>NC_135809.1:113041691-113352679 GCF_964213995.1 Mustelus asterias | reverse complement strand
GTGAATTTGATTAAGGCATAGCCAGTAGGCAATACTGGTTAGTATTTGAAAAATACACGAGAAACTATGTCAGTTTTGGGTCTTATGTAGCTTGTAGCTCCTCGGAAGTCGAGAGATAACGCCAGACCCACACCTGACATAGATACTAGATCTATCATTCATGATGCAGTCTGCGACTGGGAGCTAATACAGTAAAAGTTTAAAGTTAATTTATTAGTGTCACAGGTAGGCTTACATTAACACTGCAATGAAGTTACTGTGAAAATCCCCCAGTCGCCACACTCCGGCACCTGTTCGGGTACACTGAGGGAGAATTTAGCATGGCCAATGCACCTTACCAGTACGTCTTTCAGACTGTGGGAGGAAACCGGAACACCTGGAGGAAACCCCACAGACACGGGGAGGATGTGCAGACTCTGCACAGACAATGACCCAAGTTGGGAATCGAACCCACGTCCCTGGCGCTGTGAGACAGCAGTGCTAACCACTGTGCCACTGTGTCATTATAAGACAAAGTTGGAAAGGGAGGAGTGGCTGGAAGTTAAAGAAACCTCAGTGAAAGGCAGTTAACCTTGTTGCAATTGGAGTTCTGGAAGTAATCAGCTTGGGTGTGGTGTGAAAGCATAGCAGTGGGCAATGAGAAATCAAACTCTGATGTCTTAAGCCGCTTTTAAGAAGTAGCAGGGAAGCCTGTGTTGGAACTGTGGAATTCAGAGTTGTGATGATGGTAAAGAAATTGGACGGTCACTTCAAAAGCTAATAGAAGGATCCTTGTGAAATCTTGTACATTTGCAAATAGAATAGCGGGAACACTAAAGAGAAATCAGAGTGAATTCCAGAGAGCAGTGATGTACCTTTTGAGTTGGCCCCAGTAAAAATGAATTTGGGGCGATACGGTGGTACAATGGTTAGCACTGCTGCCTCACAGTGCCAGGGACCCAGGTTCAATTCCACCTTGGATCACTGTCTGTGTGGAGTTTGCACGTTCTCCCTGTGTCTGTGTGGGTTTCCTCTGGATGCACTGGTTTCCTCCCACAATCCAAAGACGTGCAGGTTAAGTTGATTGGCTATGCTAAATTGACCATTAGTGTCAGGAGGATTAGCAGGGGGATTACTGGGATAGGGCCGAGGTGAGATTGTTGCCAGTGCAGGCTCATTGGGCCAGATAGCCTCCTCCTGCACTGTAGAGATTCTATGAATGCACCTTAAAAACTTTGTAAAATAAGGGAACTCTTGGGAGGAACAAGCAAGTAAGTTGAGTTGATTGCATACATTTTTATAAGCTATAGTATTAAATTAAAAGTGTTTACTTTAATTCTTTTTAATATACAATAGTTTGTTTCCGTGAAAAAATTTGAAATCTTGTGGTGTACTTCTGTCGGTTAATTGCTGGGTACTCTGATTTCTTCTTTAAAAGTCAACTGGGTTTGTAACACTGTCCATTCACTTCTAGATGTTTTCACACAATAGCACCTTTCACAAGCCAATGTGCTTTACAATTGATGGAAAACTTTGAAACATGTAATCGCTGTTGTAATGTAGCTAAACCAATTTGCGCGCGGGAACATTTAACCCACAGCAATGTGATTATGACTAAATCATGTTTCATGGATGTAACTTGAGGGATAAATGTTGGCCCAGGATAACGGGGGCTATTTCTGCTGTGCTTTACAATAGTGCAATGGGATGTTCTGTATATATTGAATGTAGGTAGGGACAATTGCAATCTTTTTTTCTCCATTCACGTGCGTCACTAATCTTCAATTCCCGCACCACCTTTCTCCTTCATACCCTCATTCTTCCCTTCCACAGCTCCTAATCTTGGCATTTTATCTCCATCACCCACCTTTCCTCTCTCTCTCTCTCTCTCTCTCTCTCACCAATACCACCAACCCCACTCCCGTCGACTTTGTTCCACAGCCATAGTGGCTACACTACAACAATGGATCATCGAATCCATGCAGTGTATAAGGAGGCCATTTGGCCCATCGAGCCTGCACCAACAACAATCCCACCCAAGCCCTATTCCTGTAACCCCACTTATTTACCCTGTAAATCTCCCTGACACCAAGGGGCAACTTAACATGGCCAATATATCTAACCTGCACATATTTGGACTGTCAGATGAAACTGGAGCACACGGAGGAAACCACGCAGACATGGGGAGAACGTGTGAGCTCCACATAGACAGTCACTCAGGGACAGAGGTGGCACAGTGGTTAGCACTGCTGCCTTACAGTGCTAGGGACCTGGATTCAATTCCGGCCTCGGGTCACTGTCTGTATGGAGTTTGCACCTTCTCCCCGTGGCTGCGTAGGTTTCCTCCTACAATCCAAAGATGTGCAGGTTAGGTTGATTGGCCATGCTAAATTAACCCTAGTGTCAGGGGGACTAGTGTGGTAAATATGAGGGGTTACAGGAATAGGGCCTGGGTGGGATTGTGGTCAGTGCAGACTTGAGGGGTCAAATGGCCTTTTGCACTGTAGGGATTCTATGATTCACTCAAGGCCGGGATCAAACCCAGGTCCCTGGCACTGTGAGGCAGTGTGCCAACCACTGTGCTACCGTGCTGCCCGAACTGAATCCCCTTTACTTAAAGCTCCAGGTTTAACATCTCATTTAAACAGAAAGGTACCTCAAACAGTGCAGTGGAGTGGGGAAACAAATCCACAACCTTATTACACAGAGTGAGCTCCCATCTGACCCACAACTAATAGTCTTAGATCTTCTGTCAGGACAAATAGTCACTCATTCTGCTACAGGCTACACCAATACATGGTTAAAATTAAACAATAAGAGCACAATGATCGCTTTTCAGTGTATGGCCATCACACACCCATTTATCAATATGGAAAATAATGGAAGTAGATCTAATGAATTTTAATAATTATAAGCTTTATGGTAGTCAAAAATCCTTACTTTGTTTATAGAATAGTCACAATAATTATCTTGGATTGTTACCAAAATAGAAGAATTTTGCATTCAATGTTAATAATGACCTTGCAAATGATGTTAAAAATAATAGTGGGTGATGATTTTCTGCATTATTAATATATGTTGATTCTCAATACCATTATTTCAATGAGTAGGCGACCTTTCTCCAGTGTCTTGTGGCTAATATTAATATATTGTCCTATTGGCATCACTAAGAAATGTCATTAGCACATTGCTGTTTGTCGGAGCTTGTTGTATGCATATTGGCTGCTGTATTTCTCAACCTCATAAGTGACTACCCTTCAAAACCTACTTAATTAGGTGTGAAGTGCTCTGGGAGTTGTGAAAGGCGCTATATAAATACAAGCCAGCCTTTCTTCTAAGGTCAATAAAGTTTAACAGCATTTCTGGGAAAATCATTGAAGCAGTTTTAATTGGAAATTGAATGGCTGGAAGAAACTGGTTTTGCTAAAAGCAGAGTCAGCAAGGAGTAGTGCAGGGGAGGTAGTGCTTAACTAACCAGCTAGAGTTTCTCCAGGGTATTACTGGCAAAGTGAATATGGGAGATGTGGATGAAACAAAGCTGGTTAGCGGACAGCTGCTGGCAAAGTTCCATATCATCAATTAGTGGCTAAATGATAGAGCCAGTGTTGTGGAGGCAAGTTGGGGAACAGTGTGTGGGAGATGGGGTGTTGTGAGTTGTGCACCTGGATGGATACTTAGTTTAAACACATGACATGGAAGAGTTATAACAAATGTTTTTTGGGCCCTGCAAATGTCTTAACGAGGGAATTAAAGAGCCTGTCTTTGGGATTCTTATGCTGTCTCTTCCTGCTCCTACATTGTGTGGAGATGCTGGCGTTGGACTGGGGTGGGCACAGTAAGAAGTCTCACAACACCAGGTTAAAGTCCACAATAGGTTTATTTGGTAGCACGAGCTTTCGGAGCACTACCCGTTCATCAGGTGACTCACCTGATGGACTTTAACCTAGTGTTGCGAGACTTCTTACTGTGCTCCTATATTGTTAACTCTGATGTCCCCCAAGGATTTATTCTGGGCTCTATTCTGCCCCTTGGTGACACCACCCAAATCCATGACAGGTTCCACAAAAGGATTAGCAGAATGTTTATTTGTCCCTCAGTTGATTTGATTTAGTTTAATTGTTTGACCAAAAAGATTGACAGATTCCACACACAAGCTGATGACACCCGGCTCGACTTCACCTTTACCACTTTCATCTCCTT
The DNA here is from genome assembly GCF_964213995.1 of Mustelus asterias. Lineage (NCBI taxonomy): Eukaryota > Metazoa > Chordata > Chondrichthyes > Carcharhiniformes > Triakidae > Mustelus > Mustelus asterias. Next base: position 113,348,500 of record NC_135809.1, on the reverse strand, counting down.
TCCACTGCTTCTAATTTGTCAGACATCCAGTATTGAATGAGCCAAAAATTTTGTCCAACTAAATATTGGAAAGCCACTGTCTTTATTTTCTGTCACAAACGTCGTTCCTTAGCTCCATCCCTCTCCCCGCTCATTCTCTGAGGTTGAGTCAGACACTTTGCAACCTTGCTGTTCATATCTGACCCCGAGATGAAGTTCTAGCCACATGTCCTCACCCTCCCCAAGGCCATATTTCCAGATGTTTAATACCACCCATCTCCATCCCTACCTCAACCCATCTGTTGCTGATCCCAAATATTTTTAAGGCATCCTGTGAGCCGCAGACAAATTTTCATGTTTCAGTTGTAGTGTCAGCTGTAGTTCAGTGGGTTCATGACTCTGAATCCGACAATGGTAGATTCAAGTGTCATTCCAGAGACTTAAGCCTCATAATTCAGACGGACGCCTCAATGCATTGCAGAGGGAATGCTACACTGTAAGAAGTACCGTTTTTTGGAGCTAATGATCAATATGCTGTTTGCCCCCTCACGTGGATAAAGTATTGAAGAAGAGCAGGACTTTTCTCCAGTGTCCTGACACAGCATTTATCCCTTAACCGAGGTCACAAAAAGCAGTTGATGGAATCTTGCTGCGTTCTAATCTGTTACCTGGTTGATGTACTTCATGAGTTGGAAGTTCTTTGGATTGTGAAAGGCACTATATGAAGACAAGCTCTTTCTGTAAAAGTGCCTGTTTGGAATGTCTTGTATTATTGTTTGGTAGCTCTGATACCAAACTCTTCCTGAGATTTAGATGGGTGTATAACACTCACCTATGTAATAGGTTGTTGATATATTGCTGCATGATTGTAGTGTGCCTTTAGCATTACAGATTGATACTATTACCAAAAAGAGGGCAGGATCTTTTAGTTTCTCAAAAGCAGCATGGTCTTGCCATCCCCTCGCCCCCGCCATCTCTGCAATCTCCAGCTATAAAACCTTCCGAGATCTCTGCATTCCTCCAATTCTGTTCTCTTGTTCATTCCTGATTTTCAGCTGTCTGGGTCCTAATCTTGAGAATTCCCTCTGCCTTTCAACCTCTCTCTCCTGCTTCGAAACTGCCCTTAAAACCCACCTCTTTGATCTAGCTTTTGGTCACTTGCGCTAATATCTCTTAATATGAGTCTTACAAATTTTGTTTGATCGCATTCCTGTAAAGCGTCTTTGGATGTTTTACTAAATTAAAAGCTCTTTATAAATACATGTTGATGTTTCTAAGCTATGCATTTAAAGGGGGACAGCAAAAAGGCCAAATTTATATCCCTCCAAATTTATATAGCTCAATATTGGTGTCAGGCACTCCTTGGTCAAGTGTACAACAAGTTGGTGTAGCATTCCCTGAACTCTTTGAAACATTTGCCTCAGTTTTAAATGATTTGTGAAGTGCCTTGAGACACGTCATAACATTAAAGGCAGTACGGTGTGTCTACTTTTTAAGTTGCCTCCTTTGGTATCATTCCACTTTAGTGTCAAGAGTATAATGGACACTTGTATCCATACTTAGTAGAGGATTTCCGCTTTAGTGTCCTAATGCACCAGGACCTGCATAGGGTCAAGTGACCCAATGGGTGCCATTTTTGGAGCAGTCTCACCCTTTCGTTCACTCTCTCCCATTTGTTGCCCTCCTGCTCACCACTTCCCTCCCTGACCCTCTTGCTTGCTGTTCTTCTCATTACCAGCAAGGATCCAGGAGAGAGAGGCAGTAAGTGGGAGGGTTGGCCAACAGGAGAGTTGGCGAACAGAAGTTAAGTAAGAAGAGTTAGCATCTTTAGAAACCCTACAGTACAGAAAGAGGCCATTCGGCCCATCGAGTCTGCACCGACCACAATCCCACCCAGGCCCTATCTCCATATCCCTACATATTTTACCCACTAGTCCCTCTAACCTACACATCTCAGGACACTAAGGGGCAATCTTTTAGCATGGCCAATCAACCTAACCCGCACATCTTTCTTTTATATTTTTACATGAATTTTATTTTTTAAATTATATTGTTTACAAATATAGGTATTTAGGAATGTTCACACTGGGTATGCCAGGGCGTAATGTTTTCTTTTCTACTGAGAAACCTAACTATAGTTTTATATTAGTTGAATTGTTTAAAACTGTTTCACTTAAATTTGCAATCTCCAGGAATGTAACTACAATGCGAAGTGAAGGCTTACGGAATATGAACACAAGTTGTTGTTGTTGTTGAGGAGGTGTGGGTTGTGACACAGGATACAGCTGTAAAAAGGTTCACTGTCCTTAAAACACCCACGAGTATTTCGCCCAGCCAATTTCAATCAATGGGCTAGATTTTGACTTTGTGCAATACTGCAAAATGGGTAATGGATATAAAAATCAGGAGAGATTTCCAGCTGGATTTTACCACGGGTTATCATTGACAGCGAAGAGGATAGCTGTTGTCTCCAAAAAGATATCAATGGTTTGGTTGAATAGGCAGAAAAGTGGCAAATGGTATTCAATCTGGAAAAGTGTGAGGTAATGTTTGGGGAGGGCAGACAAAGCTAGGGAATACACAGTAAATGGGAGGATATTGAGAGGGGTAATGGAAGTAAGAGATCTGGGAGTGAATGCCCACAGGTCCCTGAAATGACAGAGGAGGTGGACAAGAATGTAAGAAAGCATATGGAAAGCTTTCCTTAATTGGGCAAGGTATTGAATACAAAAACAGGGATGTAATGCTGGAACTGTCTAAAACACTGGTCAGGCCATAGCTGGAATTTTGTGTACAGTTCTGATCACCACATTACAGGAAGGACATAATTGCTCTGGAGAGAATGCAGGGGAGATTTATAAGAACGTTACCAGGGCTTGGAAATTGCAGCTGCGAGGAGAGATTGGATAGGCTGGGGTTGTTTTCCTTAGAATAGAGGAGGCTAAGGGGCGACCTAATTGAGGTGTACAAAATTATGAGGGGCCCAGACAGGGTAAACAGGAAAGACCTGTTTAATTCTGATGAGAAGATTGTGCCCATGTAATTCCACTCCAAGGACAAAATTAAACTATGGAATCTCAGGCTTACAGGAAATTGTTGCTTGAGATTTTATAAATTTTGCATGTTTTAATTTTTCTTACTTTTCTTTTTCTTCACCCTCTCTCACTTAATCCAATTTTCCTTCCCTCTCTTTCTCTTTCTAGACCTGATCTGACTCTTAATTCAACTGATTTCCTTCCCCTTCGTTCCTCTGTTTTTGTCTCAATCGTTCAACCTCATTGGATAAGAGATGGACAGTTGCTTGCGGTGTTCACTGAGACCCAAGTGCCATGTGGCCCTCGCTGTATAATCATCAGGTCACAGTCTCAGCAAGTTGCAGGACAAAAAGAATCCAAGCCAAAGGATGAGGAAACTGTCCACTTAAAGGAGCACGCGTGGGATGCCTCACTATATCGCAATTTGTGCCAATATCTTCCCTTGTGTGTGGGAGAGGGAGGGTGGAGTTAGTCTCAGTCTCATTTCCTGTATTCAGTAATGATTACTACACTAGATGAGCAACCTATGTTCAAATTCATAAACTGTGACTAAGAATGCAGGTGTAGTGTTAAGCTTCAGAATTCTTTAGCAATTAATCTTTTTGCAGTATTCTACAGCCTTATACCTTTCTTCAAATATTGCTGTTTACCCACTGACACAGAAGGATTACTGTACATTAAACAGACCCAAACGCATTCGCTGTTGGAATTTCTCAATAGCCACTTATTCATTATTCTGCCTTTGCTGACTTGTACTGCTGTCTAATTCCTTGTGTAAAAAGAGGCATGTCGAAGCTTTTCGTCTTGCACTCATCAGGACGTTTCTCAAGAATACCAACATAAGGATTTTCCCCTTACGTCAGTGTTCATGGAATCCCTACAGTGCGGAAGGAAGCAATTTGGCCCATCGACCTGCACCGACAACAGTCCCATCCAACTCCTAACCCTGTATCCCTGTGTATTTACTATGCTCATTCCCCTAACCTACACATCTTGGGACACTAAGGGGCAATTTAGCATGGCCACTCAACCTAACCCGCTCATCTTTGGACTGTGGGAGTAAATCGGAGCACCCAGAGGAAACCCACGCAGACACGGGGAGAACATGTAAACTCCACACAGTCACCCGAGGCCGGAATTGAACCCGGGTCCCTGGTGCTGTGAGGCAGCAGTGCTAACCACTGTGCTACCGTGCCCTTGCTGCGAAGTGTCCTGTGAGTGGAAGACAAAAAGCTTCAACACATCTCTTTTTCCAGAAATACTCAAGTTCCATACCACCAAATGACTATCTGACCTTGGACACCCTTCCCCCTGCTCTTTGTTCCTAGAATGTGGGAAATAGGAGCTGAAGTAGACAATTTGGCTCTTTGAGTCTGCTCTGCTATTCAATAAGATCATGGCTTATCCAGCTCCACCTTTCCACACTATCCCCATATCCTTTAATTCCCAAACATCTAACAATCCCTGTCTCGAGTATGCTCACCAAATTAGCAATTTGCAGTTCTCTTTGTTAGAGAATTCCAAAGATTTACAACCTTTTGAGTGAAGAAATTTCTCCCCATCTCGATCCTAAATGGCTGACCCCTCATTCTGGGACTGTGACCCCATATTCTAGATTTCCCAGTGAAGGGACCATTTTCTCAGCCATTGAAAAATTTTAGATGCTTCAATTAAATCACCTCTCATTCTTCTAAACTCTAGCAAATACAGGACTAGTCTACTCAATCTCAGTTAGCTCTTCCCACTAGAACTCTATGTTGCTATAAATGTTAATATAAGGGCGGCACGGTAGCACAGTGGCTAGCACTGTTGCTTCACAGCTCCAGGGACATGGGTTCGATTCCCGGCTTGGGTCACTGTCTGTGTGGAGTTTGCACATTCTCCTCGTGTCTGCGTGGGTTTCCTCCGGATGCTCCGGTTTCCTCCCACAGTCCAAAGATGTGCGGGTGAGGTTGAATGGCCATGCTAAAATTGCCCCTTAGTGTCCTGAGATGCGTGAATTAGTGGGTAAAATATGTAGGGATACGGGGGAAGGGCCTGGGTGGGATTGTGGTCGGTGCAGACTCAATGGGCCGAATGGCCTCTTTCTGTACTGTAGGGTTTCTATGATTTCTATGTTGGGCACGATCTTACAACCTCATCCCAATTTTCGGCAAGGTGAGGTGGTACGACCGAGTAAGAGGAGTAAAACGAGAAACGCACCCCGATGTCCATGGGCGGGGGTGATAGGCGAGGAGAAGGGAGGAACTCTGCAGATGGGGACGAACAACGGACAAGGGGGAGAATTGCAGGTGGGGGGAGGTCTCGATTCCCATGGGGTGAGTGGTGGGGGCTGGGGGTGGGGGGAGGTGCGGGTGGCAGGAGATCTCCCTGGGAGATATGGCACCCTGGCAAGCTCAGACCCCCCCCCCCCCCACTGGTGAGAATCGCATCCTGGCACTTTTTTTGCAACAAGTGCCATAAGAAAAATAGGGTGGTAATAGTCGGAGATTTTAATTTTCCCAACATTGACTGGGACAGCCATAGTATTAGAGGGTTGGATGGAGTGAAATTTGTTGAGTGTATTCAGGAGAAATTTCTCATTCAGTATGTGGATGGCCCGACTAGAGAGGGGGCAAAACCTGACCTCCTCTTGGGAAATAAGGAAGGGCAGGTGACAGAAGTGTTAGTGAGGGATCACTTTGGGACCAGTGACCATAATTCTATTAGTTTTAAGATTGTGTTGGAGAATGATAGGTCTGGCTCAAAAGTTAAAATTTTAAATTGGGGCAAGGCTAATTTTGATGGTATCAGGCAGGAACTTTCAAAACTTAATTGGGGGAGCCTGCGGGAAGGCAAAGGGACGTCTGGTAAGTGGCATGCTTTCAAAAGTGTGTTAACCGGGGTTCAGGGTAAACACATTCCTCTTAAAGTGAAGGGCAAGGCTGGCAGAAGTCAGGAACCCTGGATGACTCGGGATATTGAGGCCCTGGTCAAGAAGAAGAAAGAGGCACATGACATGCATAGGCAGCTGGGATCAAGTGAATCCCTTGAAGACTATAGGGCGTGTAGGAGTACAGTTAAGAGAGAAATCAGGAGGGCAAAAAGGGGACACGAAATTGTTTTGGCAGATAAGGCAAAGGAGAATCCAAAGAGTTTCTACAAATACATAAGGAGCAAAAGAGTAACAAGGGAGAGAGTAGGGCCTCTTAAGGATCAACAAGGTCATCTATGTGCGGATCTACAAGAGATGGGTGAGATCCTAAATGAATATTTCTCATCAGTATTTACTGGGTACTGGACGACGAAGGGTACTCTGTCCACCGTTTCTTATGAGGGCATCTTTCAACGTCTGGAGGTGTCTCCTTAATGGAGAATGCATTCTTGGACACATGCATCTCCATTAAGGACGGTCACCTCAGCACCTCACTGTACCGCAAGCCCACGGATAACCTCATGATGCTCCACTTCTCCAGCTTCCACCCTAAACACATTAAAGAAGCCATCCCCTACGGACAAGCCCTCCGTATACACAGGATCTGCTCGGATGAGGAGGATCGCAACAGACACCTCCAGACGCTGAAAGATGCCCTCATAAGAACAAGATATGGCGCTTGACTCATCGATCGACAGTCCTGACGCGCCACAGCGAAAAACCACACCGACCTCCTCAGAAGACAAACACGGGACGCGGTGGACAGAGTACCCTTCGTCGTCCAGTACTTCCCCGGAGCGGAGAAGCTACGGCATCTCCTCCGGAGCCTTCAACATGTCATTGATGAAGACGAACATCTCGCCAAGGCCATCCCCACACCCCCACTTCTTGCCTTCAAACAACCGCACAACCTCAAACAGACCATTGTCCGCAGCAAACTACCTAGCCTTCAGGAGAACAGTGACCACGACACCACACAACCCTGCCACAGCAACCTCTGCAAGATGTGCCGGATCATCGACACGGATGCCATCATTTCACGTGAGAACACCATCTACCAGGTACACGGTACATACTCTTGCAACTCGGCCAACGTTGTCTAGCTGATACGCTGCAGGAAAGGATGTCCCGAGGTATGGTACATTGGGGAAACCATGCAGATGCTACGACAACGGATGAATGAACACTACTCGACAATCATCACGCAAGACTGTTCTCTTCCTGTGGGGGAGCACTTCAGTGGTCACGGGCATTCAGCCTCTGATCTTCGGGTAAGCGTTCTCCAAGGCGGCCTTCATGACACACGACAGCGCAGAGTCGCTGAGCAGAAACTGATAGCCAAGTTCCGCACACATGAGGACGGCCTAAACCGGGATCTTGGCTTTATATCACACTATCCCCCACAGCTTGCCTCCTGGACTTGCAGAATCTCACTGGCTGTCCTGTCTGGAGACAATACACATCTCTTTAACCTGTGCTTAATGCTCCCTCCACTCACATTGTCTGTACCTTTAAGACCTGGTTGGCTGTAGAGATTCGCATTCTAATCAGTATTCAGTAACTTGATTTTGTGTCTCTGTGCCCTGTTTGAGAGCAGATTTCCACTCCATCTGACGAAGGAGCAGCGCTCCGAAAGCTAATGGCATTTGCTACCAAATAAACCTGTTGGACTTTAACCTGGTGTTGTTAAAACTCTTATGGATAATATATCAGCAGAGATTGAGGATTGTTTAATGGAGAGAAAATAGAGAATAAGAATGAATGGGTCATTTTCAGATCAGTAGTAATTAACTAGCAGGGTGTTGCAAGGGTAAGTGTTTGCACATCAGCTATTTACAGTCAATATCAATGACTTAGAGGAGGGGACTGTACGTGACATGTTTAAGTTTGTTGACAATATAAGTTAGGTGTGAAAATAAGCAGCGAGAAGGATGCAAAAAGTCTGCAGAAGGATGGTGGGCAAGAACATGGAAAACCTTATGGTGAAGTATGAGCACAGTGGTTAGCACTGCTGCCTCACAGCGCCAGGGACCTGGGTTCGATTCCCAGCTTGGGTCACTGTCTGTGTGGAGTTTGCATGTTCTCCCCGTGTCTGCGTAGGTTTCCCCTGGGTGCTCTGGTTTCTTCCCACAGTCTGAAAGACGGGCTGCTTAGGTGCATTGGCCATGCTAAATTCTCCCTCCATGTACCCGAAAAGGTGCCAGAGTGTGACAACTGGGGGATTTTCACAGTAACTTCATTACAATGTTAATGTAAGCCTACTTGTGACATTAATAAATAAAATAAGAAATTTCTCCACTTGGTATAAAAAATGAAAACACTGAATATTTTTTGAATGGCAAGAGACTGGAAAGTTTTGGTATTCCGAGCGACTGGAGTGTCCTTCATATAAATCACAGGAAGTTAATGTGCAGATACAGAAAACAATTAGGATAGTAAATGGTTGGTATGTAAGCTTTTGTTACAAAGGGATTGCAGTATAAGAGTAAAGAAGACCGAGGGTATTAGTGCGACAAAACCTGGAATGCTGCATGCAGTTTTGCCCTGGTGAGTGTACACTGAAGGTTCACGAGAATGGTATCTGGGATGAGGGACTGCCCTACAAAGAGAGATTGAGTAGGCTAGACCTAGCCTCTTCTGGTTTATAAAAATAAGAGATCTAATTGAAACATACAAAATTCTTCAGGCGCTTGACAGGATAGAGAAAATGTTTCCCTGGCTGCAGAATCTAGAACACGGGGTCAGAATCACAGAATAAAGGATCAGCCATTTAGGACCGAGATGAGAAATTTCTTCACTCAAAGAATTGTGAATGTTTGGAATTCTCTATCCAAGAGTGCCGTGGATACTCATTTGGTGAGCATACTCAAGACAGCAGTCAATAGATTTTTGGATATGAAGGAAATAGAGGGAAATGGAGATATGTTGGAAGGTGGAGTTTAGGTCGAAGGCCAGCAAAGATGTAATTGACTAATAGGGCGGCACGTTGGCGCAGTGGGGAGGGCGGCACGGTGGTACAGTGGTGAGCATTTCTGCCTCACAGCACCAGGGACCCGGGTTCGATTCCGGGCTTGGGTCACTGTCTGTGCGGAGTTTGCATGTTCTCCCCGTGTCTGCGTGGGTTTCCTCAGGGGGCTCCGGTTCCCTCCCACAGTCCAAAGATGTGCAGGTTAGGTGGATTGGCCATGCTAAATTCCCCCTCAGTGTACTCCAACAGACACCGGAGTGTGGCGACTATGGGATTTTCACCGTAACTTCATTGCAATGTTAATGTAAGCCTACTTGTGACTAATAAGTAAACTTGACTTGTCTCAAAGGGCCGAATGGTATTCCAGCTCTAAATTTTATGTTCTAACATTCTTTGGAATGAGACGTTAAACCAAGACAAGAATGAGACATTAAACCTGCCCTCTCTGATAGATGTAAAAAATCCCATGGCAACTATTTCAAAATGTTTATCCCTCAACTAGCATTACTAAAAAGAAGCTGATTTTCTGCTCAATACAGGATGTGGGTGCACAAATTGAATGTTCCAATTCCTAAATTAGAACTGTCACTGCACTTGGAAAACAAAGTACTTAATTCTTTGGGAAATCTCAGTTGTGTAGGTGATATATTAATGCAAGTTCTTTCTTTTTTTTTCATTGCTTGGAATGAATCCAAAGTGAATAGTCAGCAAATGGCTAAAAACCGCAGACAGATCCCAAATATTCGCATCTCAACATCTACACAATTTTTGTTCATTTGGTTTGAGCTCCAGTTGAGAACTTTGTCCTGTCACAGGTGAACAGTGTCTCCTTCTGTGCTGCAATCTCGAACGTGTAGATACAAAGAATAAAGCGTCCATTTCCTCCCAAAGCACCATATCAATAAATATTAATTTTTTTTTTCCAGATTAATCGTCCTAAAATCATGCATCAAACTAACCCCTAAGGTAACTGTTTCATTCGCTGGAGCCAAAATTATTCTGCTCGGGTAACTTGTTTCAACAAGATAAAAATAAAAGTTCACGGAGTTTTTCTACCTTTTGGATCTTACGGCACAGAAGGAGGCCATTCTGCCCACAATGCCCAGACTAGGTCATTTGAAAGCTGTCCAATTTAATCCAATACCCCAGCTTTATCACCGCGATCTTGCAAACTTACAAAGTATTTTCCAACATAGAAACAGGCCATTCAACCCAGCAAGTCCATGCCAGTGATTTGTCCTCTTCAAATACATGTCTGATTTCCTTTTGAAAGTTTCTATTGAAACTGATTCCACTGGGGAGAGTGTTCCAGATCCTGACAACCCTCTGTGTGAAACAAATTCTCCTCATTTCCCCTCTAGTTATTTTGGCAATTATTTTCACTCTATAACCTCTGGTTACTGATCCATTTGCCAAAGTAAGGCTAATCTTCCATTCTATCCCCTTATTTAATCTATCCACATCCCTTGTAATGTTGAATGTCTCTATTAGACCCCTACTTAACCTTATGATCTGGCTTCTCCTTGAAGCACATTCTGAGCACCACTCCGCTGGCTAGCAGGATTGCCCCTCCACTCCTCCTCCTGCTATGTCTCGTACAGCAAATAGGAGCAAATTGTGTTTGCATGAGCAATACGGTATATGCAACTTGGCCTGTAGTGGAAGGATCTTAAGATCCACTGTACCTTAATAACATGCATGTCAATGGGGCCCTCATTGTAAATATGTAGACCCTAGCTTTAAATATAACATTGCATGCTCATTGCTATTGTCTTGTAAACTTTTCTAATGATGGTTTCCTGGCTCCTACAAGTATCACTTACTTCAATATAGGTTAAACATAGCTTTGTCACATCTGGTATCTTGCACTATTGCTTCCAAAAAATGCTACAATCCAATGTGTCTTGACTTTAAAATTCTCAAGCCTTGTTTTCAAATCTATCCGTGGCCTTGCCCCTCCTTATCTCTGTAATTTTCTCCAGCCCCACAAACCCCAGAGTCACCTGCACTCCTCTAATTCTGGCCTCTGGCGGTGCACCTCAAAATGTAATTGCTTGACCATTGGTGGCCATACCTTCAGTTGCCCAAGAACTAAAATTCCCTCCCCTTTCCACTTCTCTACCTTGCTTTCCTCTTTTAGGGCACTCCTTAAAACCTACCTATGTAACCAGCTTTTGGTCATCTTACATATCTCCTTATGTTGCTCAGTGTCATGTATTTGATAATGCTTCTGTGAAGCATCTTGTTATATTACATTAAAGATGCTGTATAAATATAAGTTGTTGTTGTGAGGCTCCTTCCATTTCAAGTGCTGAGAGCTGGGCCCTATTCCTTGACGGTGAATTTCAAGGGAGAACTTTGCCTCTCAAAATGAAAGGCATCCCACGTGAGAACTTGAGTTTATGAACATTCACCTTGCAATGACTGCTGGCCAGATGTTTAACACATTTGGTCTGATGTCACCCAGATATAATGCAGAGTCTTTTCAGTCCTGTAGTTCCCGATATTTCGAGTCCTTTTTTCCTTGCTCTGACAGAGGTATGAGGAAATCCATTTGTTGAAATAGTGGACAAAGAAATGTCACATACGCATGTTTACACTTTGGTCTCCAATATCTAGTCTTCAGTCTGTTGTCTCAGGCACAGCCTGAAAGGGTGGTGGAAGCAGATTCACTCATAACTTTCAAAAGGAAATTGGATAAATGCATGAAAAGAAAAGAAATTGCATGGCTATGAGGAAAGAACAAGAGCAGTGGGACGAATTGGATAGCCCTTTCAAAGAACTAGCACTGATGCAAGAATGGCCTCTTCTTGGGTTGTAAGATTCTATCATTTCTGGTTCATGTGGACCAAGGGCAAGTGAATGGAATTGAGGTACAGATTGGCCATGATTTACCTGAATAGTAGAATGGGTCAAGGGATTCCTCCTCCTTTCAGGTAATTTTGGTTATTGAAACCAGTCTACTGTTGTCCACCCTGACGTGGATTAATCTCATTTTGAATGTGCTTCCAAATGAGTGCCAATTACTAATTAGTATGGTTACTGGATTAAATTAACACATGTAGGCACTGGATACTGAGATTTAAAATTGAACACGTGCCCCGCCTTGAATTTACATTCCTATCGGTGTGTTTTAAGCAATTGTCTTCACTGTACTGTGCCTGCATGCTGCATTCCATGATCTGAAACACCTTGATGCCTTCAACTATTAAATGCTTCATGAGCAGTAGTTTGGTATCTTAATGGGTGACATGATTTATTAGCAAGACGGCAGCTGTAACTATTCTCACTGTGCCTGAGACGATAATTTTTCAAACTTAAGTCAATAATTTATCAAGTAATGTGACATGCCAGTCCCTGCCTATTGAAGTCCACATCAATAAAGTCTTATATGAGCCATAATTAGTCATCTAATCAATTGGGCCTTCTGTGTTGCAAACGTTGAGTTCTGATTCTGCCTTTGCCAAAATTATTTTTTTGAATAATTATTGAAATTGCTTGAGCTCATCCCTCCCCTCCCACTGGCCCCAAGGAATAATCATTCCTCTTTTCTCTTGGAGTTCTCCTGATTGAATTGTACAGCTTAGACTTTGCTGTTCATTTGTGTTTATTTAAAACTTTTATCTTTCATTACTGACTCTAGTTAACCCTTATCCTGCTAACAATGTGCATTCGCGGTCAAGTATGGTCTAGAAATCATCCGTCGCCAACAATGCAGTGCAGGTCTCGATGCATGCCTTTCCACCATTAACCCATTCATTCCCTTAACAGCTCTGTAAAAATACCAGGTAGGGGCATGTTGCTTTAATGCCTTACGTATTTGTATATTAATGTTGCCAACCATAAGTTAGAGAAGTCCATTATACTGTAATCCGGTAACTGCACATTGTATTGTAATATGATAGTACATTAAGCATCACTGAATACAGCAAAGGTTATGGGCTCTGATACTTGCGCTCCAGAACTAGCCAACCCTCTAACCAAGTTGCCCCAGTACAGCTATCCAACAATTTAGAAACTTGCCCAGGTATGTCCTGTCCGCAAAGAGCAGGACAAATTCAGTCTGGCGAATAACTACCCCATCAATCTACTCTCAATCATCAATCACTCCAATGTGAACTCAGAAGTGAGGATGATTACTCAGTGTTCACTACCATTCACAACTCCAGAGATACTAAAGCAATCAGCACCTGCATGCAACAAGATTTGGATAACATTAAGACTTGTGCTGATCAGTGTCAAGTAAAGTTTATGCCACGCAAGTGCTAGTCAATGAACATCTTTCACAAGAGAAAATCGAATCACCTTCCCTTGACATTCAATGATAATCCCATGCTGAAATTATCACTGATGTGGAGATGCCGGCGTTGGACTGGGGTGAACACAGTAAGAAGTCTCACAACACCAGGTTAAAGTCCAACAGGTTTATTTGGTAGCAAATACCATAAGCTTTCGTCAAGCGTTCTCCAAGGCGGCCTTCACGACACACGACAGTGCAGAGTCGCTGAGCAGAAACTGATAGCCAAGTTCCGTACACATGAGGACGGCCTAAACCGGGATGTTGGATTTATGTCACATTATCAGTAACCCCCACAGCTTGCCCCCTGGACTTGCAGAATCTCACTAGCTGTTCTGTCTGGAGACAATACACATCTCTTTAACCTGTGTTTAATGCTCCCTCCACCCACATTGTCTGTACCTTTAAGACCTGGCTGGCTGTAGGGATTCGCATTCTAATCAGTATTCTGTAACTTGATTTTGTGCACTGTTTGAGAGCACATTTCCACTCCATCTGACGAAGGAGCAGCGCTCCGAAAGCTTATGGTATTTGCTACCAAATAAACCTGTTGGACTTTAACCTGGTGTTGTGAGACTTCTTACGAAATTATCACTGGCCAGAGGTTGAACTGACCAGCCACATAAATGGGAATTCTGCAGTGAGTAACCTATTTCCTGATTCCCCAAAACCTGTCTACTGTCTACAAGACAGAAAATGAGGGACCAGTCATGTAGGAAAATGAGGAAACGTTTTCTTCACTCAAAGGGTTGTGAATCTTTGAATTCTCTACCCCAGAGGGTTGTGGATGTGTTATCATTGAATATATCTAAGGCTGAGAGAGACACAGATTCTGATCTCTCAGAGAATCAAGGTACATGGGGAGCGGGCTGGAAGGTGGAGTTGAAACTGAAGATCAGCCATGATCAATGGACCATGTGGCCTTCTCCTGCCGCTATTTCTTATGTGCTTATGTAAGCCAGGAGTGTGTTAGAATGCTCTTCACTTGCCTGGATGAGTGCAGCTCTAACAATACTCAAGAAGCTTGAATTATACAGGCCAAAGCAGCCCGCTTGATTGACACCCTTTCCACCACCTTAAGGTCTTTATCAGTGGCTTTAATTTCAGGAGTTTGGCCAAGAGGACACTGGGATGGGCTGCAGCAAAGGGATTAAAAGGTGTGAAATTGTAGGGAAATGGTGATGATGGAATGACATCTTGGGGAAACCATAGCTGCTCACAGGCAGGCTTCAGGAGCGAAGAGGTCCTCAAAGCTTCCTCCAGTTTCTCATCCTCCTCCTCCTCCACACCCACCCACTAAGGTGGCCTCCGAATGCCTGATGGTAGAGCTGCCTCACAGTACAAGGTTGGAAAGCATGAAGCAGACCAGTACAAACTTGGATGTCCACTCTGGTAAGTTCTGCACGGTTCCCTCTGAGTGCTCCAGGTTACTTCAGGATGCTGATGTTTTTATTCCACAATGTTCCCAGTGATTCCCTGGCTCTCATTATAAGAACATAAGAACATAAGAAATAGGAGCAGGAGTAGGCCATCTAGCCCCTCGAGCCTGCTCCGCCATTCAATAAGATCATGGCTGATCTGATAGTGGGTTCAGTTCCACTTACCCGCCCGCTCCCCATAACCCTTAATTCCCTTAATGGTTAAAAATCTATCTATCTGTGACTTAAACACATTTAGAGGTAGCCTCTACTGCTTCATTGGGCAGCGAATTCTAAAGATTCACTACCCTCTGAGAGAAGAAGTTCCTCCTCAACTCTGTTCTAAATTGACTCTCCTGTATTTTGAGGCTATGCCCCCTAGTTCTTGTTTCCATTGTAAGTGGAAATAACCTCGCTGCTTCTACACTGTCTAGCCCCTTCATTATCTTATATGTCTCTATAAGATCTTCCCTCAACCTTCTAAACTCCAATGAGTACAGGCCCAGTCTACTCAATCTCTCCTCGTAAGCTAACCCCCTCATCTCCGGAATCAACCTGGTGAACCTTCTCTGTACCCCCTCCAAAGTTAATATATCCTTTCTTAAATAAGGGAACCAAACTTGTACACAGTACTCTAGGTGCGGCCTCACCAGTACCCTGTACAGTTGCAGTATGACCTCCCTGCTTTTATACTCCATCCCTCTCACGATAAAGGCCAACATTCCATTTGTCTTCTTGATCACCTGCTGCACCTGCAAACTGAGTTTTTGTGATTCATGCACAAGGACCCCCAGGTCCCTCTGCACAGTAGCATGTTGTAATTTTTCACCATTTAAATAATAGTCCATTTTACTATTATTCCTTCCAAAGTGGATAACCTCACACTTACCAACATTATACTCCATCTGCCAGATCCTTGCCCACTCACTTAGCCTATCCAAATCTCTCTGCAGACTCTCTGTGTCCTCCACGCAATTTGCTTTCCCACTCATCTTTGTGTCATCCGCAAACTTAGTTACCCTACACTCGGTCCCCTCCTCCAGATCGTCTATGTATATGGTAAATAGGTGTGTTGTCCTTGCACAGTAAGTTAGCGAAGCAGAATGCTGAGCCAGCTGTACAGCGGGTATCCCTCATCACCAAACAGCCCGCCTCTGACTTGTCTTGGTAGCCCAAAAGACAATAAGAACTGTCTGCCCCAGGATGAAAGCATCGAGGTTACTACCTGGATAGCGGGCCTTTATTGACATGATATCCTGTGCACAGTCCCACACCAACTGCACATTGCTGAAACAGTAGCTCTTACGATTCTTCCAAACCCCACCATCTACATGATCCCTGTTTCCCAGAGAATTGGTCATCTCAATAACTGGCAAAACTACATGTCCAAGCCATCAAGAGCAAAGACAGTGAAGGAGAAGTGCTCCCTGTTGTCCATGGAGGGTTGAGCCTTCTAGGGAAAGCCCTCTTCCTCCTTCCTCTGCACACACACTGTACCTTGTCTGCAGCTGTCCTCTCGTGTTGCAATCCAAGAGTGTGTGCACCTGCAGCCCCCCAGCTCCATGAGGCTTTCTCTGCACCGGGCAGTAAACCCCTTTGATCTTTATAGAATCCCTATAGTGCAGAAGGAGGCAATTTGGCCCATTGAGTCTGCACCGACCACAATCCCACCCAGACCATATACCCTTAACCACACCTATTTACCCTGCTAATCCCCCTGAAAGGGGCAATTTAGCATGGCCGATCGACCTAACCCATACATCTTTGGAGTGTGGGAGGAAACCAGAGCACCCGGAGGAAACCCACGCAGACACGGGGAGAACATGCAGATTCTGCACAGACAGTGACCCAAGGCCGGAATCAAACCCAGGTCTCTGGCGCTGTGAGGCAGCAATGCTAACCACTGTGCCACCCCAATCTGACCTTCTGACCTTCCAATCCTGACCTTTCTGCCAGGAAACTGCCACATTCCCTTCAGAATTCAACAGATCGCCAAGACTGCCCAAGAACGTGCCAAAGTGATTATACAAACTGCAAGAGCCAAAGTAAGGGAAAATAATCCTGACTTCTAAGTTGTATGGCTAGCCCTTTAAGTAACACTGTTGGGGGGGGAGGGCAGGGTGTTCTCTCGTGCAGCTAATCACGTTCAGCTGGGACTGAATAGGAGAGTGCGATAACTGGACCTCCACAATCCAATTTGACAGAACTGGTTGATGTCATGCTCCTGCCAATCTGCATGTCTCATGCAGGCTATGACTGGAAGTATCCTGGTCAGCATTATTCCTCTTTGGAGAGGCCAGTGCCCACTTTTGCAGAATGATGTCAAATATTAAAATAAGGACGTGTTCATGAATTCAGCTTTTGAATTTTTTGTTTTTTGAACAGATAACGTTTTAGATTAAAGATCTGACCAAGTCGTTCATTTTGGCTTTTAACATCCTGCAACCTCTCAGAGGTTGCAATAATGATCCTACTCCCCCGGGTCCTTCAAAAGTACTTGAAATCCTATACTCTTCGAATTGTGATCCTTAAGCTATCTGGGAGACGTGAAGAAAGCCCAGTGAGCAGGACGACAGTGAGAGCTTGGCGAGGCCAATGGAAACCTGTCCTGTTTATCAAACTTCCAGAAAAAGGCACAATAATTGCACAGCAGTTCACGAGAGAAAGTCCCTGTAGCAATCCGTGTACCTTTGTTGTTTCAACTCTATTGAAAAGATTCAAGGAAAGCCTGGAGGAAAACGTTAAAAGGGTCTCATGATGACTAATTGCAGCCTTTCTGTCTTCCTGGCTCATGGGATCATGTTTGACTTTGCTATTTGTTACTGAAAAGATATTGTCATTTTTCCAGTGAAATGATTTCTTGCATCACTAAGAAAGAACTTGCATTTTAACTGTGCCTTTCACAAACACATCTCAAAAGCTTCACAGCCATTGAATTATTTTCAAGTGTAGTAATTGTTTGGGCAGAATGATCTACTCCTGCTCCTCTGTTCCTATTACGCTTAAAGGGATAGCATGATAGAGGCAAGTAAGCTATCTCCACTGGTTGGGGAGTCTAGATCCAGGGGACACGATTTCAAAATAAGGGGGATGACATTTGGGAATGAGGAGAAACTTTTTTACTTTGAGGGTTGTGAATCTTTGAAATTCTCTACCCCAGAGGGCTATGGAAGGTCAGTCATCGACTATGTTTAAAGTAGAGAATAGCATATATCTAAATAGCAATGACATAAAGGAATATAGTGATGGTATTAGTTTTGAGAAGAGTAGAATACAAAAGCAGGGATGTAGTGCTGAGGCTTTTTAAGGCTCTGGTCAGACCACGTTTGGAATATTGTGAGCAATTTTGGGCCCCCTATCTAAGGAAGGATGTGCTGGCCTTGGAGAGGGTCCAGAGGAGGTTCATGAGAATGATCCCAGGAGTGAAAGGCTTGATGTATGAGGAGCGTTTGAGGACTCTGGGTCTGTACTCGATGGAGTTTAGAAGAATGAGAGGGGATTTCATTGAAACTTACAGAATACTGAAAGGCCTGGATAGAGTGGACATGGAGAAGATGTTTCCATTAATAGGAGAGGGTCCGAGGGCACAACCTCAGAGGAAAGGGATGACCCATTAGAACCGAGATGAGGAGGAATTTGTTTAGCCAGAGGGTGGTGAATCTGTGGAATTCATTGCCACAGAAAGCTGTGGAGGCAAGGTCATTGAGTGTATTTAAGACAGAGATAGATAGGTTCTTGATTGGTAAGGGGATCAAAGGTTATGGGGAAAAGGGTGGGAGAATGGGGTTGAGAAACATATCAGTCATGATCGAATGGTGGAGCAGACCCGATGGGCCAAATGGCTTAATTCTGCTCCTATACCTTATGGTCTTATAGTGTGGGGGAAAAGGCATTGAAGTGGATGATCAGCCATGATCGTATTGAATGGCGGAGTAGGCTTGACGGTCTACTAGTCCTGTGTTCCTATATTGTGATATAGTGAAACATGGCAGTCACTTTGCACATAGCAAGATCCCACAAAGAACAATCATGCGTTTTAGTGATGTTGATAAGTGATAAATATTTGGCCTGGAGGAATTCCCCTGCTCTTCTTCGAAATAATGCCATGGGATCTTTTACATCCACGTAAGAGGGAAATTTCCCCCACTCACTTTGAGAACCAGTTTTTACTTTGCCCAAAATTTGTAAAAGGTTGGTAAGAATCTCTTTGAAAGATAGTTGCATTTAATTGTAACTGCGGTTCAGCCAAATAATTAACTTTAAATATTCATTACACATAATTTTTCCAAGGAACTTAAAAGTCAGTATTTGATAAGAGTACAGCTCCTGTGTTTGAAGTGTTGTTGCTGAATAGAATTGGCCACGGGCCATTTACTCCAAGGCAAGGTAGTAACAGAAGTTTATTCAAACACTATTCATCCTGTACACTGCGAGGTATCATGATGCGCTCAATGAAAAATGAGAAAAGCACCTTTTTAAACACATTGTTGTTAATACACTGAGAGAATATTATATTTCATCAATGTAATTATATTTACTTTAATCGGGGGCATAAGTTATGTTATTGGTTAGCAAGAACATGATGCAATATCAACCATCCGATCCTATAACATTTCAAATTAGCTGGAAGCTGTCTAGTGCTGTGGAATTTATCCATATGTTGGATCAGTGTGGGAAAAGTTGATTTTGTAACAACTATTTAATTTTTTTTTGAAAAGTAAGTTCAGTTCTATTTTAGCAAATACCTGCCATGGCCCAATAAGAAACACTCTGGCTCCTCAGTCAGAGTTCAAGTCCTACTCTACAGACCTGACTACAAAACCAGGCTGACAGTCCCAATGCAGTATGGAGGGAGTGCTACAGTTAGGCATTGCCTCTACTTTAAGCCAACTTCAGACACTAGTCCTGTAGGCCCTCTACTCTTCTCCATACCCATCGGCCTATCTCTTTTCCTCATTTTTCTGATTGAAGGTTGTAGCTTTCTTTGTATCTGACTGGCTCCCCCTTGAAAGGCAGCATTTGACCGTATGGCATCAAGGAGCCCGAGCAAAACTGGAGTCGGTGGGAATCGGGGAAAACTGGTTGGAGTCACACCTGGCCACAAAGGTTGTGGTGATTGGAGGTCAATCATCTCAGTTCCAGGACATCACTGCAGGAGTCCCTCAGGATAGTGTCCTTGGCCCAAACATCTTCAGCTGCTTCACCAACGACCTTCCTTTCACCATAAGTTCAGAAGTGGGGATGTTCGCAGATGACTGCACAATATTCAGTATCATTCGCAACTCCTCAGATACCAAAGCAGATCATGCCCAAATGCAATGAGAGCTGGACAATATCCAGGCTTGGGCTGACAAGTGGCAAGTAGCATTCGTGCCACACAAGTGCTGTGCAATGACTATCTCTAACAAGAGGGAATCTAACCATGGCCCCTTGACATTCAATGGCCTTGCCATCGCTGAATCCCCCACTATCAACATCCTAGCGTTGCCATTGACCAGAAATTTAACTGGATTAGCCATATAAATACTGTGGTTACAGGAGCAGGTCAAAGGCTCCTGTGGTGAGTAACTCACCTCCTGACTCCCCAAAGCCTGTCCATGATCTACAAGGCACAAGTCAGGAGTGTAATGGAATACTGTACACTTCTTGGATGAGTGTAGCTTGAACAACAGTCAAGAAGCTCGACCACATCCAGGACAAAACAACCCACTTGATTGACACCTCATTCACAAACATTCAATCTCTCCACCACCGATGAACAAGATCACTGCAGGAATTCACCAATGTTTCATACACAGAACCCTCCAAACCTACAACTACTACCATCTGGAAGGACAACAGCAGCAGATACCTGGAGGTAAGTTACTCGCCAGGTAACCCCCAGGATGTTGTGGGTTTCAGTGATGGTCATGTTAAGGAGTGATGTTTGGACCTTCTTTTGCTGGAGATGATCATTACCCGGCACTTGTGTTGCATGAATGTTCCTTGACACTTCTGGCTGAAGGTGGATGTAAATGCTTCAATATTGTCTTTTGCACTGACGTGCTAAGCTCCCTTATCATCGAGGATTTGTGGAGTCTCCTCCTCTGGTTACTTGTTTAATTGTCCATCACCATTCACAACTGGATGCAGCAGGATTGCAGAGCTTTTTTTCCTCATCTGTTGGTTCTGGGTTGCTTTCCTCTGTCTACCACATTCTACTTCTTATTCCAGTGCTGTAGCTTCACCAGTTTTTCACCTCATTTTTAGGTGCACTTGGTGATGCTCCTGATATACTCTCCTGCACTCCTCATTGTACCAGGGTTGATCCCCTGTCTTGATGGTAATGCTTAGACTGAGGGAAATGCCAGGCCAGGAGGTTACAGATTATGGTTGATCATAATCGGGGTGATATGGTGGTACTGATGCCTCACAGCACCAGGGGCCCAGGTCACTGTCCGTGTGGAATTTGCACATTCTCCCCATGTGCGTGGGTTTCCTACGGGTGCTCCGGTTTTCCCCCCACAGTCCAAAAGATGTGCTGGTTAGGTGCATTGGCCATGCTAAGTTCTCCCTCAGTGTGCCCGAACAGGCACCAGAGTGTGGTGACTAGGGAATTTTCACAGTAACTTCATTGCAGTGTTAATGTAAGCCTACTTGTGACACTAATAAATAAACTTTAAAACAAAACTTTATCCTGCTAATGTTGATGGCCCACAGCACCCAATGGAATCTCAGTTTTGAGCTGCTAGATCTGTTTAGAATCTATCCCTTTTAGCACAGTGGTGGTGCCACACAACACAATGGAATGTACGCAGTGTGAAGATAGGACTTCATCTCCACAAGTACCGTGCGGTGGTGACTCTCACCAAGACGATCATGGACAGATGCATCTGCAGCAGGTAAATTGGTGGTGGAAAGGCAAATTAGTTTTCCCTCATACCTGCCTCAGGTCCCTTCTGGCAGGTGTGTCCTTCAGGAACTAACCAGCTTGGTCAGTAATGGCGCTCCCAAGCCACTCATGGAGATAGGCATTGAAGTCCTCCACACAGAGTACATTCTGCACCCTTGCCAAGAACCTCAGTGCTTCTTCCAAGTGATGTTCAAAATGGCAGTAAATGATAAACAGCGGGAGGTTTCCTTGCCCACGTTTGATCTGATGCCTTGAGGTTTCAAGGGTTCTGGAGTCAATGTTGAGGACTTCCAGGGCCAAGCACCTCTGATTGCATACCATTGTGCCGTCACTTCTCGTGAATCTGTCCCAGAGATGGTGATGGAGATGTCTGTGACATTTGTTGCAAAGTATGATTCTGTGAGTATGACGATGTCTGTCTGTTGTTTAACTAGCCTGTGAAACAGACACATTTTGGCATCAGTCCTCAGATAGTAATGAGGAGGGCTTTGCAGGGTCAACTAGGCAAGCCTAGCAGTGTCTGGGTTAATGCTGGCGGGTCTGACTGGATTGTTCTTATTAGAATTTTCGTAGCAATTTGATACTGAGTGACTTGCTATTGCATTTCAGAAGGCAGTTAAGAGTCAGCTGCATTAGTGAAATGGATGAGTTTTAGCCAATTCGTCATTACTCAAACTAACATTTTAGTTCCAGATTTGATTTAATTAATGGCATTTTAATTCTCCAGTTGCTGTGGTGCGATTTGAACTGTTGTCTCTGGATCAGTAGTCCAGGTCTTTTGATTACCAAGCCACAGCATAACCACTATACTATCACACCCCTCACTACCGCAAGGAGTGATTGAGACAAATAGCATAGATCCATTTAAGGGTAAACTGGGTTAACACATGAGGGAGAAAATAACAGAAGGCTCGGCTTGTGGGGAACATAAACACCAGTGAAGACCATTTGGGCCAAATGGTCTGTTTCTACGCTGTAAATCTATGTATAATTAAACCTGTTTCAGCTAATTCCCATTCAGCCAAGATTAATTTGAACCAGGCTAACGCCCTCTTTTATCCATCAAACCACCTCAATCCCATGGTCCCGTTAAATTGGACGTAAATGACCCCATGCCACAATGTCAAAGAAACACATGGAAATGCTCATGGTATTCAGGCCAACATTTATCCCAAATGAGGTAATCCTGCACCATGGCAGTTTAAGAATTGAATTCGGTTTTACAAATCTGTAAATATAAAACTGAATAATAGTGAAAATTGCCATGAGGCTGTCAGATTATCATTTGAAAACAATCTGTTTCATTGATATCCTTCGGGGAAGGATATCTGCTGTTCTTACCCAGCCTGAGACTGTGTGACTCCAGTTCCACACCAACGTAGTTAACTTTTTAACTGCCCTCTGATGCTAGCAAGGTACTGAGTACCTTCACCACATAGACTGCAGCAGTTCAAGAGGAAGGTCCACCAACCCCTTCTCAAGGCAACTAGGAACAGTCAAGAATCATAGATTCCTTACAGTGCCGAAGGAGGCCATTTGGCCCATCAAGCCTACACTGACAACAGGACAGGCCCTATCCCCACATAGTTATCCTGACACTAAAGGTCAATTTAGCATGGCCAATCTACCTAACCTGCACATCTTTGGACTGTGGGAGGAAACCGGAGCACCCGGAGGAAACCTACAGATACAGGGAAAACGTGCAAACTCCGCACAGACAGTACGCTGAGGCCGGAATTGAACCCGGGTCCCTGGCGCTGTGAGGCAGTAGTGCTAACCACTGTGCCACCCTGGGCAGCCCTGCTAGCAATGACCACATCCTGATTAAGAACGTGAAAAAGATTTGACACCGCCATTATGCAGTTTTGAATTTGGCTTGTTGCATGTTCTATTTGCGTATAGTTTGCAGCAATAGTTTTAAAAGCTGTCTTTGCTTTTGTGGATCACTTACAACTTCTTTAAACAACAAAGGTTGGCTTATCAAATTGCTTAACTAAAACATGTCGGCCCCCGATTTGTTTTGAGAAAAAAAACATTTGGGGAATTTGAATATAAATCTCCCTTTTCCACAGAGAACTATTCGGAGGTGACTGTGGTTGTCTCAACATCTCCTCACCATTGTCTTGAAACGAGATTTGTTTACAAAACAATGTGCTTCCCGTATTATGTCTGATTCACAGGTAGCAGCAAATACTCCCGCAGTGCTTCTTCCCAGGGCAAGTAGGGTGACGTGTGTCACTCACCCACATGAAGAACGGATGTGCGATAGGAGTTTGGTTTTTATTATCATAATTTAGCGCAGGGACTCTGCTATGGTTTTGTCTGCACAGCCTCAGCTCCACACACATGTCTGCACGCCCACAGCCGATGGACGTGGAGATAACAAGGAAACAAAGGGCCACCATGCTAATTTGGATATGTGAAACTTAATGCTTTTTTATTTCAATGGAAGTTCACAATGTTAAAGAAATAAACGTGTCCTGCCCTGTGTGAGAATCATTGCTGACTCTGCATTCCCTATTCGCAACCCTTGCCCCAGATATTTATTTTTAATTAAAGGGAGGACTGAAAGGTTTTTTTTTATCCAGATGACATTTATAGAGAGAAAAGAATGTTCTTATCTGAAATTTCTCCCAATGTTTCATAGAATTATAGGGTCGCTACAGTGCAGAAGGAGGCCATTTGGCCCATTGAATTTGCACCAACCATAATCCCCCCCATGCCCTATCCCATAACCCCACTTAT
The DNA here is from genome assembly GCF_964213995.1 of Mustelus asterias. Lineage (NCBI taxonomy): Eukaryota > Metazoa > Chordata > Chondrichthyes > Carcharhiniformes > Triakidae > Mustelus > Mustelus asterias. Next base: position 113,324,252 of record NC_135809.1, on the reverse strand, counting down.
TTACCCTGTTAGTGCCCCTGATACTGAGGGGCAATTTAGCATGGCCACTCAACCAAACCCACACATCTTTAGAGTTTAAAAAAATTCATTTATTAGTCACAAGTAAGGCTTACATTTACACTGCAATGCAGTTACTGTGGAATTCCCCTAGTCGCCATACTCCGGCACCTGTTCGGGTCAATGCACCTAAGCAGCACGTCTTTCAGACTGTGGGAGGAAACCGGAGCACCCGGAGGAAACCCACGCAGACACGAGGAGAACACGCAAACTCCACACAGACGGTGACCCAAGCCGGGAATCGAGCCCGGGTCCCTGGCGCTGTGCTAAACCACTGTGCCACCGTGCCATTCCTTCTTTGGAGTGTGGGAGGAAACCCGAGCACCCGGATGAAACCCATACATACACAGGGAGAACATGCAAACAGCACAGTCACTGAAATTGAACCCGAGTCCCTGGCGCTGTGAGGCAGCAGTGCTAACCACTGTGCCACCGTGCCGCCCACTTTCATATAAAGTATCATTTATTGGCTCTACTGTCACTGCTGTCCTACAGTCTTTAACGTTAACTGTCCTGCAGTCAGTGTGATGGTCATGGAAGAATGGCAAAGGGTACAGCTATATGGCCACAAATACATATATGTTTTTATGCTGATGACTTGTACAATTCCATTGACCCATGTGGGCAGCTGGTAATCGAGGCACTAGACTATACAATTGCAGTATTCTTTACTCCTTATTTTAGTGATTTTTTTTTTAATCCTCCTCATCCTATGCTGGATTTATTTGCTTTAAAGCTTTGTAGGCTAAGGGAAAATTGAATGCAAGTTTTTAAATAAAGAAATATCTTGCATTTATCTAGCACTTTTTCACACTTTCAAGATGTTAAAGTAGAGCTTTTAGCCAATTAAGATCTTTTTTGAAGTGTTCTTCTCCCCTAGAATATTCAGTTTTCTTGTCTCCCCTCTGGGAAGTTCCCTTCCCAAACCTCTCTGCCTTACCCTTCATCTTTCCCTTCCTTTACAAACAGGCTTCCTCTTGTTCCTGTGTCAGACAATGTACATTTTTCTTCCCTGACATTTCTTTTAAATAAAAGAACGAAAATTCTGCATTCAGAAAGACGTTTATGTATCACCTTTCAGTTCATGAAGCGAGTCACTGTTTTAATGCAGGAAGCAAGGTCCCACAACAGCAATGTGACAAATGGCCAGGTAATCTGCTTTTTTATGATGTTGGTTGAGTGGTTAATATTGGTCTGGTACACCAGAGCGAATCCCCTGCTCCTCTTCAAAATAAGGACGCAAACGGACCATCAGTTAGGCCTCGCGTCACAATGAACATAAGAGAACATGGACTGCAGCAGTTCAAGAAGGCAGCTCACCTTCTCAAGGGTAATTAGGGACAGACAATAAATGCTGGCCTAGCCAATGACGCCAAATCCCATAAACGAATATAGAACATATATTGGCTTTGGAGGAATGCAGCGTGCGTTAAACAGAATGGATTCCAAGGATTAAATTATAAGGAGAGATTACACAAATTAGGATTGTATTCTCTGGAACTTAGAAGGTTAGTGGGCTGATGTGATCAATGTTTTCAAGATTTTTAGTGCATTAGATAAGGTAGATCGAGAGAAACTATTTCCGTTGGTTGAAGAATCTAGGACTAGGGAGCATTGATTAACAAATTAGGTCCAGAGCTTTGAGGAGTGAATTTTGGAAATGCTTCTCCATACAGAAAAGGTGGTAGAATCATAGAATAGAATCATAGAATCATTACAGTGCAGAAAGAGGCCATTCGGCCCATTGAGTCTGCACCAATGACAATCCCACGCAGGCACTACTCCCCTTATCCCATGTATTTACTCCACTAGTCCTCCTGACACGAAGGGACAATTTAGCATAGCCAATCCACCTAACCCACACATCTTTTGAACTATCTTCCACAAATGGCATTTGATACTAGATCAGATTTTTAGCCTAAGATTATGGTTCATGCCATTCAAAGAAATCATAGATGATCTTCAACTTAAGCCTAAATATTGTCCAGGTTTTGCTGCGTATGGACTCAGATTTTTTCAGTATCTGAGGAGACACGGATAATGCTAAACATTGTGCAGTTATCCACAAACTTCCCCATTTCTGACCTTATGATGGAGGGAAGGTCATTGATGAAACAGCTAAAGATGGTTGGGCCTGGAACATCCTTCCTGAGGTGTGCTCACAGTAGCCAAGTGTGGTTTATCTAGGGCTTTGTATAGCTGAAGAACTACTATCCCCTGTATTCTAATCCTCTCGAGATGAAAGCCAGCATTCCATTTAGCTTTCTGATTATTTTCTGAACCTGATCATGGCATTTTAATGTTAATTTTATTGTTGATTGCTGTAAAAACACATTTTATTCATGAATGTCCTTTAGGGAAGAAAGCTGTCCTTCCCTGGTCTGACCCGCATCTGACTCCAAATCCACAGCAATGTGGTTGACTCTCAGTTTCCCTCTCAAATGACCAGCAAGCCACTCAGTTCAAGGGCAATTAGACATGGGCCTTGCCACACGCCATGAAAGAATTTCTAAAAAGCCCTCCCTCCCTGTATCACAAGGTTCTGGGTTCAAGTCCCACTCGAGGACTTGAGCATAAAAGTCAAGGCTGACACTCCAGTCCAGTGCCAAGGGAGTGCTGCACTGTCAGTGGTTCAATCTTTCAGATTGGTTGCTAAACTGAGGCCCCATCTGCAGGCTTGGGTGAAGATAAAGGGGATCCCATTGCAACATTTTGAAGAGGAGCGCGGGAGTTCTCCCTGTTAGTGTCCTGGACAATATTTATCCTTCAGTCAGCATCACAAAAACAGGTTGTCCCGTGATTGCTGTATGTGGGAATTTGCAGAGCGCATAGTGCTTTTTCCTGCAACAGTGACTACATCTCGATCATACTTGATTGCCTCTAAAGCATGAATGCAAGTCTTCATTCTTCATCAACAAACTTGGAAATGTGGTTTTATCTTCCGATCAGGTAAGTCGTTAATAAATATGGTGAATAGTTAAAGCTCGACACATCCTTGTGGCACACCAGTTACATCAGCTGTCATGTGGGGGGGTGGGGGGGGATGGGGTTTGGGGGTGGATGGGGGGCTGGGAGGTGGATGGGGTTTGGGGGATGGATGGGGGGGGGGGTGGGTTGGGGCTTCAGCCTGAACTTTATGCTCAGGTCTCTGGAGTACGACTTGAACCCATGACCTACTGAGGGACAAGAATGCTGCCCAGAGACATGGCTGACATATGTTTGATGGTTGGGTGTTCTTTGATATGTTTACAGGCAGACACTCCACCCAAGCAGCTGCTGTGGAGAAGATGACAAAGTTAAATGGGAAAAATTCACCTGACTCAAAAGGAGCAGGCGGGAAGAGGTCAACGAGGTCAAGTGCATCAGCGGGAAGAGGTACCTCTCCACTCTATATATTACCTTTTCCGACTTGAGTTAGAACTTCAGTCTGTTTGTTTTGCAAAAGGATTTAAACAAAATAATGGTCATAAATAGAAAGTGGAGGACATTTCAACACATTTAAGCACCAACAATGTGTCAGCTGGCTAACATTCCATAATAATAAACTGGATGGTGAAAGCAGATTCAACGATAATTTGCCTTTATTTAATACCCCCAAAGCACTTCAAACGAGCTTTACCAGACAAAATTATGCAGTGAGCAATAAAGGAGACATTTAGGCTGGCAGTTGAAGTCTTGGTGAAAACTGTAGGTTTTAAGGAGTGTCATAAAGGAGGAGAGAGAGATTTAGGGACAGTATTTCAAAGCTAAGGGCCCAGGCAGCTGAATGCACTGTCACCAAATGTAAAGCAATGAAAATCGGAGACCAGCGCTAGGGGAGCGCAGAGGGTTGTAGAGCTAGTTGTAAGTAACTTTCGAGAGGACACAAGATAAAGAGTTGAAAAGGAAAATGTTTTCAGAACTATTAGAGAAAGTGGGACTCAAAGTGCCAGCACAAATTTGTTAAGCCAAATAAATTAAGTAGAAGAGTTGGGGAATCATGTTGCAGCTATATAAAACCTTGGTTAGGTCGCATTCGGAGCACTGCCTGCAGTTCTGGTCACCACACTACCAGAAAGACGTGGAAGCTTTGGAGAGAGTGCAAAGAAGGTTCACCAGGATGTTGCCTGGTCTCGAGGGCATTGACTACGAGGGGAGGTTGAATAAACTAGGATCGTTTTCACTGGAAAGCCAGAGGCTGAGGCGAAATCTGTTAGAGTTTGACAAAATTATGAGAAGCATTGACAGAGTGGATAGTCAGAGGCATTTTCCCAGGTTGGAAGTGTCAATTACAAGGGGGGCACAGGTTCAAGGTGAGAGGGGGAAAGTTTAAGGGAGATGTGCGGAGGAAGTTTTTCATGCAGAGAGTAGTGGGTGCCTGGAACGCGCTGCCAGAGGAGGCGGTGGAAGCAGACACATTTAGCAACATTTACGAGGCATATGGATGGATACATGAATAGAGGGATATGGACTGAGTAAGGGCAGAAGTTTTCTTTTTAGCTTGGTTAGGGCATCATGATTGGCCAGACTTGGAGGGCCAAAGGGCCTGTTCCTGTGCTGTACTTTTCTTTGTTCTTTGTTCTACCTCCTTCAGTGTCTTATCATTTTGTGATATTCAGTCTAAGGGAAAAAATGTTTTGCAACATTCTCCACAATAGGAGAAATGGAGGCTGATTCATTCCCCTATCCACCCAATTAGTCCCTTCATCAAATCCGTCCATGGGCTCACCCCTCTCTTGAACCTTTTACCACCCTACAACACCTGGATTCAAATGCAACTGGATGGTGTGATGGTGGATTAAACCAGCACACACTGTGTGAAAAGATAGCAAGGAACACAACCTGGGATCTTCTGATATACACACCATGTGGTTAGGGTCACCAACCCTCCATGATTGTCCTGGAGTTTCCAAAAATAAAAGATTAATCTCCTAGACACGAAGTGAGCAACATCCAGGAGAAAAACCATAGGAAATTCTCATGATGAGCAGGTGAATCGACTGATCTTATTGCCTGCTTCTCAATGGTTACACACAATCTAGGACAGTCTAAAGTTTGACATGATTGATATATTGTCCCCTCTCAACCATCTTGTTTGCATACTAGTACTGCAACTCACAATGTCACCGTAAAGTCAATGTTGCTTCATTGGGCAACTAACCGTGGCTCAGTCTAATGACGGAAGCCTCAAGCAATGTAACCAACCAGAGTTAGCAAAGAGCCATTGCAAAGTGTCTTTTTTTGGTGAAGTTTGGAGTGGGAAGTAGATGGGGACGGTGTTTAATTCACTCATCTATCTGAAGTACGTTTAAGCACAAGTCCAGAATGAAAACACACTCCTGTGCTGCCAACTACGACTAGGTACTGAGATTAGAAAGACAGCTGAAGATTTGTTTGCTGTGGCCATTGAGAGCTGCACAGGGCTTTGTTGAGTTTTTAATCTGTGCAGGTGTCTTGTGCTGTGGTTTGATAACAATTGGGTAGAACTCTGCTCCTGTTTATCTAAAGTCACAACTGAATGTTTTGCCCATTCACTTTTCCATGGATAGATATTCTCTTCAGTTAAATCGTGTAACCAGTTCAAAGCATGAACTTGTACAAAGTCCAACTCAGTTGTTGACAGATTAGCAATGATTCTTGTTTTGTTTGAAGTTAATCTTGCCAAGTTTCTGTGGTGGGTTTTTTTTTGGGGCAGGTTTCTTTTCTTAACGTGCAGCTCCATGTTCTGATTTTTTTTTCTTTCTGAAAGTTCTTTCTCGGGCTGTGGGCAATTGTCCATCCCTAGTTGCCCTCAGAGGGTGGCAGTGGGGTGCCTCTCCCTCCAGTACCCACTGTTTGCACAGCTGAGTGACTTATTATGCCACTTCAGAGGACGTTGAAGGGCCCCAAACAACTAGTGGAACTGAGATGGAGCAAAACGTTAATGAGTAAGCGGAGGAGGATGCAGAACTACCCCAGCACCCACAGACCCCTGCTTTAGGCAAGAGGTGCCTCAATGTACTGGTGAAGTTGAGTGTGGCCTGCAGCTGCTTGCAAATGGAAATCTTAGCCCCTGAAAGAATCATATAGCACAGAAGGAGGCCATTCAGCCCTCTTCGATAGAACAAACCAATTAGTCCCACTCCCCCGCCCACCCTGCTCTTCCCGTTTAGCCCTGAAATTATTTTTTCACTTAAATTATTAATCCAATTCCCTTATCAAATAACTATTTGTTTCCAAAAACAGAAAATGCTGGTGTCAGCCTGTTCCTGCCCCACCGAACTCATTTCCCCCTATCTTGACTCCATTCTCTCTCCACTTGTCCTAACCCTTCCCACCTATGCAAAATCCACAAACAGGACTGCCCCAGTAGGCCCATCGTGTTAGCCTGTTCCTGCCTCATCAAACTCTCTTCCCCCTATCTTGACTCCATTCTCTCTCCTCTTGTCCAGTCCTTTCCCACCTACACCCAGAATTTTCTGTTTTTGTTTCAGATTCCAGCATCCGCAGTATTTTGCTTTTAACTATTTGTTTCAGCTGCCCTTTCATTCACGACAAAAGAACATTTTCCTCATCTCTCCTTACCCAGGGTTGAGAACTTTATGCCACTTGGCAGAATTCTGACCTTTTCCTGATGCAATTCCTCCTTTAAAATTTTTCTCCCACCTCTGTGTCCCTTTGGCCATCGCTGCCTCCAACACGGGCAAAGCCAGGAGGAGAGAGCCTCAGAAATCCCAGAAAATTTGTCATTAACAAGGCCAGGGACAGGCTCAGAGGGCTGGGGGTGGGGTTGTGAAACATCCCACTCCCACCAAGGGGACATGGTCTACTATGGACCATTTGGGAGAGCTGTACAGTTTGGCAGGTGAGGTGGAAGGAGCAGTGGTGGGAGGGAGAGGGAGCAGAGGAGCCAACGTTCAGAAGATCCAGTGGGTTTGATTTGCTTTGATTTGATTTATTATTGTCACATGTATTGGTACACAGTGATAGGAATTGTTTCTTGCGCGCTATACAGACAGAGCATACCTTTCATAGAGAAGGAAATGAGAGAGTGCAGAATGTAGTGTGACAGACATAGCCAGGGTGTAGAGAAAAGGTGCAGAGGGTGTACGCTGTGGCAGAGAGTGAGAGCAGCAGAATCTGGATTCTGCAGGCTTGGGAGGTGGGCTATGGGGTTCTTCGCGGGATTCAGCAGGACAGGAGGGGAGAGGGAGCAGAGGAGCCCAAGATTGATGCAGAAGTCTTTATTGTTCTGGAAGACCAGGAAACAGTGACTGCAGAGGATGGAAGGAAAATGTCTCAGACCTGGAAATTCCCAAAGTTAGTGAGGTAGATTCTGCACTGTGTGTGATTAATTGATTTGTCAAGTCCGAAGAGAATGTGGTGTTTAAACTTGTACACTGGGAGGGTAAATGTGATGGTTGATGACTTCTGATCTCCAGAAAAAAAATGGAATTACAGAATTCTTTGCTGCATTAAAATTGCTAACAACGCACAAACCTTTTTTCTTTATTTAGCGAGCTATTATACAGTAATTAGCTTTAAAAATAAATTTTGAACTGTGTACAGTTCTGGTCGCCCTATTATAGAAAGGGTATTATTAAACTAGAAAGAGTGCAGAAAAAGTTTACTAGGATGCTACCGGGACTTGATGGTTTGAATTATGAGAGGCTGGATAGACTGGGACTTTTTTCTCTGGAGCATAGAAGGCTGAGATGGGTGGAGAACTGGCTTGGCCATAGGAGACAGAGGGTAGTGGTCGAAGGGTCTTTTTCCAGCTGGAGGTCTGTGACCAGTGGTGTTCCTCAGGGCTCTGTACTGGGACCTCTGCTATTTGTGATATATATAAATGATTTGGAAGAAGGTGTAACTGGTGTAATCAGCAAGTTTGCGGATGACACGAAGATGGCTGGACTTGCGGATAGCGAAGAGCATTGTCGGGCAATACAGCAGGATATAGATAGGCTGGAAAATTGGGCAGAGAGGTGGCAGATGGAGTTTAATCCGGATAAATGCGAAGTGATGCATTTTGGAAGAAATAATGTAGGGAGGAGTTATACAATAAATGGCAGAGTCATCAGGAGTATAGAAACACAGAGGGACCTAGGTGTGCAAGTCCACAAATCCTTGAAGGTGGCAACACAGGTGGAGAAGGTGGTGAAGAAGGCATATGGTATGCTTGCCTTTATAGGATGGGGTATAGAGTATAAAAGCTGGAGTCTGATGATGCAGCTGTATAGAACGCTGGTTAGGCCACATTTGGAGTACTGTGTCCAGTTCTGGTTGCCGCACTACCAGAAGGACGTGGAGGCGTTAGAGAGAGTGCAGAGAAGGTTTACCAGGATGTTGCCTGGTATGGAGGGTCTTAGCTATGAGGAGAGATTGGGTAAACTGGGGTTGTTCTCCCTGGAAAGACGGAGAATGAGGGGAGATCTAATAGAGGTGTACAAGTTTATGAAGGGGATAGATAGGGTGAACGGTGGGAAGCTTTTTCCCAGATCAGAAGTGACATTCACGAGGGGTCACGGGCTCAAGGTGAGAGGGGGGAAGTATAACTCAGATATTAGAGGGATGTTTTTTACACAGAGGGTGGTGGGAGCCTGGAATGCGCTGCCAAGTAGGGTGGTGGAGGCAGGCACGCTGACATCGTTTAAGACTTACCTGGATAGTCACATGAGCAGCCTGGGAATGGAGGGATACAAACGATTGGTCTAGTTGGACCAAGGAGCGGCACAGGCTTGGAGGGCCGAAGGGCCTGTTTCCTGTGCTGTACTGTTCTTTGTTCTTTGAGTTATAGAGGTCTATAAAATAATGAGGGGCACAGATCAGCTAGATAGTCAATATCGTTTCCCAAAGGCCGGGGAGTCTAAAACTAGAGGGCATAGGATTAGGTGAGAGGGGAGAGATACAAAAGTGTCCAGAGGGGCAATTTTTTCACACAGAGAGTGGTGAGTGTCTGGAACAAGCCGCCAGAGGTAGTAGTAGAGGTGGGTACAATTTTGTCTTTTAAAAAGCATTTAGATAGTTACATGGGTAAGCTTATGTAGGGATGAGGAAACAAGGTTCAGATGGCTTGATTGAGGGTTACAAGTTAGCAAGGAATGAGCTGAAAAAGGGGCTTAGGAGAGCTAGGAGGGGACATGAGAAGTCCTTGGCGGGTCAGATCAAGGAAAACCCCAAGGCTTTTTACTCTTATGTGAGGAATAAAAGAATGACCAGGGTGAGGTTAGGGCCGGTCAAGGACAGTAGTGGGAACTTGCGTATGGAGTCAGTAGAGATAGGCGAGGTGATGAATGAATACTTTTCTTCAGTGTTCACCAAGGAGAGGGGCCATGTTTTTGGGGAAGAGAAGGTGTTACAGGCTAATAGGCTGGAGGAAATAGACGTTTGGAGGGAGGATGTCCTGGCAGTTCTGAATAAACTGAAGGTCGATAAGTCCCCTGGGCCTGATGAAATGTATCCTAGGATTCTTTGGGAGGCAAGGGATGAGATTGCAGAGCCTTTGGCTTTGATCTTTGGGTCCTCGCTGTCCACGGGGATAGTGCCAGAGGACTGGAGAATGGCGAATGTTGTTCCTCTATTTAAGAAAGGGAATAGAAATGACCCTGGTAATTATAGACCGGTTAGTCTTACTTCAGTGGTTGGTAAATTGATGGAAAAGGTCCTTAGGGATGGGATTTATGACCATTTAGAAAGATGCGGATTAATCCGGGATAGTCAGCACGGATTCGTGAAGGGCAAGTCGTGCCTCACAAATTTGATTGTATTTTTTGAGGAGGTCACTAAGTGTGTTGATGAAGGTAGGGCAGTTGATGTCATATACATGGATTTTAGTAAGGCGTTTGATAAGGTCCCCCATGGTCGGCTTATGATGAAAGTGAGGAGGTGTGGGATAGAGGGAAAGTTGGCCGATTGGATAGGTAACTGGCTGTCTGATCGAAGACACAGGGTGGTGGTGGATGGAAAATTTTCGGATTGGAGGCAGGTTGCTAGCGGAGTGCCACAGGGATCAGTGCTTGGTCCTCTGCTCTTTGTGATTTTTATTAATGACTTAGAGGAGGGGGCTGAAGGGTGGATCAGTAAATTTGCTGATGACACCAAGATTGGTGGAGTAGTGGATGAGGTGGAGGGCTGTTGTAGGCTGCAAAGAGACATAGATAGGATGCAAAGCTGGGCTGAAAAATGGCAAATGGAGTTTAACCCTAATAAATGTGAGGTGGTTCATTTTGGTAGAACTGATTTAAATGTGGATTACAGGGTCAAAGGTAGGGTTCTGAAGACTGTGGAGGAACAGAGAGATCTTGGGGTCCATATCCACAGATCTCTAAAGTTTGCCACTCAAGTGGATAGAGCTGTGAAGAAGGCCTATAGTGTGTTAGCTTTTATTAACGGGGTTGGAGTTTAAGAGCCGTGGGGTTATGCTGCAACTGTACAGGACCTTGGTGAGACCACATTTGGAATATTGTGTGCAGTTCTGGTCACCTCACTATAAGAAGGATGTGGAAGCGCTGGAAAGAGTGCAGAGGAGATTTACCAGGATGCTGCCTGGTTTGGAGGGTAGGTCTTATGAGGAAAGGTTGAGGGAGCTAGGGCTGTTCTCTCTGGAGCGGAGGAGGCTGAGGGGAGACTTAATAGAGGTTTATAAAATGATGAAGGGGATAGATAGAGTGAACGTTCAAAAACTATTTCCTCGGGTGGATGGAGCTATTACAAGGAGGCATAACTATAGGGTTCGTGGTGGGAGATATAGGAAGGATATCAGAGGTAGGTTCTTTACGCAGAGAGTGGTTGGGGTGTGGAATGGACTGCCTGCAGTGATAGTGGAGTCAGACACTTGAGGAACATTTAAGCGGTTATTGGATAGGCACATGGAGCACACCAGGATGATAGGGAGTGGGATAGCTTGATCTTGGTTTCAAATAAAGCTCGGCACAACATCGTGGGCCGAAGGGCCTGTTCTGTGCTGTACTGTTCTATGTTCTATGTGTAAGATGGATATAGAAGGATATGGGCCAAATGTGGGCAATTGGGATTAGCTTCGGGGTTTAAAAAAAAGAGCGGCATGGACAAGTTGGGCCGAAGAGCCTGTTTCCATGCTGTAAATCTCTATGACTCTATGTTGCAATGCTTGTCCATTGTATCAAAAAGAAATTCGCAAGACAAAAGAGTCTTTCTTAAACAACACAACATGAGCATATTGAGAATCAAGCGTGCAGTTATTGTCGAAAAGTGTGATTCAGTAACCAAGTTAGTTTTAGGAAATAGAACAACCTGGTTTATATTAATTAGTATCCTAAAATTAATCTGATAACTTGCCTCTGCTGGTCATTCAGACAGGCATTTTTTTTTTGCTTTATAAATAATTTTTAATCGAACCAAGTCCAAATGAGAGTTCTTGCAGAATAGAATAAAATTGACTTATTAATTGACACGCTTTGACAGAGTTTAACTAACTACCCAGGAGGTGCAGTGAAGCCTGAATCACAGCTGATTATAGTGAATCAGTGCCAGTTTTCAGTTGCAGTGGCCTGGCCATGGAGGGACTTGTGGGGGGTCCCAGACCAATTCAGTATTGCTGTAAAGCTATTGGAAAGGCCAGGCTGCTGAGTGAGTTATTGGGGGTGGGGGAGGAGGGGGGTGGGGGTGTGGAAACACATGTGTGAATCCCGTATCTAAGGAAGGATGTGCTGGCCCTGGAGACGATCCAGAGGAGGTTCACGAGAATGATCCCAGGAATGAAAAGCTTGGCGTATGAGGAGCGTTTGAGGGATTCTGGGTCTGTACTTGATGGAGTTTAGGAGAATGAGGGGGGAATCTCAATGAAACTTACAGAATACTGAAAGGCCTGGATAGAGTAGGCGTGGAGAAGATGCTTCCATTAGTAAGAGAGACTAGGATCCGAGGACACGGCCTCAAAGCAAAGGGACGACCTTTTAGAACTGTGATGCGGAGAAATTTATTTAGTCAGAGGGTGGTGAATCAATGGAACTCATTGCTATAGAGGGCTGTGGAGGCCAGGTCATTTAGTATATTTAAGACAGATAGGTTCTTGATTGGTAAAGGGATCAAAGGTTACAGGGAAAAGGCAGGAGAATGGGGATGAGAAAAACATCAGCCATGAGCAGACTCGATGGGTCGAATGGCCTAATTCTGCTCCTATATCTCAGAGGACACGTGTGAATATGGTGTGGGGAGAGGTGAAACATATGTGTGAGAATGAGGCGGGGGGGACATATGTGTGTTGTGGGGAGATGGTTGATTACAATGTGTGTGGGAGGGTGAGCATGGTGTTGGAAAAGAGGAATTTCAATGAGTCTTCTCACTAGGGAATGTGGAAGGTTTGGCTGAAAGCTACCTGAATGTATAGAATAATAACATTTTTAAAGTACTTACAAATGCATTTTCATATTTATTTGTTTGTCATATTTATGTTAATCTCTAACACAGAAAATGTAATGATTATATACTGAATGTTTTTATGCCGCTTTATTGCTGGTTTGCCTTTGCAGGTGTCTGGGATAATGTTAATTCTTAAGAGTTTCATATGTTTGTTTATGGGGTGTGGACATATCACTGGCGATTGTTGCCCATCCCCAATTGGCCTTAAAGGTGGCGGTAAGATCAATTGGGGTGAAATGGAAACAACTCAACAAGGTCATATTCCATTGTCAGTATAGACCCGTGGTGCGCAACCTGCGGCCAGGGGCTACATGTGGCCCATCTGGGTTCTGAGTGTGGCCCATGAGACATTTTGTTGACTGTTGCTCACATACAGAGTTGTCACACTCCGTTCGTTTCCATCCGTGTAGTTTTTATCCTCCGGTATGACTGAAGTGATACACATATAAAGCAAGGGCATTTTTTATTCATTTGTGGGACTCGGGTGTCACTGACTGGCCAGCATTTATTGCCCATCCCTAGTTGCCCTTATTCAGAGGATGGTTGAGATCAATCACATTGCTGTGGCTCTGGAGTTACATGTAGACTAGACCAGGTAAGGATGGCAGGTTTCCTTCCCTAAAGGACATTAGTGAACCAGCTGGGTTTTTCCGACAATCTACGATGGTTTCATGGTCGTCAGTAGATTCTTAATTCCAGATATTGTTTAAGGAATTCAAGTTCCACAATCTGCCATGGCGGGATTCGAACCCGAGTCTCCAGAACATTAGCTGAGTTTCTGGATTAATAGTCTAGCGATAATGCCACTAAGCCATCGCCTCCCCTTTATGAAGTGAGGTGCGTGCTGGTTACACACAACACTGTGAGAGACGTGGCGTTCCCTCTGCATCCAAAGTGTAAATATTTATTTTGTTTTTACCATTTGAAGTTGGTGACAGTTCTATTAATAGATGAATGCTTAAGCACTTTCTATAACTTATGAAACATTCAACGTGTAGTCAATTCAAGGGTCATTGTTAGTGAACATGCCCCATTTCAAACTTGCGGCCCACTGAGATGAAGGAGGGCCACTCACCTGGCCCATTCACTAGCTTAGGTTGCCCATCACTGGTATAGACTTTATCCTGTATTACATGCACTCATTGAATGCTGAAATGCTGAGGTCTCGTCGGTGATTTGATACAAAGGCATTGGTTTACATTCTTGACAGTAATAGAAGGTAAACAAAGGGAAAACTAATGGCTCTACCCACTTGAAGTCTAATAATTTCACCTGTTTGAAGTGGCCTAGAGCAATTTGCATTCACTACAGATCATAAAATGTGCTATAATTACAATTTTCTGGCCCCTCCCACCAGCGGGATCTCTGGTCCCGTCGAAGTCAATGAACTTTTGAATGTCTCTCTGCACACATCGCACCGATGTGGAAAATTTCAGCCACAATTTCTTGTCACAAAAGTTTGTCAGATCTTTAACCAAAAGATCAGATCTTTGTTGTCTTCAGTCATGCTCACCCCTGTATACCTTAAATCTGTATCCTTTGGCGACTGACCTTCCTGTCACTGAAAGCAGTTTCCCCCGATTGATTCTATCAGAACCTTTCATGATTAATTATAATCACCAGATCTGCTCTCAGCATCAAGCCTGTTTTGAGAGGAGGGCTGAATTACTCAATCTGTTAGACTGGTTAGACGTCTGGGTTGGCCCGCAGCCATCAGTGGCTAGGATGAAAGTCTTCTTTGCTCGCATTGTGAATGCTAAGGCACCACCATGCAGGACTCCACGCTGCAGAAACAAGTCTTCAGAGTTCTGGGTGGGATGAGTTTCTGATGAAGTGGCTGCTCTCTTCCACAGCATCAAAGCCCTTAATTGGTGAAAAGGAAAACAAAAAATGCTCGAATTGCGCAGCAAGGTCCATTAACCTCAGCAAAGAGAGAGAAACAGGGCGGGATTTTCCGCTTCCCGCCGCCCGGCCTTGCAGGGTGTTTTCCAGCAGCCGAAGCAGCTCCCCATTGGCCACCAGTGGGATCTTCCGGTTCTGCCCATGTCCATGGCATTTTACTTTGGCCCATCCAGGTACCAGAGAACCCGCTACAGGAGGGGGGGGAGGGGTCACCTTTGGCGGGCCCGGAAGATCGCATGGCAGGAAGGCCTGGAAAATCCTGCCCATAGGAACAGAAGGAGGCCATTTATCCCCATAATAGTCTAATCAAGTCATATTCCTCTTATAGACTTAAACTCCTCTTTAAAATTAGTTAGCAAAACACCGGTATACTTGCTTTGACTTAGGTTAAGAGTCTTGGAGCTTTCAGAAAGCCTCTGGAGAGAGAGAGAGTGACACACAGTTAGACATTTCTTTCTTCCACCCGCTTCAGGCAGCAACTGCTCTTGGTTTAAACTGAAAATGAAACTGTTTTTCCTGCAAGCTTAGTGTCTTCCAGTAACCACATGGCCCTGTCCCTGTCAATAAACTCACAAGAATTTGCAAACTTAATCTAAAATCCCAGGAGAACATAAGTAAACAAAAGGTCCATTAACTCTACAAAGTAACACAACCAAGCTAAAATCAGTTATTATCCTGCATTCTCATCATTTGAGCTGCATGTTTCCCCAATAAACTGACTCTCGTAACAAAACACTGCCTCTTAAAACAACTCCACATAATATAGCAAAATAGCACAATATCATAACTTAAATAAGATTGAACAGATTGGGAACTATTTCTCTAGAAAAGGGTTGAAGCATGACCTGAAAGAAGTCTTTTAAATTATGAACGCATTTCTTAGGGTCCATGTAGAAAATATATTTCCACTTGTGGGAGCAACCAGAGCTCATAAATGTAAGATAGTCATAAGTAAATGCAATAAAGAGTTCAGGGGAACTCTTTACCCAGAGAGTGGTGAGAATGTGGAGATTGCTGCCACAACATTCCTCATGTCCACTTTCCTGTCCTTTTCCCATAACCCTTGATTCCCTTACTGATCAAAAATCCATCTATCTCAGCCTTTAATATGATGTGGAGATGCTGGCGTTGGATTGGGGTGGGCACAGTAAGAAGTCTCACAACACCAAGTTATTTGGTATACTGAGCTTTCGGAGTGCTGCTCCTTCATCAGGTGAGTCACCTGTTGGACTTTAACCTGGTGTTGCGAGACTTCTTACTGAGCCTTGAATATACACAAGGATTCTGCTCCCACAGCTCTCTGTGGCAAGGGGTTCCAGCCCTCTGGAAATTCCTTCTCATCTCAGTCTTAAATTGGTGCCCCTTTATTCTGAAACTATGCCCTCTGGTCCTAGACTCCCCCATGAGGGGGAACATCCTCTCAGCATTTACCCATCAAGCTCCTTAAAAATCCTATATGTTTCAATGAGATCACCTCTCATTCTTCTAAATTCTAATGAGTAGAGTCCCAACCTGTTTAATCTTTGCTCCTAAGACAATCCCTCCATACCGGGCATCATTCGAGTGAAACTTCTCTGAACTGCCTCCAATGAAATAATCTTTCCTTAAATAAGGGGACCAAAACTGCTCTCAGTACTCCAGACGTGGTCTCGCCAGTACTTTGTACAGTTGCAGTAGACTTCCCTACTCTTATACTCCAACCCCCTTGAAATAAGGACCAACATTCCATTAACCTTCCTGCTGCACCTGAGTGCTGGCTTTCTGCATTTTGTGCACAAGTTCCCCCCAAAATCCCTTTCTGTTGCAGCATTCTGCAGTTTTTCTCCATTTAAATAATACTCTGTTGTTTCGTTCTCCCTTCCAAAATGAACAACTTCACATTTTTCCCACATTATACTCCATTTGCCCACTTACTTAACCTATCAATATCTCTTTGTATACTGTTTGTATACCTCTCGCAATTTGCTTTTCTGCCTATTTTTGAGTCATCTGCAAATTTGGCAATAGCACATTCGCTTCCTTCCTCCGTTTGCAAGCAGGACCCTGAACTTCCTGTCACTTGCCATTTTAACACACCCATCCTGCTCTCCTGTCCACAGGTCTGTCCTCGGCCTGCTGCAATGTTCCAGTGAAACCCAACGCAAACTGGAGGAACAGCACCTCGTCTTCCATTAGGCACGTTACAGCCTTCCAGACTTAACATTGAGTTCAATAACTTCAGAGCATGAACTCCCTCCTCCATCTTCACCTCAATTTCCATTTATTTTGTTTTATTTCATTTTATTTACTTATTTTCATTTCTTCCATCATTTCATTTTGCTACCCTTTTCAAGCTTGCTGTCCACCTTTTCTCCCCTTCCTCCCACCCAACTAGGGCCTTCTGTTAACATGTCTCAGGTTGTCCTTTGACACTCCGCTTACCTTTGTTCTGCCATTTACACATTCTGATCGCTTAATAGCCGCTATTAGCATCCTTCTTATCACCACCATTTACACCCCCTTTGTTTTCTTGTCTATGACATCTTTGGCAATTCTGCCCACCCTCCTGCCTCTTCACCTTAACAGTATAACTCTCATCCTATTTTCTACTATCTTCAACTCTGATGAAGGATCACCCAAACTCGAAATGTTGGGGGCAATTTTCCCAGCCCACTGCGCTGCTTTTGTAGTGCAGCAGGCCCAGAGACTCAAGCAGAGGCCGTTTTGTGGGCTTCCCGCTGGGCGCCACAGAAATCTGTGCGGAGCTGCATAAATTATGTAAATCCTCATTAGCATATATTTTGAATGTAATTAGCGGGCCCGGGACTCAAATCTCCGGGCCCGCTAATTACATTTAAAATATATGCTAATGAGGATTTACATAATTTATGCAGCTCCCCACTAATGGGGAGCTGGCAGCCCGACACCTCTAGAGTGAAGGGGGGAGCCATCGAGGCTCCCCAGAAGGTTGGGGGTTGGGAAGGGTGCCCCTGGGCATTGCCACCCAGTGCTAGCCTGGCCCCTGGCACTGCCCAAGTGCTAATGCCCGGGGGTACCCTGGCACTGCCCACCAGACATTGGACAGTGCTAAGGGGGCGGGGCCTAGTGGGGGAGCCAAAAGAGGGGGTGGGGCCTCTGAGGGGGGAGGTCGGTGGGGGTGGGGAGGGGAGGCAGGGGGGTGTAAAGGCTTGCCCAAACGTGTTCACAGGGCCAACGATTGAAGAGCACAGGGCTGGCCAGCAATTGAGCTGGCCAGCGATCGGGAGGCCGGCAGTGCGGGGCTACTGCGCATGCGCCGTCTCAGCACTGACAGATCGGCGCATGTGCAGTGGCCCACTCAGTGCTATACTGCCGGCCTCTCCAGTGGGGATAGGCCCCGCCCCCTGAATTTTCACGTGATTCACGCTAGTGCCCTCGGCAGTGCACAGAGTGTGGGAGATTCATTTTGAAAATCCCGCTGGAAAAACCAGCGGGATTTACTCCAGTTTTCACGCAAATTCGACACTTAGAATATATTTGGGAAAATTGCCCCTGTTAGGGCTATTATCTCTCCACAGATGCTGTCAGACTGGCGGAGACTTTCCAGCATTTTCTGTGCTTATTTCCAATTCCAGCATCTGCAGTAATTTGCTTTTATTGTGGGTTGTGTAAGGAGATATTAGGACAGGTTCAGGGGCACATCCCTCGAGCAACAAATGCTGGCCTTTCCGATGATAACCACCTTCCAAGAACAAAGACATTTTTTTTCAAAAACCAAACGCTCAATCAGAATTTTATATTTTCAAATAGTCCCTTCTAAACTATTTCTGGAACTGTTTGGCTCTTCAACCCTGCACCAAATTGCATTTTGTTTTGAGTGCATGAGAGAATACAAAATATGGAACCATAGAATAGTACAAGATGGGTAGAGGCCATTATGCCAGCTCTTTTAAAGAACAGTCCCATTCTTTCCCATTCCCCTGCTATGTTTCCTCTTTCAAGTATTTAAAATCTAAAACCCTTCTAGTCACTTTAATATTGAAACCAGTGCCTATTTGGATCTGATTTGTGGTCGGCACTGGTCTCCTGGCCTCGATGACAGAGACGCACTAACCCAGAGCAGAAGTTAACATCAAAATTAACCCCTGCAATAGTCACAACTAACTTCAGCGGCAAGTTTCAACCTTGGGAGGGAGATTGAAACCTGGCAGCAAAGGCATCAAGAAATGTTCCCTTTGGATCCAAACCTTCATCCCAATGAGCATGGAATTCAATGTCTGGATGAGAATTATGCTTGGTATGCCTTCATCTGAACTCACCAGTAGTAACATAATTTAGTGGTGACATCAAAAGAAAAGATTTCTCAATTACGTGGGATTAAAAGTAATTGGTACTTTGCTCTGTCTCATTTTATTCATAACTGCTTACTAAATTTATCATTTATCGAGTTACATTCTGTTGAATGTCTGTAGCAGTTTAAGGGCGCATCTCAGAATATGCATTTTGTAATTTCATTTTTAATTCCAGTAATATTTTTCACTCTTGTCCATTCTTATTCCCGATCCTTGATCGCCCCTTGAAAACCACTCACTAAATTTGAACACATCTATTAAAATCTACCCTTAACCTTCTCAGTGGAGAAGAATTCTAGCCTCTCCAGGTCTCCACCCCCCCCCCCCCCCCCCAATCCCTAATCCCTTTCTAGTAAATCTCCTTTGCACCTTCTCTGAAGCCTTGACACTCTTCCTCAATTGTGGTCTCCAGACCTGAGCACAATACTCCCCCACCCAAGGCCCCACTAGTGATTAATAAAGATGTAGCATAACTTCCTTTCTATCCTATGTTTCTGTTTATAAAACTAATATCCCATGAGCTTTTATGGCTGCCTTATTAATCTGTCCTTGTATGCACATCCCCAGGTCTCTGTTCCTGCACCTCTTTTTAGAGTTGCCCCATTTAGTTTATATTGCCTCTCTTCATTCTTCCTACCAAAATGCATATCACAGCAAAATCCACAGATTAAGGGAATCTGGATAAACACAGGAAATGTAGAGGGAAAAGAGGAGGCTTATGCTGAGCATTAACACCGGATAGTTGGAGTGAATAATCTGTTTCTCTACTAGAAACATAGGAGTAGGAATAGGCCATTCAGCCCATCAAGCCTGCTCCGCCATTCAATACGATCCAGGCTGATCATCCACTTCAATGCCTTTTCCCAACACTATCCGCCCATCACTTTATGTCATTGGTATTTAGAAATCTGTCAATCTCTGCTTTAAACATACTCAGTGTCGGAGTTCCCACAGCCCTCTGGGGTAGCGAATTCACAAGAATCTGAGTGTAAAAATTCTCCTCATCTCCGTCCTAAGTGGCTTCCCCCTTAGGAAATTGTGCTGCAAATTTCAATATGATTTTCTATCCCAATTATTAAACATGGCGTCTTCTTTTTGTTGTTGTACAAGGAGCTGGGCAGCAAGAGACATTGAAGAACACACTTACCAAGATGCTGAAGATAGCCCGGTGTTACCTGCAAGACCTGCGCCACCTGTCTGAAGGCCACAAGGAGAGCCTGTCACAGGACAAAGCGCTGATTATCCATGGCCACTCAAAGCGCCGATTGACCACACTCAACAACAAAGGGCAGTCAAGGAAGGGGGTGAACAGTGGGAAGAGCAGGAGCGAGAGGAGTCCCCGATAAGCACAGGTCGGCCTTGTGTCAGCAGGTGACCAACAAAGGGCAATTGTTTTTTCATCCAGTTTAGTAAAGGGAAATATTTGAAAGAGGAGCCAATATTTTCACTCTGTAATTAGGTGACCAGTGCTACTGATTCAATTTCCTGTGTCCATAAACTTGTCTAGTTAAATAACTTTCTCTCTTAAATATATGTTTTAAAAAGCTGTGACAGTCCTTGTACTTTGTCAGTGATGCACTTGTGTTTGTGAAATGCACTCTCAGGCTTTATAAAATAAAGTTTCAAATTCCTTTCTACTGTTGTTTCACGCAGCGAGTGTTTTGGGTCTGGAGTGTGGTGGAGGCAGGTTCAATTGAGGCATTCGAGTAGGCATCAGATGATTACTTCATTAAAAGCAATGTACAAGGGAAAAGGCCAGACTTTAGCACTAAGTCATAATGCTCATTTGGAGAGCCGGTCCAGAAATGTTGGCCAGAACTCTATCACCTCACCCACCACAGAATCGGAGCAGGCGAGGGTCTGACAATGGAGATCTCCGTTGACCTCACGTGGGAATTTCTGGTTTCGCCCGAGCAAGGCCGTAAAATCCCACCCGATGGTTTGAATGGCCTACTTCTACACTATGACAATTCTGTTTCTAAGGAAATCTTGTGGAGGCAGAGGGTATAACTGAGGAAAAAGTACATTGCGCCTGTCTTCACAGCAGAAGAGGATGAATTTAACGTTGCACTAGAAGAGGGGGGAGCAGAGATGTTGAATAGGGTAAAAAGTAAAGAGGTTGGTATCATTCCAAGTTAACAAATCATCCGGTTCAGATGAAATGCATAACAGGTTTGGGAGATGATGACGTGTTGGTAATGAGCTAGTAATCCCAAGGTCCAAGCTAATGCTGTGGCAACGACATACGTTCCAATCCCACCGTGGCAGGTGAAGGAATTTAACTTTCATTAAAATAAAGTGCGACAGCCAATTTGTGAATAGCAAAGTCCCACAAACAGCAATCTGATAATGACCAGATCATCTGTTTTAACACTGGGGTGAGCTCCCTTGCTCTTCTTCAAAATAGTGCACTGGGATCTTTTACACTCAGCTAAGAGGGCAGGTGGATCAGTGGTTTAATGTCCCATCTGAAAGACAGCACCTCCAACAGTTCAGCATGCCCCCAGTACTGCACTGGAGTGTTAACCTATGTTTTAGCATTCAAAGGTCTGTAATGGGACTCCAACGCATCGCATGCTGCTTCAAAGTTGAAGTTTCTCAACACTGAGCCAAGACTGAGACTGTTGGAGATAACCAAAGATCTGACCATAATCATCCAGTCCTCCTAGGATATGGAACTGGGAGGACTGGAAGATTGCAAACATCACACCCATATTCAAAAAAGGGAACCAAGATAAACCTGGTAGCTATAAGTCAATCAGCCTTAAGTCAGTGGTGGGAAAACCATTAGAGATCGTTGTTCAGAAAACATTAATTACCACTTTGTGAAGCATAGGACAAACAGCATGAATTTGATGAAGGCAAATTGTGTCTGACTAACTTGATTGAGTTATTTAGTGAAATAACTGAAGGTTGATGAAAAGAGTGCAGTCGCTGTACATATTGACTTTCAAGACTCATTTGTTTAAGTACATGTTTAAGTACATGTATCAGACTTATTCAGAAAATGGAAGTATCGATATTAAAGAAGACACATAGCAATGAACAGATGTTTTTCTGATTGGAGAAAAGCGTGCATTGGTTCAGCCAAGGACTGCATTAGGACCATTTCATTAAAAAAAGACCTGTACTGGAAATACAATATCAAAGTTTATGGATAATATGAAACTTGGCAACATGGTAAATAGTGAACAGAATGGTCAGCCAATTTCAGGAGGACACACACAGGCTGGTGAAGTGGGCAGATACATGCCAGATCTTCGCTTAACTAATCCTTGCACATTCTCCAATGCTTTGATACTCATTTCATAATACGATAACCAGAACTTTGCTCAAATTTCCAAGTGTGAACTAATCAAGTTTCTGTAAAAGTTTGACATAATTCTTCTACTTTGGAATTCTATTTGGCTAGAAATGAACCCATACTTTCTATGCATTTTTATAGCTTTCCTAACCTGAGTTGCTATTTTCAGTAATTTATGCATTTGTACCCTTAGATCCCTTTACATTTTTACGCCATGTGGACACTTATTTTCCAAGTAGTGTGTGGTATCTTTATTCTTCCTACCAAAATGCACCACATCACTTATTTACGATACAGATCAGTACAATTTCAGTCTTGGGTTGAATAACATTTGCATCAGACTTGTGGCAGCCAATGACCATCTCCAACAAGACGGAATCTGATTCAATGGCACTACCATCATTGAATCTTGCACCTCATCCCCTCACCCCCATCAACAGCTTGGCAGTTACCATTGATCAGACACTGAACTGGACCAGCCATATAAATACTATGGCTACAAGAGCAGGTCAGATGTTGGGAATTCTGTGGTGAGTAACGCATCTCCTGATTCCCCAAAGATCAGTCCACCTTCTACAAGGCACATGATGGTCTAGCTAGCAATATCCACGTCTCGGGAGCGTGATGGAATACTCTCCAATTGCCTCAATTAATGCAAATCCAGCAACACTCAAAGCTCAACATCATCCAGGACAAAACAACCCATTTGATAACACCCCATCCACCACCTATCATTCACTATCTCCATCACCGGCGCACACTGGCAGCACTGCATGCCATCTACAAGATGCACTGCAGCATCTTGCAAAGGCTTCTTTGACCACCCAGAA
The DNA here is from genome assembly GCF_964213995.1 of Mustelus asterias. Classification (NCBI taxonomy): domain Eukaryota; kingdom Metazoa; phylum Chordata; class Chondrichthyes; order Carcharhiniformes; family Triakidae; genus Mustelus; species Mustelus asterias. Next base: position 113,301,492 of record NC_135809.1, on the reverse strand, counting down.
GGGCTAGAGCAGCAAACACAAATTAGCACCATCCCTTGCAAGTACAAGCCACACACCACACTGACTTGGAACGATTTGGCCATTCCTTCACTGTTATTAGCTCACAGACTCTCTCCCTAGTAAAACTGTGGGTGTACCTAGACCATATGGATTACAGCTATTCATGAAGGCTGCTCAATACAAACTCCTCAATGGGAATTAAAGGTGGGCAACAAATGCTGGCCTTGCCAGTGATGTTCGTTCCATGAACGAATTTAAACAAAAACTCGAGTGACGGAATGGGCTTGGGGGGGGGGGGGGTGAATGGCCTCCTCCTGTTCCTACTTTTTTTTTTAACCTTTGCAACAGCTGATGGATCTTGCTGTGCAGCTTTAGCATTTCTGTCTTCCAAGTTTGGTTTTCCTCAGGGCTTTGATGTGGTGGAATAGAGCAGCCGCTCCAGCTCAAACCCATCCCATCCCAGAGTTGTGAAGGCATTTTTCTGTGATGTGGTGTCCTGGATGGTGCCCAAACCCATTCAGCTTTAGCACCCACTCAAGCAAAGAAAGCTTTCATCCCAACCACCACTGGCTGCCGGCCAACACGGAGGTGAAACCTGTCCAACCCATTGAATAATTCAGCCCTCTCTGAAAACAGGCTTGATGCTGAGGGCTGATGTTGTAATTATAATTAATCATTAAAGGTTTTGATAGAGTAGATAGGGAGTAATTGTTCCCAGTGACAGATGGTTCAGCAAAGGTCAGGGGTGTACAGTAGGATAATGCTTATGTTACTGGACCAATGATCCAGAGACACAAGTTCAAATCCCACCATAACAGCCAGGAAATTTAAATTCCATTAATCAAGTAATTCTGGATTAAGAAATTAGCCTCTGTAATGGTGGCCACAAAACTACTAGATTGTAGTAAAAACCCATCTGGTTCATTAGTGCTCTTTAGCGAAGAAAATCTGCCATCCTAACATCTAATTACCTCAACGAGACCCATGAGGTGGGCCTCTTGGAGTATGAGCTCCCTGACTGAGGTAACGATTGTCTTCCCAATCAGGGAGTCTCACATGCATATATATTGAGGAATCACAGGATCCCGAGAGTGCAGAAGGAGGCCATTTGGCTCACCTTGTTCGCAACGACAACAATCCCACCCAGGCCCTATCCCCGCAACCCCAAGTATCTACCCTGCTAATCCCCTGACACCAATGGTCAATTCATCATGGCCAATCAACCAAACCCGTACATCTTTGGAGTGTGGGAGGAAACTGGAGCACCCGAAGGAAACCCACACAGACACAGGGAGAAAGTGCAAATTCCACACAGTCACCTGAGGCCGGAATTGAACCCAGGTCCCTGGCGCTGTGAGGTAGCAGTGCTAACTGTGCCACCATGCCGCCCTCTATTAAGTGGAGTGTCAGGTCCACTGAAACTCCAGATTCTGACTTTGTACCTGAAGCACTTTTAGAAGTGGAGATATGTTTGTGAATAAAGGGAATCTGGTTAAGGTACACTGGCCTCTAAGGAGTTATTTCAGGACCCATGTTTAACTCAAGATCCACAGCAATGTTGTTGACTCTTAACTAGCCTTGAAATGGCCAGCAATATCATTCATCCAATGAGATTTATGGTAATTGGAAAAAGATGCAGCAAGTTGCTATGATCTGAAACACACTGCCTGAAAGGGCAGTCGAAGCAAATACAATAGTGACTTTCATAAAGGAATTGGATAAATGCTTGAAAAGGAACAACTGACAGGGAAAACACAGGGAAGAGGGACTAAATCTTTCAAAGAGAGAGCATAGATATGTTGGGCTGAATGGCCTCCTATGCTGTATAAATCTCTGATTGAAAGGAATCAGCCAAGGTGAGTATGCAGGGTGATTCTGAGCAGCTTACACAAGTATATATTAATAATCACTCTATGTGGAGAGAGACCTGATCTGTAATGATCTGACATTATCTTTGTAATGTCCACAGATGTCAATGGAAAAGCAAGGAGCTGGCATGTGCAATCGCTGCTTTGCTGAGTGTTTTCAGGAAATAATATTGTTGCCATCAACTAAAGAGTCATTCAGTTACCAGCTGATTGGTACATTGCATTATCAGTAATGTCTGCTATAAAAACACACTCCTGCCAAATTGTCACCAAGAAATATTGTCCAGGGAACAGATGTGTGAGAGGATCCTCCCTAATTCCGAATCTGTTTGGAATTAATTGGAACTCACAGCACTATCTCACCGTTCTGTATTGTACTGTGATGCAGCCTTCATTCTCACTGTCTCCGGCAGTGGTGGGTGTTCTTCTTGAAATGCTGCTGTCCATGTGGTGAAGGGACTGTGGTGAATGTGTCGATAGTGAATGTTGATTATACGCACAGATCCAGATGATGTGTGGCTTGGAGGGGTAGTTGCAGATGGTGGTCTTCCCAAGTGTCTATTGCCCTTGTTCTTCTCCAGGTGGTAGAGGTTGTGGGTTGGAGGGTGCTGTCAAAGTAACCTTAGCGTGTTGCTGCAGTTCATCTCATGGATGGTGCATATTGCGACCATTCTGCACCAATAGAGGAAGTGGATGCTTTGGATGAGATATTAAACTGAGACCCTGTCTTCCCCCTCAGCTGGAATGTAAAAGATCCCAAGGTCAATATTGAAGGAAGATCGAGCGTGATTTCCCAAATGCCATGGTCCAATATTGCCCTCTCCATAACCATCACTAAATAAAGCATGCTACCTGGTCACTTATTAAGCTGTTGTTTGTGGGATCCTGCTGTGCACAAATTGGCTGCTGCATTTCCTACAGGACAACAGAACACTTTAAAAAGTACTTCATTGCCTATTAAGTGCTTTGGGACTTCCTGGGGTCCCGAGTGAATGGAGCTTTTTAAATACAAACTCTCTTTCTATAAGGTGGTGGATGGGCTGACAATCAAGTTGGTTGCTTTGTCCTGGATGGTGTCCTGTACAATGCGTTTTGTTAAGAGTCCTTTGCGAAATAGCACTCGGGTTCCCCAGGGTGTTAGCAGCCTAGGTCTCCCAGGAACTTACTTTGCAACCTGATTCTCATGAACAGTGTGCATCATGGTTACAGAAAGGAGCACTCACCCACATAGTTTTAAGCCTGTGGTCACATGCCATCTGTAGATTAAGTGAGCAGTTAACCCTTTCTGTTCTCAAAAGAATTGGCATTATGGCAAAGATCATTAAAAAGCTACAGTCAGCAGTTGCCTGGAATCTTAGGGCAAGTTGAGAAAGTGGTTAAAAAGACAGATGAAATCCTAGGCTGTATAAAGAGAGGCATTGGCCGGAATTTTCCAGCTGTCCACGCCCCACTGCCACTGACAGCGAAGGTGGAGAATTTGGCGCTCAGCCAAATCTCCGTTCACTGCAGCAGGACCAGAGAATCCCGCTGGCCTGAACGGCCAGAGAATCCCGTCCATTGTATACAAAAACTTGAAGGGAAACTTTATAAAACACTGGTTTGGCCTCAACTGGAGTATCATATCCAATTCTAGACAGAGCTTTGAAAAAGAATGTGAAGGCCTTATTCAGTGCACGGGGAAGATTGACAAGAGTCACGTGGGTAGATTGGAAAAAGCGAGTCTGTTCTCCTTGGAGAAAGTTAGTAACTAAGTAACTTAAGTAAGTAACTTTATTTATTAGTCACAAGTAGGCTTACATTCACACTGCAATGAAGTTACTGTGAAAATCCCCTAGTCGCCACACTCCGGCATCTGTTCGGATACACTGAGGGAAAATTTAGCACAGCCAATTCACCTAACCAGCACACCTTTTGGACTGTGGGAGGAAACCGGAGCACCCGGAGGAAACCCACGCAGACACAGGGAGAACGTGCAAACTCCACACAGACAGTGACCCTAGCTGGGAATCAAACCCGGGTCCCTGGAGCTGCGATGCAGCAGTGCTAACCAATGCGCCACCGTACCGCTTTGTTAACGTTGCATGTAGATTTGATACAGGTGTTAAAAATCGTGAGGAGTCTAGACAGAGTAGATAGAGAGAAGCTGTTCCCATTGGCAGAAGATTTGAGAACTAGAGAACATCGATTTAAGATGACAGGTAAAATAACCAGAGGCAATCTTTTTTAATCAGCGTGTGATTAGGATCTGGAACTACCTAAGAGTACGGTAGAAGAAGATTCAATCATGGCTTTTGAAAGGAAATTTGATAAGCACCTGAAGAGAAAAGAATTTGCAGGGTCACAGCAAAATGGCAGGGCATCGGGCTAACTAAATTGCTATCACAGCGAGCATGCATTGGCTCAATGGACCAAATGGCCCCCCTATACACTTTATGATTCTAACCCTAGAACATGTTTATTTATTATTAGTGTCACAAGTAGGCTTACATTAACAATGCAGTAAAGTTACTGTGAAAATCCCCTGGTCGACACACACTGGCACCTGTTCAGTTTAAGTTTATTTATTAGTGTCACAACTAGGCTTACGTTAACACTGCAATGAAGTTACTATGAAAATCCCCTAGTAACCACACTCCAGTGCCTGTTTGGGTACACTAAGGGAGAACTTAGCATGGATAATGCACCTAACCAGCACTTCTCTTGGATTATGGGAGGAAACTGGAGCACCCGGAGGAAACACATACAGACACAGGGAGGAGGTGCAGACTCCGGACAGGCAGTGACCCAAGCCAGGAATCGAACCCGGGTCCCTGGAGCTGTGAGGCAGCAGTGCTACCGTGCCACATATCTGAAAGATTGGAGCTAGTATTAACAAAATTCACTCAGCTGGAAACCCTTCTGGTCATGTACAATGTTGGTATTCCAACCCATCCATTCCCTGGAATCCCTATCCAGTGAGTTAGATTATTGATATTCTCAATGTGCATGTTTCTCCAACTACCATTGCCTGGTATAATAAACTGCATTCATGAAGAAGCATCCTGAATTAAGAGATTTTTTTTTCTGTTACATTGAACTGTTCCGACTGAGCTCCAAATCTAGGCCCCGGTCTCGCATAATTCAATGCAATAATAGCTTCTATTTCTGCACAGATCTCTGAGTCTGTTCCTTGGCTCCAAGACTGTCTGCATCAACATTAATTTAAAAAATGCATTTCTCTATCTTCTTTCACCACATGGTAAGTCATGTTTGACCAATCTATTAGAGTTTTTCGAGGAAGTTACCAGGAAAGTGGATGAAGGGAAGGCGGTGGATGTTGTCTACCTGGATTTCAGCAAGGCCTTTGACAAGGTCCCTCATGGGAGGTTAGTTAGGAAGGTTCAGTCGCTGGGTATACAGGGGGAGGTAGTAAATTGGATTAGACACTGGCTCAATGGAAGAAGCCAGAGAGTGGTTGTGGAGGATTGCTTCTCTGAGTGGAGGCCTGTGACTCGTGGTGTGCCGCAGGGATCGGTGTTGGGTCCATTGTTGTTTGTCATCTGTATCAATGATCTGGATGATAATGTGGTAAATTGGATCAGCAAATTTGCTGATGATACAAAGATTGGAGGTGTAGTGGACAGTGAGGAAGCTTTTCAAAGCTTGCAGAGGGATTTGGACCTACTATAAAAATGGGCTGAAAAATGGCAAATGGAATTTAACGCAGACAAGTGTGAGATATTGCACTTTGGAAGGACAAACCAAAGTAGAACGTACAGGATAAATGGTAGAGTGCAGTTGAACAGAGGGATCTGGGAATACAGGTACAGAATTCCCTAAAAGTGACGTCACAGGTGGATAGGGTTGTAAAGAGTGCCTTTGGTACATTGGCCTTTATAAATCGGAGTATCGAGTATAAAAGTTGGAGTATAAAAGGTTATATAAGGCATTGGTGAGGCCGAATTTAGAGTATTGTGTACAGTTTTGGTCACCTAGTTACAGGAAGGATGTAAATAAGGTTGAAAGAGTGCAGAGAAAGTTCACAAGGATGTTGCCGGGACTTGAGAAGATGAGTTACAGGGAGAGATTGAATAGGTTGGGACTTTATTCTCTGGAGCGTAGAAGATTGAGGGGAGATTTGATAGAGGTGAAAAAAGATTTTGATAGGTATGGATAGAGTGAATGCAAGCAGGCTTTTTCCACTGAGGCTAGGGGAGAAAAAAACCAGAGGGCATGGGTTAAGGGTGAAAGGAGAAAAGTTTAAAGGGAATATTAGGGGGGGCTTCTTCACACAGAGAGTGGTGGGAGTGTGGAATGAGCTGCCAGATAAAGTGGTAAATGCGGGGTCACTTTTAACATTTAAGAAAAACTTGGACGGGTTCATGGATGAGAGGGGTGTGGAGAGATATGGTCCAAGTGCAGGTCAGTGGGACTAGGCAAAAAATGGTTCAGCACAGACAAGAAGGGCCAAAAGGCCTGTTTCTGAGCTGTAATTTTCTATGGTTCTACCACCTTGAAACATCCCAAAGCACCTTGCAGCCAGTGAAATGCTCCTGAAATTTAAAATCACTCTGGTATTGAAGGGAACGTGGCAGCCCGTCTGTGCACAGCAAGCTCCCACAGACAACAATGAAATAAATTACCACATAATGTTTTTTGTGAAGGAAACTTATTGTTTAGGACACTGGGAGAACCCCCTTGCTCTTCAACATAATGGCCATCAGATCATTGATGTCTACTTGAGAGGGCTGACAGGCTTTGCTTTAACAATCTCAGCCTTCAGTAGTGCAGGGCTGCCTGCCTCAGTAGTGTTAAGGTTAAAGTTTATTTATTAGTCACAAGTAAGGCTTATATTAGCACTGCAATTAAGTTACTGTGAAACTCCCCGAGTCGCCACACTCTGGCGTCTGTTCGGGTCAATGCACCTAACCAGCACATCTTTCGGACTGTAGGAGGAAACCAGAGCACGCAGAGGAAACCCACGCAGACACGGGGAGAACGTGCAAACTCCACACAGTGACCCAAGCCAAGAATCGAACCCACGTCCCTGGCACTGTGAGGCAGCAGTGCTAACCACTGTGCCGCCGTGCCACTTTAGTGTACTGGGTGTGTCAGCCTGGATCTAATGCTGAAATCTCCAGAGTTGGACTGGAATCCACCACTTTCTGACTGAGGAGTGAGAGTGTTACCCACTGAGCCACAGCTGATGCCCTCTGTCTGTTAGTCTTGGCTAAGGTTGTGCTAACCCATGCTTGGAATTCTCAGTGCCTTGAGCAGGACTGAATCCTGAAGGTCCACTCCCTCCATACCTCATATAAAAGCAAACTACTGCAGATGCTGGAAATCTGGAATAAAAACAGAAAATGTTGGATAAATTCATCAGGTCTGGCAAACATCTGTGGAGAGAGAAACAGAATTAATGTTTCGAGTGCATATGACAATTCTACAGAACGGTCTACACAGAAGGGTTCTGTAGAAGGGACTCAAAACATTAACTCTGATTCTCTCTCTACAGATGCTGCCAGACTGTTGCATTAATCGAGCATTTCCTGTTTTTATCCCTTCACTCCTCATGCTGTGTCACTAGCACTCTTGACTCTGTGTTCAAGCCCCACTTGAGCACAATACTCTATAGGTTAACACTCTAGTGCAGTACTGAGGGGATGCTATCTTTTGGATGGGATGTCAATCCAAGGCCCCACCTGCCCTCTCAGGCTGATGAAATGATCCCATGGCACTATTTTGAAGAAGAATGGGGGAGTTTTCCTAGGTGATCATTACAAGAAAAAGATGATCAGGTCATTATCACACTGCTGTTTATGGGAGCTTGCTGTGTGTAAATTGACTGCTAATTTCAACAATGACTAGACTTCAAAAATCCTTAACAAGCTGTACAGTGGCTGTCTTACTTTTTTATAGTAAAAAGTTTAACAACACCAGGTTAAAGTCCAACAGGTTTATTTGGTAGCAAATGCTATGAGCTTTCAGAACAGTCCCGATGCGCCACAGCGAAAAGCCGCACTGACCTCCTCAGAAGACAAACACGGGACACGGTGGACAGAGTACCCTTCGTCGTCCAGTACTTCCCCGGACCGGAGAAGCTACGGCATCTCCTCCGGAGCCTTCAACATGTCATTGATGAAGACGAACATCTCGCCAAGGCCATCCCCACACCCCCACTTTTTGCCTTCAAACAACCGCACAACCTCAAACAGACCATTGTCCGCAGCAAACTACCCAGCCTTCAGGAGAACAGTGACCACGACACCACACAACCCTGCCACAGCAACCTCTGCAAGACGTGCCGGATCATCGACACAGATGCCATTATCTCACGTGAGAACACCATCCACCAGGTACACGGTACATACTCTTGCAACTCGGCCAACGTTGTCTACCTGATACGCTGCAGGAAAGGATGTCCCGAGGCATGGTACATTGGGGAGACCATGCAGACGCTATGAAAACGGATGAATGAACACCGCACGACAATCACCAGGCAAGACTGTTCCCTTCCTGTTGGGGAGCACTTCAGCAGTCATGGGCATTCGGCCTCTGATCTTCGCGTAAGCGTTCTCCAAGGCGGCCTTCACGACACACGACAGCGCAGAGTTGCTGAGCAGAAACTGATAGCCAAGTTCCGCACACATGAGGATGGCCTCAACCAGAATCTTGGGTTCATGTCACACTATCTGTAACCCTCACAGCTTGTCTGGACTTGCAGAATCTCACTGGAGATTCCTGTCCTGTCTGGAGACAATATACATCTCTTTAACCTGTGCTTAATGCTCCCTCCATTCACATTGTTTGTACCTTTAAGACTTGATTATCTGTAAAGACTGCATTCCAATCATTATTCTGTAAATTGAGTTTGCGTCTCTGTATGCCCTGTTTGTAAACATTTCTCCACTCCACCTGACGAAGGGACAGCCTGTTCTGAAAGCTAGTGGCATTTGCTACCAAATAAACCTGTTGGACTTTAACCTGGTGTTGTTAAACTTCTTACTGTGTTTACCCCAGTCCAACGCCGGCATCTCCACATCATTACTTTTTTATGCCATGACGGCTTGTTACTAATGAGCTTAGAATTCCTGATCTCTGTTGACCTGTACCCAACATCGCACCCCTAGGCATCTTGTTCTTCTTAGGCAGTCCATCAGAGTTGAGGATGACTTGCTTCCACACTAACAAGGAGTTCTCAGGTGACTGAGGAATCCAATGCATAACCTACAGTCTCTGTCAGAGGTGGAGCAGACGGTGGTTGGAGGAGTGGGTGGGTGAGGTGCTGGGGTTGCCACACACTCCTTTCACTGTTGACACTTGGCTTTAGCTTGCTCTGGCAATGAAACTCGAGGGGCTCAGCTCCTTCCCAGATGCTTTCTCTCCATTTCGGGCCAGGATTTCCCAGGTGTCGGTGGGGTTGTTTCACTTTTCCAAGGAGGCTTCAAGGGTATTCCTTTGGGGCTCACTGGCCATGCCAAAGCTCTGGGAAGAGCTCCTGTTTCAGGAGTCTCGTGTCAGGTGTGGGGGCAATGTGGCTCCCCTCCCAAGTGGGGCTGATCAAATGTGGTCACTGCTTCAATACTGGGGATTTTTGCCTGAGCGAGAACACTGATTTTGGTGGGCCTATCCCACCAATGGTTATGCAAGATCTTGTGGAGGCAGTGCTGGTGGTGCTTCTCCAGGGTTTTGAGGTGCCTGCTGTACATAGTCCTCATCTCTGAGCCATACAGGAAGGTGGGTTTCACTGCTGCTCTGTAGATCATGAGCTTGGTGCCGGAACTGAAGTCCTGATCTCCAAACACTCTCTTCCTCAGGTGATCAAAGGCTGTGCTAGCATACTGAACCCAATGTTTAACCTCATGGTCGATGTCTGCACTTTGTTGAGAGTAGGATCCCAAGATACGGATAGTGGTCCGCGTTGTCCAAAGCCTTGTCGTGGATTTTGATAACCGGGAGGCAGTGTTGTGTGGTAAGGGCAAGTTGGTAGATGATCTTTATTTTACAGATGTTTAGTATGAGGCAATTCTCTCTGTGAAGATATTGATGTTGGTTTTGAGCTTGGCCTGTGTGTGTGTGTGTGTGCGCGCGCAAGTGCAAGCATCATCTGCATACTGTAGTTCAATGACAGCGGATGTGATGACCTTAGATCAGGCCTGCTGGTGGTGGAGGTTGAACACATTCCCATTTGTTGGAGTGGTGTTTGCTGAGGGTGAGATGGAGCATTGCAGCAAGAAAGATCGAGAAGAGTATTGGTGTGATAACGCAGCCGAGCTTGACCCCTGAACATGAATAGGGTTCTGGGATTACCCACTCTAATAAGACCTGAGACAAAATTTAGGCAGAGTTGTAAAGGCATTTTGGACATGATTTGCCCAGATTGAAGCTGGAGGACACCAGGTGTGAAAAAATAGATCCTTACAGTTCAACAATTAGAATACAGTTCTGATTGAATGGTCCCTATGCTAGCTGATCTATATTGCCTTCAGACTGCTGAATGCCTCCATTTTAAAATTTGCATCCTTCTGGTCAAATTCCTTCACAACATTGTGCCTTTTCCTATCTCTGGAACCACCTCCAGTCTACAACTCTCTTAGATCTCTGAGCATCTCCAATTCAGGTCTCCAATTTCAATGAGGGCGGCACAGTGGTTAGCACTGCTGCCCCACAGCGCCAGGGACTCGAATTCGATTCCCAGCTTGGATCACTGTCTGTGTGAAGTTTGCACATTCTCCCCTTGTCTGCATGGGTTTCTCCCTGGAGCTCCGGTTTCCTCCCACTGTCCAAAGATGTGCAGGTTAGGTGGATTGGCCATAATAACTTGCCCCTTAGTATCAGGGGGACTAGCTAGGGTAAATACATGGGGTTATGGGGATAGGGCCTGGGTGGGATTGTGGTCGTTACAGACTCGATGGGCTGAATGGCCTCCTTCTGCACTGTCGGATTCTATGATAATCACTCTACCACTGGCGACCATGCCTTCAGTTTCCTGGGCCCTAAGCTCTGCAATTCCCTCCCTAAACCTCTCTGTCTCTCCTCATTTATGGCACTGCTTAAAGCACCAACCTCTTTGGCCAAATTGTTTGATCACCTGCCTAACTGTGTCCTGATGTAACATTGGCTTGTGCGTTTGGTGTCAATTTCTGTCTGATTACACTCATGGGACATTTTGCCTAATTAATGCAAATTGTAGTTACTGTTGTTGCTCTGTGTTACATGGCTGTCAGTGAATCAGACCTTCCTGCTAGTCAGGCACCCTGGACTATCCCATTCTGAATTAAACCTGTACTTTAATCCCAAGTTATTATTTCACGCCCTTGCCTTTATCACAGTCAACTGGGCCATTAATCTTTCAAATAGAATACTACAGTGCAGAAGGAGGCCATTCGGCCCATCAGGTCTGCACCAACCACTATTCCACCCAGGCTCTATCCTCAAAACCCCCTGAATTTATCCTAGCTAGTCCCCCTGAAATTAAGGGGCAATTTAGCATGGCCAATCCACCTAACCCACACATCTTTGGACTTTGGGAGGAAACCGGAGCACCCGGAGGAAACCCACGCAGAGACAGGGCGGATAAAGAACAAAGAACAAAGAACAGTACAGCACAGGAAACACGCCCTTCGGCCCTCCAAGCCTGTGCCACTCATTGGTCCAACTAGACCACTCGTTTGTATCCCTCCATTCCCAGACTGCTCATGTGACTATCCAGGTAAGTCTTAAACTATGCCAGCGTGTCTGCCTCCACCACCCTACTTGGCAGCGCATTCCAGGTCCCCACCACTCTCTGTGTAAAAAACGTTCCTCTGATATCTGAGTTATACTTCGCCCCTCTCACCTTGAGCCCATGACCCCTCGTGATCGTCACCTCCGACCTGGGAAAAAGCTTCCCACTGTTCACCCTATCTATACCTTCATAATTTTGTACACCTCTATTAGGTCTCCCCTCATTCTCTGTCTTTCCAGGGAGAACAAGCCCAGTTTACCCAATCTCTCCTCATAGCCAAGACCCTCCACACCAGGCAACATCCTGGTAAACCTTCTCTGCACTCTCTCTAAAGTCTCCACGTCCTTCTGGTAGTGCAGCGACCAGAACTGGACGCAGTACTCCAAATGTGGCCTAATCAGCGTTCTATTCAGCTGCAACATCAGACTCCAGCTTTTATACTCTATATCCCGTCCTATAAGGCAAGCATACCATATGCCTTCTTCACCACCTTCTCCACCTGTGCTGCCACCTTCAAGGATTTGTGGACTTGCACACCTAGGTCCCTCTGTGTTTCTATACTCTTGATGGCTCTGCCATTTATTGTATAACTTCCCCCTACATTAGTTCTTCCAAAATGCATCACTTCGCATTTATCTGGATTAAATTCCATCTGCCATTTCTCTGCCCAATTGTCCAGCCTATCTATATCCTGCTGTATTGTCCGACAATGTTCATCGCTATCCGCAAGTCCAGCCATCTTCGTGTCATTCGCAAACTTGCTGATAACACCAGTTACACCTTCTTCCAACTCATTTATATATATCACAAATAGCAGAGGTCCCAGTACGGAGCCCTGCGGAACACCACTGTCACAGACCTCCAGCCGGAAAAAGACCCTTCGACTGCTACCCTCTGTCTCCTGTGGCCAAGCCAGTTTTCTACCCATCTAGCTACCTCTCCTTGTATCCCATGAGCCTTAACCTTCTTAACCAACCTGCCATGAGGGACTTTGTCAAATGCCTTACTGAAATCCATATAGACGACATCCACGGCCCTTCCTTCGTCAACCGTTTTTGTCACTTCCTCAAAAAACTCCACCAAATTTGTAAGGCACGACCTCCCTCTTACAAAACCATGCTGTCTGTCACTAATGAGATTGTTCCATTCTAAATGCACATACATCCTGTCTCTAAGAATCCTCTCCAACAACTTCCCTACCACGGACGTCAAGCTCACTGGCCTATAATTACCCGGGTTATCCCTGCTACCCTTCTTAAATAACCGTACCACATTCACTATCCTCCAATCCTCAGGGACCTCACCTGTGTCCAATGAAGAGACAAAGATTTCCATCAGAGGCCCAGCAATTACATCTCTTGTCTCCTTGAGCAGTCTAGGATAGATGCCATCAGGCCTGGGGATTTGTCAGTTTTAATGTTACCTAAAAAACCTAACACTTCCTCCCTTGTAATGGAGATTCTCTCTAACGGGTCAACACCTCCCTCTGAGACACTCCCAGTCAACAAGTCCCTCTCCTTTGTGAATACCGATGCAAAGTATTCATTTAGGATCTCCCCTATTCCCTTGGGTTCTAAGCATAATTCCCCTCCTTTGTCCCTGAGAGGTCCGACCTTTTCCCTGACAACTCTTGTTCCTAACATATGAATAAAATGTCTTAGGATTCTCCTTAATCCTATCTGCCAAGAACATTTCGTGACCTCTTTTTGCCCTTCTAACTCCCCGTTCGAGTTCTTTCCTACTCTCTCTCTATTCCTCTGGATGTGCAAACTCCACACAGATAGTGATTCAAGTCGGGAATCGAATCCGGGTCCCTGGCGCTGTGAGTGAAATAATTCAAATGGTAATACACAGGTGTTTCTTGCATAGCAAAACTAAGGATGGCTGAGGTGACTGAAGAATAAGATAAATAGAGTAGTGTCTTTTGTCCTCGTTGATGGTTCAATGAAAGAAATGCGCTAAAATTATAAGATCAAAGTGTCATTGATGAAACCCAATTATTTCACCCAATCAGCTTTCAGTGGAATTTAATTTGCTGATTTCAAGGTCCATTTGCTGATTTCAGGGTCTATTTGCTGATTTCTGGGTCCATGTGCTGATTTCTGGGTCTATCTGCTGATTTCAGGGTTCATTTGCTGATTTATGGGTCCATTTGCTGATTTCAGGGTCCATTTATTGATTTCTGGGTCCATTTGCTGATTTCTGGGTCCATTGAATATTGTTGCCAACAAGGACTTGCACAAATGTGCCAGCAGTCAGTGATGCGGCTTGTTAGATTGCAAAGTGCTTCTCTGATTAAGTTTTTCCTGTATAGTATCTCCCCTCATCGACTAACCTGAACCCCACCCATGGAAATTTCCTCCAGAAAGTACAAGAGCAAAACAGTAAGTCTAAATCTGGACAGAATCCAGGCTGACACTCACAGTGCAGTGCTGAGGGAGTGTCCCACTGTAGGAGGTGGTGTCTTTGGAATGAAACACTTAAACAAGGACCCTGTCTGTCCACTCCACGGGGCGTTCCAAAGGTTCCATAGCCACTATTTCAAAGAAGGGAAGGGAATTCCTCCCTAATGTCTTGCCAATATTAACCGTCAGCTAACACCATTAATAACACAGATTGTAGCTGGTCATTTGTCTGATTACTGTTTATGAGAGCTTGCTGTGTCTAAATTAGCAGTTACATTTCCTACATTACAACAGTGACTACACTTCAAAGCACTTCGTTGGTCGTGAAACACTTAGGGACCTCCTCAGGATGTGAATAGTGCCTTCAAAGTGCAATTTTTTTATTTTTTATTTATTGGATTTATAGCCACATAACCTCTGAGATCCAGTTCAGCACCATGACCACTACAATAGCAAAACCGATCCAGTTTAGAATTTACACCATTCTGCTTAAATACCCCAGGGTCTTATTCCTTCCTGGCTCTCCAAGCTCTTCTAGCCCTATAATGCTCCAAGATCTATGAGGTATCCAGGACTTACTATCCATGACAAACCCCAGCTACTGGAGGAAGAAGAATGTGAGCACAGCCCTGCTGATAGAACTAAAACCACTTCGGGATTGCACACTGCCGTGTTGCAGCAAGATAAGGAGTTAAAGGGAAGTTTTTGTTTGCATGGCTATGGGTGCAGGGCAGGAGGATGGGGACAAATTGGACACCTCTGTCAACACAGATGCAATGGACCCATTAGCCTCCTGTGCAGTATCATTGCATACGGCCATGAATTGACTTGCAAACATTATAATCAAGATGAGGGCACAGATTAGCGCTCCTGGGTCGGATGTGCAGAGATGGGAGAATTCTGGCTCTGTGAAATCAACCTTCAAAAATGGCTGCCCGCAGTTCTGATTTTCATTCAGAGGGAGAGAAGCGGACTGGATTAGAAATTGGGCCTGCCACCCTCAAACAAAGGCCAGAGGCTGCAGGTGCAGAGGAGGACTATGTGGAAGGCTACCTTTGTGTTCCTGCACTTTGTCTCACCCCTCATATCCGCACCCCACCCACACACTCCTTTTCCCCATCCATGCAAAACTATGTCACCTCTGCCCACCATCCACCTCCCATAAACCCACATACAGCTTATACATGGCCCTTCATAGCCCTGTGCTAACCCATGCCCCTCTATTCACTCCCATGGCCCTTCATATCCCCAATGCCCTTCACATTCCCATGGTCCTTTATAGCCCCTATGCCAAGTTAGTGCCAACCTATGCTCCCCACCCACCACCTTTTTCCCTTACTCGTCTACTTACTAGTACAGTTCTTTGACAGTGTTGACTGTTCCAGTGAGTCTTTACTCACAATCATGTTTACTTTTTAACCATCCCAATGGATGCCTTACCTAGTTTTAAAGTTTATTTATTAGTGTCACAAGTAGGCTTGCGTTAACATTGCAATGAAGTTACCGTGAAAATCCCCTAATCGCCTGACTCCGGCACTTGCTCGGGTACACTGAGGGAGAATTTAGCATGGCCAATTCACCTAGCCAGCACGTCTTTCAGACTGTGGGAGGAAACTGGAGCACCTGGAAGAAACCCACGCAGACTCAGGGAGAACGTGCAGACTCCACACAGGCAGTGACCCAAGCCGAGAATTGAACCCAGGTCGTTGGCGACGTGAGACAGCAATGCTACCCACTATCCCACCGTGTCGCCCCTCTCCTAAAGGGTGCCCTACCTCTCCAAAAATGTCCTGGGACCAAATACAGAAGGGTGCCCTACCCAGCCAAAGGGCTAGCTATCCATACCAATCCACTACGCTCAGACCTGCTTTCACCTGGTCTACTTTACACTCTGGGTTTCACATTTCTGATCTACCAAAATCTCACTCCAGTGGAGGTAGCTGGTGATTGAAGTGGCCAATAGCTTCCATTAACCAAGCGTGTGGCAGGCTTCAGTCCCACTCGCACAAAAATAGGAAGTGCTGTGTTCTGGGACAGGATTTAGGGTTTCCGGGCTCTT
Organism: Mustelus asterias; assembly: GCF_964213995.1. Taxonomy (NCBI): domain Eukaryota; kingdom Metazoa; phylum Chordata; class Chondrichthyes; order Carcharhiniformes; family Triakidae; genus Mustelus; species Mustelus asterias. Next base: position 113,285,454 of record NC_135809.1, on the reverse strand, counting down.
CCGCCATTTCACCACAATGGAAAGGCTCTCTGTCATGGTGAAAATCTGGGGGGGTTATTTTCCTTTTAAGGCGGAGAAATAGATAGGAGAAATCTGCCCTGGTAATTGGCACCTCTTAGCAAACTTCGAGTTAATATAAGCAGCATTAAGAGCCTCCAGACTGTCATTTCCATCTCCCTCGCCTTTGCCAGTTCTATCGTGAAGAGCAACATTAATTGTACAAACATTTCACTTGGATATAAAACAGTCAGCTTGATTTGAACTGCGCCAAGCTAAATGCACATAGTTTGTGCCACTTACCGCTAAAAAATTTTTCTATTACGAAGCTCTGATTATAATCAGAATTGTGCTTGAAAGCTGTGGGAGGCTGATCATTGCCTTTGCAGAAACCCTTTTAGCCTTTTTTAAAAATTCTCTCATGTTTCCAAGCTGTAAATAACCCCAGATTAATCCCGTACATTCTGTACCTGCCTAAACCTCCTAAGTCACTTAGAAATAGGCCTGCAGATCTGACCGACTTTGCATAGGTGTTTTTCAGCTATCCTATCTCTCCTCTGCGTTGTGTGGAAGGAGAGAGAGAGAGTGGCATTTGAAGGAAAGTATCCAGCAAAGTTTTGAAATCTTCACGCCTACTTAATGCGACAAGGTGCAAAATTATCTACTGGTCCTTGTTTGAGGTAAACATTTGGCTGACAATGTGTGAATTGAAACCCAGTGCAAGACTGATGTAGTCTCACACTGACCCAAGGTTTGGCATTCTTCAAATGTTCTCAAAATTTCCTCGGAACTTCTCCCACTCTGGTACTGAAATTTTACCTGAAGTTGCATCCTACTATTTAAAATGTACACTGCAAAAACAGGCCATTCGGGTCTGTGCCCATGTTTAAACTCCAGACAAACCTTCTCCAATTCTAATTATCTCTTTCCACCCGACTGTAAGTGGCTATTTTACATTCATGTCCTTGTGTTCTGCAGTCATCTACCAGGAAATAGTTTAATCACATTCACGCTATCAAAACCCTTTATAATTTTTGAAGATCTCTATCAGGCCTCCTGCTTTCCTGAGAAATGAAGCACAACTTTCCCTAATTCTTGCAATCTCTCAATCCTGATTACTTCCTCGTAAATCTTGCCTGCACTTTTTCCAGTGCTTCAATAAATGCATTGAATGCTGGCCAAGTCCCACGAATGAATAAAAAAAGATCTTTCTAAACATACGGAGGTCAGAAAGACCTTCTACCCTGCTGCCATCAGACTTTTGAATGGACCTACCTTGCATTAAGTTGATCTTTCTCTACACCCTAGCTCTGACTGCAACACTACATTCTGCACTCTCTCCTTCCCTTCTCTATGTACAGTATGCTTTGTATAGCGTGCAAGAAACAATAATTTTCACTGTGTACTAATACATGTGACAATAATAAATCAAATCAAATTAGTGCATAGTGATCCAAGTGTGGTCTAAGAATCCTACAGTGCAGAAGGAGGCCATTCGGTCCATCGAGTCTGCACCAACCACAATCCCACCTAGGCTCTATCCCCATAACCCCATGCATTTACCCTAGCTAGCCTCCCTGACACTAAGGTAAATTTAGCATGGCCAATCCACCTAACCCGCACATCTTTGGACAGTGGGAGGAAATCCACGCAGACACGGGGAGAATGTGCAAACAACCACACAGACAGTGACTCAAGCTGGGATTTGAACCCGGGACCCTGGTGCTGTGAGACAGCACTGCTAACCACTATGTCACTGTGCCGCCCCAAGATACATGACAATCGGAACTGTGCACAGTGCTCCAGGTATGAACTACCTGCGCACAATTCTGATTACATGTAATCAGAATTGTGCACAGTTCTCCAGATGTGGTCTAACCAAGGTACATGGAGAATAGAATTATACGCAGTGCTCCAGGTGTGCTCTAACCAATGTATGTGACAATCAGAACAGTGCACAGTGATCCAAGTGTGGTCAAACCAAGGTACATAGAGACCAGAACTGTGCACAGTGCTCCGGGTATGATCTACCAAGGTACATGACAATCAGAATTGTGCTCAGTGCTAACCAAGGTATGTGGAGACTAGATTGTGCACAATACTTCATGTGTGATCTAACCAAGGTACATGGAGATAAGAACTGTGCACAATGCTACAAATGTGGCCTAACCTAGGTACTTGGTGATCACAACTGAGCACAGTTCTCCAAATTTGGTCTAAGCAAGGTATATAGAGATCAGAACAAGTTGCCAGTAAACTTCCTACTTTGAGGCCACAGTTTCATTTGATGCTATAACCTTTATAAATCACTGTCTATGGAGCCCAGCTACAGTTTCGTGATCAATTTTGGATGTGCAGGAAGGTGCAGAGGTGATTTATTCAAATGGTGCCAAGGATGGAGGGAGAGATTAGAGAAGCAGACAGTGTTGTCCTTAGAGCAGCGAAGGATAAGGGTGATTGAACTGCGGAGTTCAGGATTGTGAAAGGTTTTGATAGAATAAATTGGGAGAAACTGTTTCCACTGGCAAGAGGGGTTGGTGACCAGAGGGCTCAGATTTAAGATCACTGACAAAAAGAACCAGGGATAAGATGAAGTAATGTGTTATAATGCAGTGATCTGGAATACCCTATTGGAAAGGAAGGCGGGAGCAGATTCAGTGGTAACTTTCAAAAGAGAATTGGATAAATACTTGAAGGGGATAAAAGTTGCAGGGCTTGGCACAGTGGTTAGCATTGCTGCCTCTTAGCTCCAGGGACCCGGGTTCGATTCCCGGCTTGGGTCACTGTCTGTGTGGAGTTTGCATGTTCTCTCCATTTCTGTGTGGGTCTCCTCTGGGTGCTCCGGTTTCTTCCCACAGTCTGAAAGGCGTGCTGGTTAGGTGCATTGACCCGAACAGGCACCGTAGTATGGCGACTAGGGGAATTTCACAGTAACATCATTGCAGTCTTAATGTAAGCCTTACTTGTGACTAATAAATTTTTAAAAAGAGCTGGGGGTGTGTGCGACTATTGGATAACTCTTTTAACAGCTAGCAGAGACACAATGGGCCGAATAGCCTCCTACCGTGCTGTAGGATTCTATGATTTGCCCAGAGGACAGAAACACAGACAATGTTGGACCTTGTTTAAAAGTTCCTCAGCGACACGTATTGGTTTTGTTACTTTACAACCAGCTGTCATTGGACCAGCATCTACATTCTGAATGTTGTGTCGCAGGTGCTCTCATTGAGCCTCTGTCCTCAAGGCAGGAGGAAGGAGGTCTCATCAGGACACTTACAAAGGAATAATGCTTTGTATGGGGTTCGGCTGCAAAATAGTTAAGGAGGAGCAGCTTTCAGTCATCCGTGGCTTTGGAATAGGATGTGAGGGCATGGTATGTGTAAACAGCAAGGCTAAGAAGCTAGTGTTGTGACATTGCACCTCTGTTTTGTGTATTTTAGGGGATTTAAGTTCTTTCCAAACTTTCAAATAAAGCTTATTGATATCCTTCCCATTTCCAATGAATGTATGACTCAAGAACTTGAGCACAAAATCTAGGCTTGCGCTCCCGGTGCAGTACTGAGGAAGTGATGCATTGTCAGACTGGACACGGGTGGGATGTTAAACCGAAATCCCCCTCTGCCCTCTTGGTCGAATGGTGGGGGGGGAGTCCTCCCTTGTATTCATCCAATGTTTATCACTCAATCAACATCAATAGAAACAGATTATCCGGTCCACATCACACTGCTGTTTGTGGGAGCTTGCTGTGCACAAACTGGCTGCCATGTTTGCTACATTAGAACAGTGATTACATTTCAAAGGGATTTTGTTACCCTTAAAGAGCTTTGAGATGTTCTGAAGTCATGAAAGGTGTCACGTAAATGCAAGTTCTATCTTTTTCATATGGTAATGGGAAAAGAACTAGCAAAGCTTCCCTCTCATTGTAGCTCAGTAAATACATTTTGTGCAATGAATGATTGCAAAACCAGCTACAGCAGCAACTTGCATTTATACATCACATTTAATATAGTTAAACGCCTAAGGCACCTCACAGGAGCGTTATCTGACAAAAATTGACACTCAGCCAAAGGAGGAGGCATTAGGATGGATGATCGAAGGCTGATAAGGAGGATTCTCACTGTTTAAGAGTGAAGTGAAAGAATATTTGAAAAAGAAGAATGTGGAACGGGACTATATTTGGCCGCCAGCCTAAGTTTGATGGGCTAAGTGCTTCACTCTGTGTTCTGAGATTTTAACTATAGTACATGATTGGAATTAGATAAATACTTAAATGGGAAATATTTCCATGGCAAAAGAGAAAGTGCAAATAGCATGGGGCAAAGCTGAAGAATCCAAGGCCATCTCCAACCAGAAGTACCAAGTGGATGATCCATCACAGCCCCTCCTGAAGTCCCCAACATCACAGGTCTCAGTCTTCAGTCACTTCGATTCACTCCCATGTGATATCAAGAAACAGCTGAACACATTGGAGCAGAAAAGCAATGGGATGTTGAGGTAGGCTTTGAGGAACATTTTGAAGGAAGAGATAGGAAGATGGGCAGAAAGGTTTAGGGAGGGTATTCCAGAACTTATGGCCTTGCTGGCTGAGGGCATGGCCCCCGATGGTGGAGCAATGAAATTTGTAGATGGGGTAAGTCCTTGGAAGCAGAATAAAAATGGCTATAACACCCTCTGAGGCATCCTGAAGTCAAGGAAGGTGGTTTAGAACATAAGAACATTAGAACTAGGAGCAGGAGGGCCGAAGGGCCTGTTCCTGTGCTGTAATTTTCTTTGTTCTTTGTTCTTTGATCTGGCCTTTCGAGCCTGTTCCGCCATTCAATAAGATCATGGCTGATCTTTTCGTGGACTCAGCTCCACTTACCCGCCCGCTCACCATAACCCTTAATTCCTTGGCGGTTCAAAAATGTATCTATCCTTGCCTTAAAAACATTCAATGAGGTAGCCTCAACTGCTTCACTGGGCAGGGAATTCCACAGATTCACAACTCTTTGGGTGAAGAAGTTCCTCCTCAACTCAGTCCTAAACCTGCTCCCCCTTATTTTGAGGCCTTGCCCCCTAGTTGTAGTTTCACCTGCTAGTGGAAGGAAATATCTATTCCCTTCATAATCTTATATGTCTCTATAAGATCAGTTAAGTGGAACAGAGGACATTGACCATGCAAAACAAAACCGAGTGTGCCATCCATCACCTGAAAGGGGAAAACAGGTTAATGATTTTGAAGCAGACTCTTTATTGACACATGGTTTCTGAAGGCCCTAGATGGAAAACGTCGGCTTGTCTCTTCAGACGCTGACAGCATTTTCCTGTTTTTAATTCTGACTTCCAGTGTTTTCTTCTTTATCTGCCCTACCCGTGTGTTCAGCCTATAAGAATGATGCCAATCAAATCAAAACAAATCATGAGGAAAGTCAGTGCAGCGTAGGGGAAAAAAAACAAAGAGAACCCATTCTTTACTCTTGATACAAATCTTCCTGAGGGCTTGGTGCTGAACTCTGACCTCCCTTCAAGCAGTCACTGGACAGGCTTTCACTGACACCCACAGCTGCACGTTTGTGCCAGAGTACGTGCAGGCTGGCATGGGTTGTCGATCTGGCAACGCCTCAACATTAAAATACTCAACCTCCCGTTCAAATGCTTCCAATGCCTCACCTCTTCCCTGTCTCTGTAACCTTCCCCAGCCCTACAACCTTCCCCAGCCCTACAACCCTCCAAGATCTCTGTGCTCTTCCGACTCTGCTTTGAAGGACTTTGCCGCAACATGTTGCTATCACCAGAGAACCCATTCATGTTGATGGAGTGTTTTTTGCCTGAAGTAACTGAAAGAATGTGTTCGAGCCGCTAGAATTGCAAAAGAAGCTTCCCTCATGTTCTGCTCCTGCAACCCTGGCCCACAGTCTGTGACCGTATCGCCGGAATTCTACCGCCCCACCCGCCATGGTATTAGAGCGGGGCTGGGGGCGGGTAACAGAAATGTCCACTGACCTCAGGCGGGAATTTCCAGTCTCGCTCAAGTGAAGCCGTAAAATCCCGCCCTATGAGTTAGAAAGACTTGCATTTCTACAACACCCTCAAGATATCACAGCACACTTTACAGCCAACGAAATACTTTTCAAGTGTAGTCGCTGCTGTAACATAGGGAACGCAGCATTCAACTTGTGCAGAGCAAGATCTCGCAAGCAGCAATGCAATAATAACAAGAGCAGAAAATGCTGGAAAATCTCAGCAGGTCTGTTTTTAAATTTATTTATTAGTGTCACAGGTAGGCTTACATTAACACTGCAGTGAAGTTAATGTGAAAATCCCCTAGTCGCCACACTGTTCGCCTATTCGGGTACACTGAGGGAGAATTTAGCATGGCCGATGCACCTAACCAGCACATCTTTTGGACTGACAGCATCTGGAGACAGAATTGAGCCAACATTGAAACCCTGACTGGCTCTCCAATGTTCAGCTCTGGTAATGCTTGGCAATTTTATCCAACTGAAATTTGGCTTTCTATCATTTACACTGATCTTTTCCTGTTACTACTTCTGGTTTCAGTAACTTTTTTGCTATTGGAGGGATAGTGTGCATGCGGAGTGACATCAGTCTGTGGACAAGGCTACTTTCCCTGCCTTCAGTTGGTGTGTTTCTCCGCTCAAGGATTGCTTCTTATTCATTAATGCCAGATTTGCTTGATTTCTCAATGATCCTTCAGTGATTTTCATTACCATCTCAGTCTTCCCAAATGACTGGGGATAGTGCAGAGAGAATGTGTAATGCTGAATTTCCCAAAATTTTGTGAATTGGTTGAATTCTTCACTTGTGAACTGAGGGCCATTGTCACTTATCACAATGCCTGGAATGTGGTACCGACTGAAATGGGCTTTCTACTATTTCTATTTCTACTATCCTACTGTTTCATGGTCATTGAAGTCAGCTGATCTAATTCTCAGACCACAATGTTACAGCCATTCACTGCAGCAGGACTTTCCCATCCCACTGCAGTGAACGGAAATTTGGCTTGGCATCAAATTCTCTGACTTCGCTGCAGCGGGAACACGGCATGAAGATTGTGCCCTCACCAGTTAGAACCGTAGTCTACCACGACAAGACAATCACTTTTTGCTAAAGTAAAGAAGCCGGCTCCCAGCTTATCCATGGTCTGTCCGGGATGTCAGTGGTTCTCTAGCTTGTTTAGATGGTACTTGTTTCATGCACCGCGCTGGCCTATGTGGTCTTGAATTTTATTGTTCATGTTTGGCCAATAAGAAACATCTTGTCTTTCTCAGAGTCAATTCAATTCCTTGGTATCTTGCATGGATATGCTTCAGCAACTGTTCCCACATCTCCTTAAGGATGATGACTCTATTATCTTTGTACAGGATACCATCTTGTGCTATCAACTAATCTCAGTATGTCCAGTATATTCTTCTGATCACGGGTGTGTGTCCTTAATGCTCTCAGGCCATCCTTTCCTCAATATCTCTTGTAGGACTTATAAAGTTGCAACTTGCTGGGTTTGCTTGATTTGAGCAAGATTCTTGGCTGCCAATTTCAATGCCCCCTGTTGAGTTAATGGCTTCCAGATCATGCCTAGCTGCTGCTTCACACTGAACATGGAAGATGTCACGTTATGATGTAGCCTCCTCAACTTTCTTTATGGGGAGCACTGCTCCTGACAACATGTTTACAATGTACATCTGTTTCCCTGACTTGTATGTCACATCCAGGTGATAGCTTTGTAATCGAAGTAGCAGTATTTTCAGTCGCTTTGCAGCAGATATTAGTAGCTTGTGAAAAATGCTTGGAAGTGGCTTATGGTCGGACTCCACTGTCACTTTGTCTCTCTCGAGCAGATGTTGATGAAAATGCTCACAAGCAAAAACAATAGCCAGGCACTCGTTCTCAATCTGAGCATAGCGTTGTTCCATTTAGCTTAATGCCCTGGACACAAATGTGACCGGTTGTCCTTGCTGATTCAGAGTTGCTCCCAGACACATGTCGCTGGTGCATTGATGGAAAGTGACTTCAGCATTAACATCATAGGACTTCAGCACTGACATTGTCATCACTGATTGTTTGGTTTTAGTGAACGCTGTTTCTTGTTCTTTTTTCCCCAATACCACAGCACATCCTTAGCAATGATCTTGTGCCATGGTTCACACTCAGCTGACAAATTAGACAAAACATAGCTAAATAGTTCACAAATCCAATAAATCCTTGCAGTGCTTTCACATCATCGCTACATCACTGCTACAGCTCTCACCTTGTCAGGATCCAGGCAGAGACCTTTTGACATCAATGCGTGATCAATGTCCTTGACTTCAGGCATTTTCAGTTGCAGTTTGTTCTTGTTCACCTTCAGTCATCTGGCGACCTCTCTCCAGCAGCTGTATTTAATTCTGATCACGGTCAGCTATGGCTTCTTCCATCCACATCCACAGATCATCCACTATGGTTTCCACTCTGGGAAGATCACTGACTACCTAATCTTGTCTGTGTTGATGCTCTTCTGGAACTGTGGAAATGCCAAACAGCATGTGTAACCCGAATCTCCCGAACAGTGCCCAGAATGTCATTAGAAAGCTGCTGCTTTCATCCAGCTTCACGTGCCAGTAACCATCCTTCACATCTAGGCTAACAAATATCTTTGCCTTGGCAAGTTCATAGAATCATAGCATCTATGGCACAGAGACAGGCCCTTCGGCCCAAACTGGTCCATGCCGACCAAATGCCCATCTAAACTAACCCCGTTTGCCTGCATTTGGCCCACATCCCTCTAAACCTTTCCTCTCCATGTATCTGTCCAAATCCCCTTTAAATATTGCCAATGGCCCTGCCTCAACCACTTCCTCTAGTAGCTCATTCCACATACGTACTATCCTCTGTGCAAAAAAGTTGCTCCTCAGGTTCCCATTAATTCTTTCCCCTCTTAACTTAAACCTATGCCCTCTAGTTCTTGATTCCCAACCCTGGGAAAAAGACTAAGTGCCTCTCATGATCTTATACACTTCTCTCAGATCACCCCTCAGTCTCCTATGCTCCAATGAAAAACATTCTCTTCTCTTCAATCTCTCCCCGTAACTTAGTCCCTTGAGTCCTGGCAACATCCTTGTAAATCTCTTCTGCACTCTCTCCAGTTTAATAACATCTTTCCTATAGCAAGGCGACCAAAACTGAATGCAATACTCCAGGTGCGGCCTCACCGATGTCCTGTACAACTGCAACATAACTTCCCAACTTCTAAATTCAATGCCCTGACTGATGAAGGCCAGCATGCCAAAAGCCTTCTTCACTGCATTATCTACCTGTGACTCCACCTTTAGAGAACCATGCACCTGAACTCCCAGGTCTGTCTGTTCCACAATATTCCCTAAGGGCCTACCATTCACCGTGATTTGACTTTCCAGAATGCAACATCTCACACTTATCTGTATTGAACTCCATTTGCAATGGGCCCAGTACTGACCCCTGAAGCACACCACTAGTCACAGGCCTCCAGTCCGACAATCATCCTTCCGCCAGTACCTTCTGCTGCCTACCATCAAGCGGACATGCCAAATTTTCTTAGCCTCCTGAGAAAGTAGAGGCATAGGTGGGCTTTCTTAACTATAGTGTCAGCATGGAGAGACCAGGACAGGTTGTTGGTGATCTGCCACCTAAAAATTTGAAGCTCTCGACCATTTCTATTTCATCCCCATTGATGTCCGCCACTACACTTCTTGAAGTCGATGACTATCTCCTTCATTTTGTTGACATTGAGGGAGAGATTATTGTCATCGCATCAGTTTACCAGGTTCTCTATCCCTTCCCTATATTCTGTCTCATCATTGTTTGAGATCCAACCGACTATAGTGGTATTAGCAGCAAACATGAAAATTGAGTTGGAGGGGAATTTGGCCACACAGCCATAGGTGTATAAAGTATATAGTAAGGGGCTGAGAACATAGCCTTGTGAGGCACCCGTGTTGAGGATGTTCGTGGAGGAGGTATTGTTGCCTCTCCTTACTGATTGCTGTCTGTGGGTTAGGAAGTCTAGGATGCAGCCGCAGAGGGAGGACTCAAGCCCCAGGCCACGGAGTTTGGAGATGGGTTTTGTTGGAATAATGATATTAAGACTGAGCTGTAGTCAATAAATAGGAGTCTGACATAGGTGTCTTTGTTATCCAGGTGCTCCTGGGTTGAGTGTAGGGCCAGGGAGATGGCGTCTGCTGTGGACCTGTTGCGGCGATAGGCGAACTTCAGTGGAAAAAAGAAACACTATGAAAAAGTTGGAAGTAGCTCCGAAATTTGTTAGGGCCATTAGGAAACAGTACACCAGTCACCAGCAAGTGGTGAAGGAACTGGAGGAAGAGCATGAAGGTGTGAATAAAAGGTAAAAAGTGTTGAGAGAAAAAGCACGACTGGAACTCAACAACGGAAGTCATAACATGGAATTTGAAGAGCCAAGGAAATCCCACAAAATGATGCTATCAGTTTCGTAATTAGTGAGAGAATTGGTTGTCTGAATGAAGCATCTCAAAAATGTCTGGTTCTTGATCACATGACTATGGAAAGACTGAGGTGTCAATCAGACTGGTTACATTTCAAAACCGAAGCACTGCCTACCTAGGCTGGTGCTGCAGGACCTAAAGGCCCAAACCACCTCAATAAAGGCATCTCAAAGCTGCCTTTTTTAAATATGATAAGGCACATAATCTCCTTTATAGCTCAGGTTCTTGTTGGTCTCACTGGCAACCTAGCCCCAATTTGTGCTTGGTATCAACTCAGACCCATTTTACAAAGAGCCTTCAGATGTTTTGCTGTCTGAAAGGTTTGACAATATAGATGCTGAGAGGTTTAGTATGGCTGGAGAATTCAGACGTAGTGGCCATAGACGCAAGGTAAGAGCCAACTATTTAAGACTGCGATGAGGAGAAATTTCTTCACTCAGAATGTTGTGAATCCTTGTGAATTCTTTGTCACAGAGAGCTGTGGTGCTTAGTCATTGAATATCTTCAAGACTGAGGTTGATAGATTTTTGGACAGCAAGAGAATCAAGAGATATGGGGATAAGCCATGAAAATGGAGCTAAGGAAGAAGATCACCATGATAGTTTGGAATGGTGGGCGGAAAGGGCTCAAGGTTTATTCCTGCTCGTATTTCTTATGCTCTTAACATCAGAAATGGGAAATTCTAGTCATCAGGAAAGACTTCAGGTGCTGGAACTATTTCCAGAGAGGAGGGGAAGACTAAGAGAATACTCAATAGAAGTTCTTTAAACTAGATTTTGATAGTGAGAGTGGGAAAATACTATTTCCTCAGGTTGGGGAGTAAGGGATGAGGGTTTATTAATTTAAAATGGCCTCTGAGAATGGCAAGATTAGGAGAAACTTTTTAACACAATGATTTGTTGGGACATAGGTTTAGTGAGTTGTGGAGGCAGGAACAATTGCATCTTTAATGCCACCGATGTGACAATGAAAAATGGTAAAGTTAAAGAGTTTATTTATTAGTCATAAGTAAGGCTTATATTAATGCTGTAATGAAGTTACTGTGAAATTCTGTGAGTAGTTTACTGTGTAATCTATTCCTCCTCATCCTTGTCAACTTGTATACAGCCTTTAATATTGGTGATCACATCATCCTCCTCCAGTGCTTCTCCACTATCGTTCAGCTGGGTGGGACTTCACTCACTGGTTCCATTCTTATCTATCCAGTTCCAGCCAGTGAATCACCTGCAATGGTTCCTCTTCCTGCTCCTGGACTGCTATCCCTGGTGTCCCCCAAGGACTTATCCATGGTCCTTGCCTATTTCTCATCTACATGTCACCTCTTGGCAAGATCATCCAAAAACAAAGCTTTAGTTCCCACGTTATGCTGACCAAACTCAGCTTTACCTTGATGTTTGTATTTAACCCTGAGATGAGCTACCAACCATACATCAATGCATCACCAAGACCCACTTCATTCGTAATGTAGAGCAATGCCAACAGTGTGGGTTCAATTCCCGTACAGGCTGAGATTATTCATGAAGGCCCTGCCTTCTCAACCATACCCCTGACCTAAGGTGTGGTGATCCTCAGGTTAAATCACCGCCAGTCAGCTCTCCTCCTCAAACGGGAAAGCAGCCTATGGTCATCTGGGACTCTGGCGACTTTACTTTTCGCTACTCGTCCTTGTCTATCATCACTGTCACTTTCACCATTCTTGTTTCTATTCCACCACATTCAACATTTGTGGGTTTCTACAACAACTTGTCACATTTCCTGTCTCAGGCACAGCCTGAAAGCATGATACAGGCAGATTCAATCGTAACTTACAGATGGGAGTTGGATAAATCCTTGAAAAGTAAATATTGGCAGGGATATGGGGAAGGAGACTAATTGGATAGTGCTATCAAAGAGCCAGCAGAGGCATGATGGGCAGAATGGCCTCCTCCAGTGCTGTATCATTCTATGTCCTTAAAATATCGTGGCGGGTTTTAAATTTATCCTTTTTGAGATTACCAGCATTGTAACAAAGCCACTATACCACCATATCCAGCCACTTGACTGATTGTTTGCATGATCACATTACCTATGGAGGATAATTAGTAATCTGCATCTTGGAACCCCCTGATTTTGAAAAGAACAAAAAATGATTTACTTAAGCATTGTTCAAGTAGAAGGATTGCTTTAATTTTCCAACAATAGGCAAAGATAAACCTTCACAAGGGCTAAACTCCATCCTAGCTCTCAACTTTAGTATCACAAAGCCCCATTATGGTGATAATGAACTCTTAAATTTGGTTTCATTTCACAATGGACAAAGCTTTATTCTTGTGTAGGATCGTGACAGGTGTTCTAGAGGGAGGGGAGAAACAGTGCTGCTGTAATTTTCAGCTTATACTGTGGAATTTGAACTCTAGCACTTGCGATGAGCATTCTCTCATGACCTCATGCATTGTGTTTTAAAGTGCAGCCAGACTTGACATGAAACATTTATTAAGGCAGTTGCAAAACGCAGGTGGGAAGAATGGAGTGAAATATGTCAAGAAACATGAAAGAAAGGACCAGCATTGAGACACTAGCGATCCCAAATGTTTTGTTTACCCTGTCAAATAGGTTCTTTTTTTGCTGACAACAGTTACATTCTGCTCCATTAAGGAGTGAGTTTTTGAGATTAAAATTACTTTCAACAATGTGCACTTTAATAATATTTTGATTGTAATCTCCAAAGTCGCAGTCAGAACTAATAATATTTTGATTGCAACCTCCAAAGTTGCAATCAAAAAGTATCACTTTCATTCTAGCCCAGGCGCAGTGGGTTGAATGGTCTTCTGTGCTGTGTTATTGTGCTTAAAGTTTTAAAGTTTATTTATTAGTCACAAGTAGGCTTGCATTAACACTGCAATGAAGCTACTGTGAAAATCCCCAAGGTCGCCACACTCTGGCGCCTGTTCGGGTACACTGAGGGAGAATTTAGCATGGCCAATGCACCTAACCAGAGCATCTTTTGCATGGATATGGTGTCAGATGTGAATAGCCCACTCATTTGGAGTCATGAGGCTTTGTGGGTTCAAGTTGAAATTCAAGCATGAAATGTGTACTGATGCTGCAGTGCAGAATAGAGGGAGGGCTACACTGTCCATCTTTCAGATGAAATGTTAAACTAAGGTTCTATCTGCCCACTCAGATGGGTATAGAAATTCCCATGGCACTGTTTTGAAGAGGAGCGGGTGAGTTGCAGTAGTGTTGCCCTTTAAGGGAGAGGGGGGGTGGGTAAGGCAGCATTTCCCAAGGGCCACGTGATTGGGTCCGGATCCTATGGATCATCCCAGCTGGGAGCTGAGCCAATCGGCAGGAGGGCATGTACCGTGGGTCAAGGAGGGATTCGCAGTTGGAGCCAGGAAGTCGAGGAGAGCAGTTGCTTTGCAATCCTTGTATATATTATTCTTTCTTTGGCAATAAAGCCCTTTTTAATTCAAGCCACTTCAAGCCGCCCTCGATCTATGACAGGAGTTCTCCCCTTTGTGCTGGTCAACATTGATTCCTCAACTAATGTCACTGAAGAACAGATGACCTGGTCACTTTCATGTTGCGATTTGTGGGATCTTGCTTTGTAGAAATTGGCAACCTGGTTACCCTACATTATGTGGAGATGCCGGCGTTGGACTGGGGTAAACACAGTAAGAAGTCTCACAACACCAGGTTAAATACAACAGGTTTATTTGGTAGCAAACCCTACATTACAACAGTGACTACACCACAGTAAAGTGCTTTGTTGCTGTAAAGTGCGCATTGCAATGAAGAATTGCTGGAGAGATGCAAGCCCATTCCCTTCCGTCGCTTATGATTCCTTCCTTTGCAGGATTACGGGAATGTGACGTTTTGGGTCAGCGTGAGGTTCTTGGACACACTCTGCCACTCTCAACCACAGATTCCATTAGCTGAACACTGAATCCATTTGTGGTGCTGGCAACCCTTTTTGGGTGAGTGCCAAGCTTGTGCAATCAAACGGTTCAAGAAACATTCCCAAGATAGGCATCCCGAATGTTTCTTGTGTGAGACTGTAAAATCTTGCCCCTTTTACTTCTTGTTTGTAATTGGAGGACCCAGCAGTGATCCTCCTGAAGATGGGATTGGCAGCGTCTCTGATTATGCTCCCATAAGACCATAAGACCATAAGACATAGGAGCGGAAGTAAGGCCATTCGGCCCATCGAGTCCACTCCACCATTCAATCATGGTTGATTTCAACTCCATTTACCCGCTCTCTCCCCATAGCCCTTAATTCCTCGAGAAATCAAGAATTTATCAATTTCTGTCTTGAAGACGCTCAACGTCTCGGCCTCCACAGCCCTCTGTGGCAATGAATTCCACAGACCTACCACTCTCTGGCTGAAGAAATTTCTCCTCATCTCTGTTCTAAAGTGACTCCCTTTTATTCTAAGGCTGTGCCCCCGCGTCCTAGTCTCCCCTGCTAATGGAAACAACTTCCCTACGTCCATCCTATCTAAGCCGTTCATCATCTTGTAAGTTTCTATTAGATCTCCCCTCAACCTCCTAAACTCCAATGAATATAATCCCACGATCCTCAGACGTTCATCGTATGTCAGGCCTACCATTCCTGGGATCATCCGTGTGAATCTCCGCTGGACCCGCTCCAGTGCTAGTATGTCCTTCCTGAGGTGTGGGGCCCAAAATTGCTCACAGTACTCCAAATGGGGCCTAACCAGTGCTTTATAAAGCCTAAGAAGTACATCCCTGCTTTTGTATTCCAAGCCTCTTGAGATAAATGACAACATTACATTTGCTTTCTTAATTACGGACTCAACCTGCAAGTTTACCTTTAGAGAATCCTGGACTAGGACTCCCAAGTCCCTTTGCACTTTAGCATTATGAATTTTGTCACCGTTTAGAAAATAGTCCATGCCTCTATTCTTTTTTCCAAAGTGCAAGACCTCGCACTTGCCCACGTTGAATTTCATCAACCACTTCTTGGACCACTCTCCTAAACTGTCTAAATCTTTCTGCAGCCTCCCCACCTCCTCAATACTACCTGCCCCTCCACCTATCTTTGTATCATCGGCAAACTTGGCCAGAATGCCCCCAGTCCCGTCATCTAGATCGTTAATATATAAAGAGAACAGCTGTGGCCCCAACACTGAACCCTGCGGGACACCACTTGTCACCGGTTGCCATTCTGAGAAAGAACCTTTTATCCCAACTCTCTGCCTTCTGTCTGACAGCCAATCGTCAATCCATGTTAGTACCTTGCCTCGAATACCATGGGCCCTTATTTTACTCAGCAGTCTCCCGTGAGGCACCTTGTCAAAGGCCTTTTGGAAGTCAAGATAGATAACATCCATTGGCTCTCCTTGGTCTAACCTATTTGTTACCTCTTCAAAGAACTCTAACAGGTTTGTCAGGCACGACCTCCCCTTACTAAATCCATGCTGACTTGTCCTAATCCGACCCTGCACTTCCAAGAATTTAGAAATCTCATCCTTAACGATGGATTCTAGAATTTTGCCAACAACTGAGGTTAGGCTAATTGGCCTATAATTTTCCATCTTTTTTCTTGTTCCCTTCTTGAACAGTGGGGTTACAACAGCGATTTTCCAATCCTCTGGGACTTTCCCTGACTCCAGTGACTTTTGAAAGATCATAACTAACGCCTCCACTATTTCTTCAGCTATCTCCTTTAGAACTCTAGGATGTAGCCCATCTGGGCCCGGAGATTTATCAATTTTCAGACCTTTTAGTTTCTCTAGCACTTTCTCCTTTGTGATGGCAACCATATTCAACTCTGCCCCCTGACTTTCCTGAATTGTTGGGATATTACTCATGTCTTCTACTGTGAAGACTGACGCAAAGTACTTATTAAGTTCCTCAGCTATTTCCTTGTCTCCCATCACTAGATTACCAGCGTCATTTTGGAGCGGCCCAATGTCTACTTTTGCCTCCCGTTTGTTTTTAATGTATTTAAAGAAACTTTTACTATCATTCCTAATGTTACTGGCTAGCCTACCTTCATATTTGATCCTCTCCTTCCTTATTTCTCTCTTTGTTATCCTCTGTTTGTTTTTATAGCCTTCCCAATCTTCTGACTTCCCACTACTCTTTGCCACATTATAGGCTCTCTCTTTTGCCTTGATGCATTCCCTGACTTCCTTTGTCAGCCATG
The DNA here is from genome assembly GCF_964213995.1 of Mustelus asterias. NCBI lineage: Eukaryota > Metazoa > Chordata > Chondrichthyes > Carcharhiniformes > Triakidae > Mustelus > Mustelus asterias. The sequence continues at coordinate 113,268,826 of NC_135809.1, read as the reverse complement.
GCTGCCTAATCCCCCCTCTGATAACCTTTCTTTTGTTTGGGATGAACCTCTGCACTGTGTCCTCAATTACTCCCAGAAACTCCTCCCATGCCCATGGGTTCCCTCCTCCCTTGCTTCACTGCTGAGTTGTGAGCTGGAACCCAAACAACCTCATAAGCGACCTACCAGGAAGGCAGACATTCAATCTCACTGGGAGACTGAAACAGTTTTAAAATGTTGGGCCGGATTTTCCGACCTTGCCCTCAGCTTCTTGATCTGATTTATTATTGTCACATGTATTAAGATACAGTGAAAATTATTGTTTCTTGCGCGCTACACAGGCAAAACATACTGTTCATAGAGAAGGAAACGAGGGAGCGCAGAATGTAGTGTTACAGTCATAGCTAGGGTTTAGGGAGGCATTCTCCTGTCCCACTGCAGTGAACTGAGATTGGGCTGAGTGCTAAATTCTCCATTCTTGCTGGCAGCAGGGTGTGAATGGCTGGAGAATTCCAACTGTTATTCTGGCCCGGCATTCAAAGAACTCACCTGAGAAATCTCTCCCAGCAGTGACACCAAACATGTGAAACAGATGTTGTTTTAGAAATAGAAATAGGACATATTTGCATTTTTAGAATCATGGAAATGTGAGTGAGTGATTAGAGAAAATATGTTAAAAGGACGATCCCATGGGTGACACAATGGTTAGCGCCGGGGACCTGGGTTCGATTCCTGGCTTGGGTCACTGTCTGTGTGGAGTTTGCACATTCTCCCCATGTCTGTGTGGGTTTCCTCCGGGTGCTCCAGTTTCCTCCCAAAGTCCGAAAGATGTGCTGGTTAGGTGCATTGGCCATGCTAAATTCTCCCTCAGTGTACGCGAACAGGAGCCGGAGTGTGGCGATTATTTTATTTATTATTAGACTGGGGGATTTTCACAGTAACCTCATTGCAGTGTTAATGTAAGCCTAATGACATTAAATGACACTAATAAAAGAAACTTTAACATTAGTTTTACTCCCCTGTTTTTTGCATGTGGTCCAGTAAGTTTATTCCCTTCAAGTATTTATCCAATTCCCTTTTGAATGTTACTATTGAATCTGCTTCCACTGCTCTTTCAGGGAGCACTTTCTAGATCACATCTCTGCACAAAAAAGACATTCCCCTCAATCCTTTATGGTTCTTTTGCCAATTATCTTAAACCTGTCTCCCCTCATTATTGACCCTCCAGCCAGTGGAAACAATTTCTCCTTATTTGCCCGATCAAAAGCATTCATGATTAATATATCTATCAAAACTCCCCTTACAGTGATGAGATTTTGGATTTACCAGTATGATTTTGGACACTCTCCCTAGAGTATATTGGTCTAAAGAACACATCAAGCAATGCAAAATAATTTCATTGTTATTTTCGACGTATGCAGGATGGGCCATCTCTTCATCATCATGACCAACGTACAAATTGTGTAGACCACCAGATGGCTTAGTTAATGATCATAGCTCAAAAATGTGGGTCATAAGCACAGAAACTATGAGAGCAGCGTAGGACTACATCATATAGTCTCTCAAGCCTGCTCCATAAGATCATGATTGCTCTTCTACACCAACCCCATTTGCCCTCTCCAATATACCTTTGATTCTCTTAGTGCCCCAAAATCTATCAATCTCAGTCTTCAACATACTCAACAACTGAGCATTCACAGCCACCTGAAGCAGACAATTTCAAAGATTCACAGCTCTCCGGGTGAAGAGGTTTCTCCTCATCTCAGAGAACTTGGCTGGAATTGGCCTTTATCTCTTCCAGAGTTTAGAGGAATGAGAGGTGATCTCATTTGTGATGCTCAGAGGTCTTGATAGGGTTGATTCAGAGAAGCTATTTCCCCTGACTGGAGGATCTAGAACTAGGTGACATTGTTCCAAACAAGAGTTACATTGTTCTCAAACCATTAACTCGATTCTCCTCCCCACAGGTGCTGCCGGACCAGCTGAGTTTTTCCAGTACTTTCTGTTTAAATTTCAGATCTCCAGCATCTGCAGTATTTTGTTTTTACCCTTAATTAACAACCTCCTGTGTGTCACCTGACTGAAGGCCTTCTGAAATCCAAATGCATGACATCCACATGTCCGTCCTTGGCCTTTTGCAATGATCCAGTGAAGCCCAACATAAACTGGAGAAATAAAGTACCTCATCTTCCAACTGGGTACTTTATAGCCTTCTGGATTGAACATTGAGTTCAACAACTTCAGAGCATGAACTCTCTGCTCCACCTCCACTCTATTTCTATTTATTTTATTTCATTTCTTTTCTTTTTATATTATTAATCCATTTTTTATTACTTTTCTATTCTTATTAATGTTTTTAATTTTCATTTCTTCCATCATTTCATTTGTTCACTTCTTAAAAATCTGGCTTTCCATCTTGTTCACCCTCCTCCCCCCACCCCACGAGGGCCATCTACCACATTCCTCATGTTGTCCTTTGACACTCTGCACTTTGTTCTGCCAATTACACATTCTGATCTCTTAAAGGATGCTATTCGCACCATTCTCAGCCTTTACTACCACTATTTACATTCCCTTTCTCTTTTTATCTATGATAAAGAGGTCACAAAATGTTCTTGGCAGATAGGATTAAGGAGAATCCTAAGGCATTTTATTCATATGTTAGGAACAAAAGAGTTGTCAGGGAAAAAGTCGGACCTCTCAGGGGCAAAGGAGGGGAATTATGCTTAGAACCCAAGGGAATAGGGGAGATCCTAAATGAATACTTTGCATCGGTATTCACAAAGGAGAGGGACTTGTTGACTGGGAGTGTCTCAGAGGGAGGTGTTGACCCGTTAGAGAGAATCTCCATTACAAGGGAGGAAGTGTTAGGTTTTTTAGGTAACATTAAAACTGACAAATCCCCAGGACCTGATGGCATCTATCCTCGACTGCTCAGGGAGACAAGAGATGTAATTGCTGGGCCTCTGACAGAAATCTTTGTCTCTTCATTGGACGCAGGTGAGATGCCTGAGGATTGGAGGATAGCGAATGTGGTACCGTTATTTAAGAAGGGTAGCAGGGATAACCCGGGTATTTATAGGCCAGTGAGCTTGACGTCCGTGGTAGGGACGTTGTTGGAGAGGATTCTTAGAGACAGGATGCATGCGCATTTAGAACGGAACAATCTCATTAGTGACAGACAGCATGGTTTTGTAAGAGGGAGGTCGTGCCTTACAAATTTGATGGAGCTTTTTGAGGAAGTGACAAAAACGGTTGACGAAGGAAGGGCCATGAATGTCGTCTATATGGATTTCAGTAAGGCATTTGACAAAGTCCCTCATGGCAGGTTGGTTAAGAAGGTTAAGGCTCATGGGATACAAGGAGAGGTGGCTAGATGGGTAGAAAACTGCCTTGACCACAGGAGACAGAGGGTAACAGTCGAAGGGTCTTTTTCTGGCTGGAGGTCTGTGACCAGTGGTGTTCCGCAGGGCTCTGTACTGGGACCGCTGCTATTTGTGATATATATAAATGATTTGGAAGAAGGTGTAACTGGTGTTATCAGCAAGTTTGCGGATGACACGAAGATGGCTGCACTTGCGGATAGCGATGAACATTGTCGGACAATACAGCAGGATATAGATAGGCTGGAAAATTGGGCGGAGAAATGGCAGATGGAATTTAATCCAGATAAATGCAAAGTGATGCATTTTGGAAGAACTAATGTAGGGGGGAGTTATACAATAAATGGCAGAGCCATCAAGAGTATAGGAACACAGAGGGACTTAGGTGTGCAAGTCCACAAATCCTTGAAGGTGGCAGCACAGGTGGAGAAGGCGGTGAAGAAGGCATATGGTATGCTTGGCTTCATAGAACGGGATATAGAGTATAAAAGCTGGAGTCTGATGTTGCAGCTGTATAGAACGCTGGTTAGGCCACATTTGGAGTACTGCGTCCAGTTCTGGTCGCCGCACTACCAGAAGGACGTGGAGGCTTTAGAGAGAGTGCAGAGAAGGTTTACCAGGATGTTGCCTGGTATGGAGGGTCTTAGCTATGAGGAGAGATTGGGTAAACTAGGCATGGAAAGACGGAGAATGAGGGGAGACCTAATAGAGGTGTACAAAATTATGAAGGGTATAGATAGGGTGAACAGTGGGAAGCTTTTTCCCAGGTCGGAGGTGACAATCACGAGGGGCCACGGGCTCAAGGTGAGAGGGCTGAGGTATAACTCAGATATCAGAGGGATGTTTTTTACACAGAAGGTGGTGGGGGCCTGGAATGCGCTGCCAAGTAGGGTGGTGGAGGCAGGCACGCTGGCATCGTTTAAGACTTACCTGGATAGTCACATGAGCAGTCTGGGAATGAAGGGATACAAATGAATGGTCTAGTTGGACCAATGAGCGGCACAGGCTTGGAGGGCCAAAGGGCCTGTTTCCTCTGCTGTACTGTTATTTGTTCTTTGTTCTTTATATCTTTGTCAATTGCACCCCACAGTTACAGTATAAATCTTGTCCTGTTTCCTTCAGCTCTGACGATGGGTCATCCGGACTCGAAACATTGGCCCTACTCTCTCTCCACAGATGCTGTCAGACCTGCTGAGATTTTCCAGCATTTTCTGTTTCTGTTCTAAAAGGTGTTAAATGCAAGGTGTCAGCGGTGGCTTGGTGTGGGGTGTTCTCTCATCTCTCAGTTGGAAACCTATGGGTTCATAATCCCACCTGAGAGACTCGAACAGAGAATCTTGTCTGATCTCAGTGGTCGCTCTGGGGACCACGTGTGCCCTCCCAGGTGGATGTAAAACATCTGATGGCATTATCTTGAGGAAGAGCAGGAAAATTCTTCCTGGTCTACTGCCCAAGGTTTATCCCTCAACAAACATCACCACAAACAGCGCATCTGGCCATTAATCTCATTGTGGGAGCTTACTGTGCATGAATTAGTTACCGCATTACCTCATTACATACAGTGTCTACGCTTCAAAAGTGGTTGTAAGTCACTCTTGAATGTCTTAATGTTGTGATGTCGCTACGGAAATGAAAGTCTTTCTTCTTTTCTACCTGCTTGTCTTTACTTTCAGCAGCAGCTGTGTTCCTAATAGTAAAGGCATTACGGGCAAAACTTAACAGGAAAGCCTTTATATTTAAAAAAAATTCAATGCAGTAAATCAGTGACACAAGACAAGGTTTCATATCCAGCGGCAAATCTATATTCAGCTAAGAATGCAAGATCTGAGGTGGCAGCTGCTGAATGTGAATCACGTTGAGGTTAACCGGCCCTAAGGGGGGCAGGTACAAAACAAATTTTGAGTCCGTTAAAGACACATCAGTGAAGAATGCCCACCAGAGTTCACTCTAAACACTAAAAGCTTATCACTATCACTGTGCCTAGGGATGTTTTATTACGCTAAATGTGTGATATAAGTGCTGCTTTTTGTTGCTGGGCGCATTGAATTATATAGGAGCAGGAGGACATCTTTTGGGCCTTCAAGCCTGCCCCACCATTCAGTTAGGTCATGGTTGATCTCTAGTTTAACTCCATTTTACCACCTTGGTTCTGAAACCCTTAATACCCTTAACCAACAAAAATCTATTTATCTCGGTTTTGACATTTTCAATTGACCCCCCAGCCTCAACAGATGTTTTGGGAGAATGAGTTCCAGATTTCCGGTACCCTTTTGACTTAAGAAGTGCTATCTGACATTACCCTTGGCTCCAATTTTAAGGTTATATTTCCATGATCTGGATTCCCCCCCAACCCAGAGGATATAGTTTCTCTCTCTCTACTCTCTCAAATCCTTTAATCATCTTAGACATCTCAGTGAGATCACCCCTCACTCTTCTAAACTCAAGGGAATTCAAGTCTAGTCTCTGCAACCTGTCTTAGTAATTTAGTTCAGTATAGTTCTGGGCGGTGAAGGAGGAACAGAACAAAGTGGGTCGAATTGGATAGTTTTTTCCCCCAAGAGCTGACATAGGCACAATGGGCTGATCGGCCTTCTTCAGTGCTATAAGATTCTAAATACCAACCTTCATAAACAACCAACCCAATCCTCAGAACAATGCATAGTTTAAGGGTCAAAGGCCCCATAACATACGAGATGGGATTTTTTTTTTTAATCAACCATAAAGAATATTAGATAAGTGGAAAAGCAGAGTTCATGAGGAACTACTTGTGACAGGATAAAGGTGTTTCCATTGCAAGGAAGTTTAAAACTAAGGACCATAAGTATGAGATCAACACTAATATATCAATAAATTCAGGAGAAACATCTTTACACAGAGAGTGGTGAGTAAAGTGGAACTCACGACTACAAGGAGTGGTTGAGGCAAATAGTGTAAGATGCATTAGTTAGATAAGCACATGAGGGAGAAAGGATAGAAGGATTTGCTGACAGGCTGAGATGAAATAGGATGGGAGGAAACTTGTGTGAAGCATAAGAACCCGCAGGTTGGTCTGAATAACCTGCTCTTGTACTAGACATTCTGTATAAACTGTGAAATACACGAGTGATTTGTTTTAAGATTGGAAATACTAATCAAAATGAATTTCAGATCTTCTGGAGGGTCCAACCAATGAAAGGGTAGGCATTGTTGCAATGTCGCAAAAAGTGGCAGCCAGTGTGCACACAGTAAATTCCCACAGGCAGCAATGGGATAAATGTCCAGATAACCTTGTGTTTTTAGTGAGGTTGGTTAAGGCATAAATACTGGCCAAGACACCAGGAAGAACATTCCTGCTTTTTTTCAAAATAGTGCCATGGGGTCATTTAGGTTGAGCTGAGATGTGCGGGTGGGGACCTCGGTTTAGCATCTCATTCCGAAAGACAGCACCTCTGACTTTGCAGCACGCCCTTAGTACTGGCCAGATTGGATTACGTGTTGTGGGGCTGGAGGAGGTCATTTTGCAGGCCATGGAGGAATTTGAACACAAGAATGAGAATTTTGAATTCAAGGCATTTCTGGAGCAAGAGAACAAACCTCACTATAACTTGGATTATCACAAAGAAACATAGGAAAGAAAAAGCTATTCATGTGCTTGCCACCTTAAATTTATTGGTAAATTAGTTGCCAAATTAGACTTTCTACATGCAGAAAAGTTAATTTGGCATGACCTTTGTTCCAGCAAGTCTTTTTTTCTCCCAGCAGGTTTATGTGGTTGCCTAAAGTACCATCTTTGTCATTACATGTTTTATATTTCTGAGTTATGGATCTCGGTTTTGGCAGAAGAAAGGTATCTCCTGTAGGCTCGATTCTTTCTTTAGATTACAAAAATGTTTTTAAATTGCTCAAAGCAATTAAGTCAGAGTGATGAAACCAGATTGCTTTGTTTGCAAGAATGGGTAGACTGAAGCCAGAGAGCTGCAGTCATAATACTAGCTAATGACAGCACTGAAATGGCACCAAATCCTTGTCATATCTTTTAAGCACCAGTCTTCACAACTCTCCGTAAATTGGGTGGGGTCTGTCTGCCATCCAATACATTTGTTGATTAAAGATCCAATGGAAAATTTAGCCTTACCGATGAGAATGTATTTGTATTGCACATAAAGGGATCAAGTTAAAGGTGGATGTTAAGAAATTAACACCCGACCTCCAATTAGGAACATTGGAGGAGGACATCATGATGGATCTGTATCTGAGCTCAATCATCCCATCCTTTTTTTTAACTCATTTATGAGACATTTGCATCGCTGGCTGGCCACATTTATTGTCCATTCCAGTTGCCCAAGAGCAGTTGAGGGTCAACCGCATTGCTGTGGCTTTGGAGTCACATGTAGGCCAGACCAGGTAAGGATGGCAGATTTCCTTCCCTAAAGGACATTAGTGAACCAGATGGGTTTTTCCGACAATCGACAGTGGTTTCATGGTCATCAGTAGATTCTTAATTCCAGATTTTTTTTTAATGGAATGTCAAATTCCACCATCTGCCGTGGTGGGATTCAAACCCGGGTCCCCAAAACATTAGCTGAGTTTCTGGATTAATAGCCTAATGGTAATACCGTTAAGCCATCGCCTCCCTTGGATCTGCATCGCTTAATGCACTTACCCAGCAAACTTACTAAACTCATTTTTGAAATTTTCAATGGGCCCCCTAGTCTTAAAGGATCTTTGGGGGAGAGTCTTTGTCTGCTTTGTGATGTCACCCCTGAACAGCCTAGCTGTAATTTTGCAGGACAGTAAAATGTTGGAAATCTGAAATAAAAACCGGAAATGGTGGCAAACATGTCAGGGCTTTCAGCATATGTAAAGAAACAAGGCAGGTAGGTACCTGGTAGGCAGAAAGTGCCTCGGTTTGATGTCTCATCAGAAAGACAGCATCTCTGACTGTGCAGCATTCCCTCAGTACGGCTATCCCAAGTTTAGCAATTGTAATGATTTCCAAATAGTAACATGCTAATGAAAACATGTTAAATGATAAGCACTTTCCCATGAGAAACCTTGTAATAAGGGTGGATTACTTTTTTGACTTGTATTTTTTACATTAAAACCTATTGGCTGCCTTGAACCTAACTGGCCCAAAAATCCTCCAATTTACTAACTCTTATCAAATATTCCTTACTCTTACTAACTCTTTCTACCTACCTCCCACTCACTAGTTCCCACCCTCATCACTTCCTCTCACTTCTCCCCTCTCCCAGCCCTCTCTCGCTTCTTCCCTCTCCCTCTCCTCCCTCTCTCTTCTTCCATTTCCCGGCCCTCTCTCTCGCTTCTCCACTCTCCCGGCCCTCTCTCTTGCTTCTCCTCTCTCCCGGCCCTCTCTCTCGCTTCTCCCCTCTCCCTCTCACTTCTCCCCTTTCTCGACCCTCTCTCTCGCTTCTTCCCTCTCACAGAATCACAGAATCCCGAAGAGTCTGCACCAACGCATGAAATGCCCTGACCTGCCCACCTAATCCCATCTGCCAACACTTGCCCCATAGCCTTGAATGTAATGACGTTCCAAGTACTCATCCAGGTACTTTTTAAAGGATGTGAGGCATCCCACCTCCACCACCCTCCCAGGCGGTGCATTCCAGACCGTCACCACCCTCTGGGTAAAAAGGATTTTCTTCAAAACCCCCTAAACTTCACACCCCTCACTTTTAGCTCTCCCTCTCCTCCCTCTCGCCTCCCCCTCCCGACCCTCCCTCTCGCTTCTTCCATGTCTCATCCCTTCCAATTCATCAGTATCCACCATCCACTCCTCTATCGCTTCTTCACTCACTCCCTCCTTCTCACCAGTTTCTACCGAGCCATTGCTTGCAGCGAGAGGGGCAGAGGGGGATAGGGGCGAAGCAAATGGGAGAGTCAGGAGAGGGAAGCAGGGAGTGAGAGGGTGTGTGGATGGAAGCGATGAGGAGGAGAGTGGGAGGAGGGAAGCGGTGAGTGGGAGGATGAGTGAAGGGAAGCGATGAGTGGGAGGGTGGGTGGAGGGAAGTGATGAGTGGGAGGGTGGGTGGAGGGAAATGATGAGTAGGAAGCTGGGTGGAGGGATATAGTGAATAGGAGGGTGGGTGGAGGGAAGCAGTGAGGAGGAAAGTGGAGGGAGGGAAGCAGTGAGGAGGGGGGTGGGTGAAGGAACATGGTGAGGAGGAGGGTGGGTGGGGGGAAGCAGTGAGGAGGGGGGTGGGTGGAGGGAAGCAATGAGGAGGAGGCTGGGTGGAGGGAAGTGGTGAGAAGGAGGGTGGGTGGAGGGAAGTGGTGAGGAGGAGGGTGGGTGGAGGGAAGTGGTGAGGAGGGGGTTGGGTGGAGGGAAGTGGTGAGGAGGAGGCTGGGTGGAGGGAAGGTTTGAGGAGGGGGGTGGGTGGAGGGAAGCTGTGAGGAGGGGAGTGGGTGGAGGGAAGCTGTGAGGAGGGGGGGTGGGTGGAGGGAGATGGTGAGGAGTGGGGGTGGGTGGAGGGAAGTGGTGAGGAGGGGGGTGGGTGGAGGGAAGCTGTGAGGAGGAGGGTGGGTGGAGGGAAGCTGTGAGGAGGGGGGTGGGTGGAGGGAGGTGGTGAGGAGGGGGGTGGGTGGAGGGAAGTGGTGAGGAGGGGGGTGGGTGGAGGGAAGTGGTGAGGAGGGGGGTGGGTGGAGGGAGCTGGTGAGGAGGGGGGTGGGTGGAGGGAAGCTGTGAGGAGGGGGGGTGGGTGGAGGGAGGTGGTGAGGAGGGGGGTGGGTGGAGGGAGGTGGTGAGGAAGGGGGTGGGTGGAGGGAGGTGGTGAGGAGGAGGGTGGGTGGAGGGAAGCTGTGAGGAGGGGGGTGGGTGGAGGGTGGTGGTGAGGAGGAGGGTGGGTGGAGGGAAGCTGTGAGGCGGGGGGTGGGTGGAGGGAGGTGGTGAGGAGGGGGGTGGGTGGAAGGACACAATGAGTAGGATAATCAGAAGAGGGAAATGGTAAGATGGGGGTGAGGAAGCTGTTGAGAAAAGCAGTGTCTGCTTCACAAAAAGACTGAGCACGGACAGGAGCAGTGGGGAAAGGATAATGGAGCCAGCGCCAATTTGGGATCTTCCCTAATTTACAAACCATGCTGCAATAAAAAGATAGGCCGGAGTTTCACATGGTTTGATCAGGTGTGTGCCCGATCCGACAGCGTGTGAAATCACACGAGATGATGCTGCGCGCACACTCTGACACCATCGTGCACTCATGCGATATTTTGCTTGTATTTTGGGTGTATTTGGGAGTGTGTGGCACAGCCATTGACAATAAAGTGGGCAATTAAACCCATGGAGATGTCAATTCGATGTGATCTCAGGTGACCCGTCCACTTGTACAGCTGGCAGCCGGGTCAATTGGCCAGGTGGCCTTTGCGTTTTCCCTTCAACCTCAACCTAGGGTTGGTTGAAATGCCAGGGATACAACTTAGTAAAAAAAGAGATGTATGGGTGAAATTATAACAGTGGGATGGGAGAATCGCGGCCAATCCTTTTCACTATACCTCAATACATGTGACAATAATAAATCAATCAATCAATCAAGCGTATTTCACGCCCACTTCCAGGCCTGCCCTATTGCATGCCCAACAAGCACAAAATTCAGGTCCATGCTATTACAGCAGGCTTTAAACACCTGCACTGCAAGTGTCAGCTTAGATTTTGTGCTCAAGTCTCTGGGATGGGGACTTGTGCCCATAATTTTCAGACTTGGAAAACACCAGCACTGCCACAAGAGTGTATATTTTTTAGCATTTTCCCTAATTACCCAAGATTGCTTGCATCTTTCTTCACAAAAGGAATATCTTCAGTCTGAAGATTGTACAGATATAGTTCTGGGCTGTCATGAATGACTGAATGGTGCATTGAGGATGGCAGGATTTTAACGCAGTAAGAGTTTTAACAACACCAGGTTAAAGTCCTAAATTGGACTTTAACCTGGTGTTGTTAAAACTCTTACTGTGTTCACCCCAGTCCAACGCCGGCATCTCCACGTCAGGATTTTAACACGCAGTAAAGCTTTCGAATATTTCCCGCTGTTGTTAGCACTGAAGGACAGTACAGTCGGAGAGTAGCTGCCCTAGATTTTCTCTCAGTCAAACAATGGGTTCCCCCCCCCACCACCACCTCCCTTTTAACTGAAACAGTATACTGAATCAGACAAGGCAGAAATCCTTCAGCTGCAGAAACAGACAAGGTGGCACTTGATTTTGGCGTAACAGTGAAACATTTCATGTATAACTTCAGAGATAAAAGCAGAAAGCCAAGAGCTCACTCAGGCAGCGTAGGTTTGCATTAGTTGAGGAGCTAATTCGAGATCACAGACAGGTGCTGGTCAAACAGCACAGTAAAATTTTACAAGGACATTTGTAAAATGACGCAGGAAGCAGTAAACAGTTTGAACAGTGCGCTGTTCTTAAACACTGTAAAATACAAAGCAACAATAAAGAAACACAATTTACTTAATGACAGAGTGCGACATCAAAGTGATTATTGGTTACAGGTAGTATCTGTTTGTCTACTTAGTTTGATGCATTGACAACTTTAATTCATTGGCGTCATTAATTCATTGATGCTTTGGATGCCCTGTGCCTGTGAAGGTTGCTGTAGAATTTCTGGTCTTTCTTTAGACATTTGGGGTGCAAAATTCATTTGCCCCGATTTGCAATGTGCTGGAACCCATTCAAATTGAGGTGAGGGTAAGAGGCAAAAGGGCAGCATGGTGGCACAGTGGTTAGCACTGCTGTCTGACAGCGCCAGGGACCTGGGTTCAATTTCAGCCTTGGGTGATTGTCTGTGTGGAGTTTGCACATTTTCCCCGTGTCTGCATGGGTTTCCCCCCCACAGTCCAAAGATGTGCAGGTTAGGTTGATTGGCCATGCAAAATTGTCCCTTAGCGTCCCAAAATGTGTAGGTTAGGGGGATTAGCAGGGTAAATGCATGGGGTTATGAGGATAGGGTCTTTTATTCATTTAGTCGTGGGACATGGGCGTCACAGGCAGGTCAGCATTTATTGGCCATTCCTAGTTGCCTTTGAGAAGGTGGTGGTGAGCTGCCTTCTTGAATCGCTGCAGTCCATGCGCTATGGATTGATCCACAATGCCATTAGGGAGGGAATTCCAGGATTTTGACCCAGCGACAGCGAAGGAACGGCGATATATTTCCAAGTCAGGATGGTGAATGGCTTGGAGGGGAACTTGTAGGTGGTGGTGTTCCCATGTATCTGCTGCCCTTTTCCTTCTAGATGTAAGTGTTCATGGGTTTAGAAGGTGCTGTCTAAGAATCTTTGGTGAATTACTGCAGTGCATCTTATAGATATATACACTGCTGCTACTGAGCGTCAATGGTGGAGGAAGTGGATGTTTGTAGATGTGGTGCCAATCAAGCGGGTTGTTTTGTCCTGGATGGTGTCAAGCTTCTTGAGTGTTGTTGGAGCTGCACCCATCCAGGCAAGTAAGGAGTATTCCATCACACTCCTGACTTATACCTTGTAGATGGTGGACAGGCTTCGGGGAGTCAGGGGTGAGTTACTCACTGCAGCATTCCTAGCCTCTGACCTGCTCTTGTAGCCATTGTGTTTATGTGGTGAGTCCAGTTGAATTTCTAGTCAATGGTAACCCCAAGGATGTTGACAGTTGGGAATTCAGTGATGGTTACACCATTGAATGTCAAGGGGTGATGATTAGTGTGTCTCATGTTGGTGATGGTCATTGCCTGGCATTTGTGTGACGCGGATGTTACTTGCCACTTGTCAGCCCAAGCCTGGATATTGTGCAGATTTTGTTGCATTTGAACATGGACTATTTCAGTATCTGAGGAGTCACGACTGGTGCTGGACATTGTACAATATCAGCGAACATCCCAACTTCTGACCTTATGACGGACGGAAGGTCATTGATGAAGCAGCTGAAGATGGTAATAATAATCTGGGTAGGATAATCTATTATCTGTTATATTGTGGATCTGAAGTGTTTGTGCCTTACATTACAGTTCCAACAGATTCTGTGTTGTGTTATAATATCAGTTTAATATGTGGGCAGTGTTCTGAAGATTGTAACCAATCCCAGGGCACAGGAGAGAAAGATTGAGCTAAAACAATCTATTCATGATGGAATCAAGAGAGAGACCAGTGGTTTCCATGAGAGTTCCACAGTTTGTCGAGACTGTAGAAGAGATATTAACTCTTGACGCGTGACAGTTTAATGCTCAGTGAACATATTAGCACCAGGGGCAGTCCCAGCATCATGGTGATTTGAGATGCTCCACCCCCGTCCCAGTCTTCAGTGGTAGGTACTCGCTGGAGAAACAATCGCATCCCTCCTTGCCCTTTTTCAATGCGTCCCCCCTCCTTTGTCAATCCATTACATGACTCTTAAGGAGACAAAAAGTGATATTAGAGTAGTCTGAAGGTCCTGAATCCCTCTTGACCTCTCTGAGCTTGACAATTGGCCCATGACAGAGGGGACAAAGCACTATGCACCCACCCACTGAGCCCAGCAGGCTCCACCTTCGAGAGAGACTTCGCAGATCTTGGGAGGTGGGGGTGGTGGAGCTTTCTGTCAGACTCCTTGCCGTAGAAATGTGTTGACTCTGTAACAGTACTGGGAGGTGACAAGTTCTTTTTTTATATACGTTCTCGAGCTTCAAGCTTTGATCGGTTTCATTTGTTAAAATGGACGTGCAGAACTACTACAATCAAATGCATATCCAGAATTCTTACTCCCCTCAGCCGCAACCTCTTTTCATTCATTCAAGCTGTTTGCACACCTGCCTGTTAATATCATGCCTTGCTGGCCCATGCAGGGAGTGCAGTGGTGCCAGTGCTGATTCCCATTGCACTCCATTAGATCCAAGTGCTGTTCTGCTCTGTATATGATGCACATTGCAAACAGGTATGTTATCACAATGCTCCAACACATTCAGATTGTCTGACCAGTGGAAGAGCACAAAGGCAATTTGCAGAGTCCTCTCGAACAGGGAGTAAGAGGGCAAATTTGACCAAATGCAAATTGAAGCAAATATCAGATCTAGAGGCTATGAATATAAGATAGTCACTATTAAACCCAAGGGGGAATTCAGGAGAAGCTTCTTTATCCAGAGAGTGGTTAGAATGTGGCTCCTACGTGGAGTGGTTGAGGTGACTAGCATCGTTACGTTGAAGGGGAAGCTGGATAAATATATATGGCAGAAAGGAATGAAAGGATGGTGCAATCAGATGGAGCAGGGTGGAAAGAGTCTCTTGTGACACACACATCTTTTAGAATGAATGGCCTGCTCCTGTGCTGGAAATTCTATTAGTTTCTCTCAACGTTTATTTTTAAAGTTTATTAGCCACAAGTAAGGCTTACATTAACACTGCAATAAAGTTACTGTGAAAATCCCCTATTGCCACACTCCGGCACCTGTTTGGGTACACTGAGGGAGAATTTAGCACGGCCAATGCACATAACCAGCATGTCTTTCGGACTGTGGGAGGAAACCAGAGCACCCGTAGGAAACCCACGCAGACACGGGGAGAACGTGCAGACTCCGCACAGACGGTGACTCAAGCCAGGAATCGAACCCGAGTCGCTGGCGCTGTGAGGCAGCAGTGCTAACCACTGTGCCACCGTCCCGTCCAGCCATACTGTGTGCATTTCTCGGCATCACACTTTAGGAAGGATGTCAAGGCCCTAAAGAGGGTGCGGAGGAGGTATACTGGGACGGGACCAGGAATGAAGGACCTCAACCACATGGAGATACTCATTTCATGTCCGATCCCGATCTCCGACAGTGGAATGCTGCATTGCACTGGGAGCATCAACCTGGATTTTATAGTCAAGTCTTGACTCAGAGTGAAGAGCGAGTGTTCTCAACGTTGACCCAGGCATCTTTTGAGCTTTTCTTACAACGTAAAGCAGTTGGCCTCTAAGCCTTTTTGTAATGCAATCCATCGCAGACTTGCTGCTTTAGTACTAGATTGAATAGACCTTGGTTAGAGAATTGCCTGGTAGAAAAACTGACTATATTGTATTTCATGGTTGCTTTAATTGCGCCCGAATGAATTTTTAATTACGTTCTACTTTTGTCACCTGTATTGTATTTCTGAGAAGTCTTTCACTTGTTGCCAGCTGAATACAGGGGCTGTAGTGGGATTGATGGTGGAGGGGGGCAGTCTGCAAGTGGCTTATTATTTTTGCAATAAAAGCTTAAGGTCTTTTTATTCTTCCGATAATCTTTTAAGAGGTGACTCTATTCTGCTGGGAGTTACTTAATATTTTATAATCGTCTGCTCCTGTCGCTCCATTATTGAATAGTCCCCAGTGGAGAATTTCAGAAGTGTATTGGCAAATTACTTAAGCATTCATCCCGACTAAGTACTTTCAGATTTTATGAAGTCTCCCTGCTTCAGCAGAGTGAGAGGAGCTTCAGACCTATTCGATATTGTAATGCAGTGTAAAAGGTGTTGGGTGGTGTTCTGCATACAAGGGAGATGCTTTTGATGTGCAAACCTGACACACAAAGAAAACCTTTGCGATTCGATGCTATGCCAAACCACAGGTCACTGCATCATTAAAATTAATAACAGCCATCTTACTTAGGCTACCTTGCTTGTCAATAATTAAATCCAGGCATTGCATTGCGGCCATTATGCCCTTCAGCTGTAAAGATGCTTATTCCAAGTGGAGGGATAAATAAACCATAAAAATTAAACTTAATTTAAAAGACTAGCAATAATGGTTTTACACTAAAAATTAAACTTGAGTATCGCTGAAAAAAATACATTTCTTGTTGAAGCTTTTCATCTTGTACTTGTTAGGACATTCGCAAGAATTCAATGCAAGAGAAATCAACAGATTTATACTGCATGGGAAGAGAGTGCTCTTTCGCTAGTTTGCAGACTCTGATTGATATAGGTGTTGCCGTGGAGAATGCACCAGTTGATGGTGACTGACATCTAACTGCCAAACATTATTTGACTCTGGTTAATCAAGGCATCGCCATGAGGAATGAACCAGCAAATTATTGTCAATATTTTTCTTAGCTGAAGCAGACATAATGTGTGTTCATGTTCTTTCTGTCTGCAAAGAACAGGGCCCTCAGTATTAATATAGCTTGCAATACGCACAAATGTTCCACACTGCAGGCTAGATTGATAATCTTAAATTGGTTGTCAGTGCAATTCTTAGCACACTAAGGAATATTTAACAAATCTTGTCCAATCACAGAATCACATCTAATGTTGGGCGCTGTGTTTTGAGTTTTGCAAGCATGGGCTGGTTGAGTGCAGTCTGTGCCGTGCCCATTGCAAAAAGGAAGGGATATGTTGTTTGACATGATCCACCCTGCTGTCTTTGGGAATGTGCAGCCTATATACCGAGCATCGTACTGGCACTGAAATCCATATACCATATTACTCATTAGTGTGATAGGAAAAACTAAACTACAGAGCCAATCATTGAATCATGCGTTTGATCATTCCCCATTTTCCTGCAAATCTTTCCTTTTCATGTATATATCCAATTCCTAAAAACAAATTTTGAAAGTAAATACTGTGACTACAAGAGCAGGTCAGAGGCTTGGAGTTCTGCAACAAGTAACTTACCAACTGACTTCTAAAATCATGCCTATTTTCTACAAGGCACAAGTCTGGTGTCTAATGGAATACTCTCCACTTGCCTAGATGAGTGTAGCTCCTACAACATTCAAAAAACTCAACACCATAGGTGTTTTATGGGCACTATATTAACCATCTTAAACACAGTGGGTACCATCTACAAAATCCACTGCAGCAAGTCGTCAGTGCGCTTTCGACAGCACCTTCCAAATCTGTGATCTCTACTGCCCATAAGGACAAGGCAGTAAATGCATGGTAACACCAACACTTGCAAGCTCCCCTCCAAGACACATACCATCCTGACTTGGAACTATATCACCGTTCCTTCCCTGTCGCTGGTCAACTCACTCCCTAACAGCACTCTACACCACACAGACTGCAATGTTTCAAGAAGGTAGCTCACCTGCACCTACTCAAGTGCAATTGGCGATGGTCACTAAATGCAGGACTAGCCAGCAATGCTCACATCCCATGAACAATTTTAAAAACAAAATGGCTTCCACTGTCCTTTCAGGCAATTCTTTCTAGATCATAACAACTCTTTGTGTTAAAAGAAACTCTCCTTCCCTTCCCTCTGGCTGTTCTATAAAATACCTTAAATGTGTGGACTCTTGTTTCTGACCCTCCCACCAGTAGAAATCGTGTCTCCTTATTCACTCTTTCAAAACGCCTCATAATGTTGAGCGCCTCTATTAAATCTCCTTTTAACCTTCTCAACATGAAGGACACCAACCTAGCTTCCCCAGTCTTTCCACATCAAAGAACAAAGAATAGTACAGCACAGGAAACAGGCCCTTTGGCCCTCCAAGCCTGTGCCGCTCCTTGGTCCAACTAGACCAATCATTTGTATCCCTCCATTCCCAGGCTGCTCATGTGACTATCCAGGTAAGTCTTAAACGATGTCAGCGTGCTTGCCTCCACCACCCTACTTGGCAGCGCATTCCAGACCCCCACCACCCTCTGTGTAAAAAACATCCCTCTAATATCTGAGTTATACTTCGCCCCTCTCACCTTGAGCCCGTGACCCCTCGTGAACGTCACTTCTGATCTGGGAAAAAGCTTCCCACCGTTCACCCTATCTATCCCCTTCATAATCTTGTACATAATCTTGTATCACTCAGGTCCCTCATCTTAATCCACTATGAGAAAGCAACACCTTTATGACAGCTTCACAGCACTTCATGATGGTGTAATCCACTCACGATGACATCTTTAGGTTGTTAGTCTTATGTTCACGTGAGTTATGTGATCCTACTCAAGGTGGAAGTTTGCCAACACCAGCTGTTCAGCTGAAACTGAGAGTGCATTTTAATTGCAGTTCAGTGAAAACACATGAATTATAGAAAATAATGGGTACCAGGGAATGAGTTAAAGATGTAATCTGATCAGTGCATTTCAGATCATGTAGAAACTAATTTGTTTCATTGAACCACCTGACCAAATCATAAGTCTTCTCCATGTCTTCCATCTCTAGGACTTCTCCATGGAACCCCGCCAGTTACATTGAAACTTGCACTCTCTCTTTCCTTTAACTAGGAAGCAACTCGTTGATCCAAATAGATCTGGATGTTTTGATTTGCGGGGAATGCAGCAGCCAATTTTCCCACAAAGCGTAAAGAAATAAATCTGTTTCAGTGATGCTGGTTAGTGAATAAATTTTGGCTTAGGCCACTGACAACTCCCCTCCTTTGAAATAATGGCCATCAGCTCTTTAGCATTCCACATGAGGTTAGGGTGGCACGGTGGCACAGTGGTTAACACTGCTGCCTCACAGCGCCAGGGACCCGGGTTCAATTCCAGCCTCGGGTCACTGTCTGTGTGGAGTCTGCACATTCTCCCCATGTCTGTTTGGGTTTCCTCCGGGTGCTCCGGTTTTCTCCCACAGTCCAAAGATGTGTGGGTTTGATGGATTGGCCATGCTAAATTGTGCCAGGGGGATTAGCAGGGTAAATGTGTGGGGTTATGGGAATAGGGCCTGGGTGGATTGTGGTCGGTACAGACTCAATGGGCTGAATGGCCTCCTTCTGCACTGTGGGGATTCTATGAGATAGTACCTCAATTTAACATCTCCTATGAAAGACAGCACCTCCAACAGTGCAGCACTCCATTGGGAGTGTCAGCCTGGATTTTATGCTCAAGTCTCTGGCATGGGATTTGAACACACTGTTAACTGGATCCATGTCAGCTTGTGAGGATAAAACAAAGATACGGGGCGGCATTTTCCATCCTCGATTGTCCCAAAACCATAAACTCCGACCCGAGGTCAACGGACCTTTCCATGGTCTGCCCCTCACCTGCTCCGATTCCCATGGCGGGTAGAACAGTAAAAGTCCGGTCACACTTTCTTTCCATACTGGAGAGAGTTTATTGACTTAGTTCGCAGTCAGTACTGGAAGCCTTGTGGTGCAATACTAACGCCCCGACTGCTGGACCAGAAGCTCCAGGTTCGAGTCCAACGCCAGGACTTGTTGGCTACAGAGGCAGCGTTTAACGGGCTTGGAAAACCTTCCACCACTTCCCCCACTATTCTCCAAAGGATAAAAAACAGTATGGGTGTGAAGATACACTAAACAAACAAATAGTCAATATTCCTCCCCCACCCCCCCCCCCCCGTCAGTGTTCCAGCTGCCCCCATTTAGATTCTTTTGAAGCAACCACAAAACCAAATTACAAAGTTGAACAAAACAAATTAACTGGGGAAGTCACTTAAAGGGAAACTAACAAAAAACAAAATTACAAAGGAAACTTATAAAAATGCAAATTAAAATGTGATTCTGGGGGGGCAATAATCCACAACAGAGTCCCCAGTGAGAGGTGTACAAGTACCCATCACCTGTTTAACGATGTCTTTACCATTAAACCTCATCAATTGTCATTTAGCAATGAGATTCCCACTGAACCATAAAATGTAATTAATAAGATATTTACACGCACAGCCTTCTGGCCTGCAGATGAAACTGCTGCCCATTAAGCCAAATCAAAGTGGCTGTTGCAGTAGCTACTTTAGAATAGTGACTGCGCTTCTGTAATACTTTCTTGGCTGCAAGGCACTTTGGAATGCTCTGGGCTTGTAAAAAAAAATAGTTTATTTGTTAGTCACAAGTAAGGCTTACATTAACACTGCAACGAAATTACTGTGAAATTTCCCTAGTCGCCACACTCCGGTACCTGTTCGGGTCAATGCACCTAACCAGCATGTCTTTCAGACTGTGGGAGGAAACCAGAGCACCCAGAGGAAACCCACACAGACAGGGGGAGAACATGCAGACTCCACACAGACAGTGACCCAAACCAGGAAGCAAACCTGGGTCTCAGTGACAGCCACACCCCATGAAAGGATAAATGGTGCAAAATACTGTCCCATGCCTCTGGATTACTAGTCCAGTAACATAATCACTCTGCTACTGTTCCCAGTTGCAAATTTTGACTATTTTTTCAGTTACGCGGAATACTTAAAGGAGCCCTATAAAATAGACCAAGTCATCAACAGGAAGCAAGCAAACTGAGATTGAACAGACTGGGGCTCTTGTTTTAGAAGAGAGACCAAATAGAGGTCTTTAAAATTAGGAACATTTTTGACAGGGTGGATGTGGAGAAGATTTTTCCACTTGCAGGTTATAAGGGTTATAAATAGAAGATAATAAATATTACTAATAAATCCAATAAGGAATTCAGAAGAAACGTCTTTACCCAGGAAGTGATGGGAAAATAGAACACGTTCCCATTAGGAGTAGTTGAGATGAATAGAATAGATGTATTTGAGGTTAAGCTGGATAAAGGCATGAAGGAGAAAGGACCAGTTGGGCCAAATGACTTGTTTCTGTGCTTTAGGCTCTATGTAATTCTCTGCAACTTATCAGCTGCTGCTGTCTGGAACTTGGAAATGAATTTGAATTTGGATATGGGCCTGGTGTCAGCTTTGTTCAGCTTCCAAAACTCAAAACTTCGTCTGCATATATTTCAGCTTTGAAAGGTTAGGAAACTCTACACCTAGATAGTGGGCCCATTGTATCTAGTTTGGCACATTGAATGAACAAGTTTGTGGCCATGCACATCCAATCTTGTGTCTAGAATTCAGTCTTAATTTTGCGTACCTCAAGAAATTGGGATCTTGTATCGAGGCCCAGTCAATCGATTCATCACTTTTTGATGAGGTGCGTCCTGGTCAACATTCCACTCTCACCCAACAAAATCAAATGCAGTTCAACTGGTTAGCCGTTGCGTATGCCGTTTGTGGGGCCCCGGTGTACACAAATTGGCATGGTTAACAACTGTTCCACACTTCCAAAAAAAAAGTTCACTGAATTGTTACAACAATTTACAGAGTCCGAGGGTGGGATTTTCCGGCCGCGCTCGCCCCAAGGCTGGAAATTCCCGTCAAAGGTCAACGGACCTTTGCACGGTCCACCCCCCGCCCATTACGGGCGGGACAGGAGAATTCTGACCATAGTTTTACAGCACTGAAAGGGGCCCTTTGGCCCATCGTACCTGTGCTGGTCATCAAGCAACTATCTATTCTGATTCCATTTTGCAGCATTTGCTCCGTAGCTATGGTGTTTCAAGTGCTCATCTAAATGTTTCTTAAATGTCATGAGGGTTCCCACCTCTACCATGCTTTCAGGCAGTGAGTTCCAGTTTCCCTCCACCCTCTGGGTGAAAAAGCTTTTCCTCAAAACCCCTCCAAATCTTTTCTGTCCATTAATTTAAATCTATGCCTCTGGTTTTTGACTCCTCTACTAAGGAAAGTTTCTTCTTCCTATCTACCCTATCTATGTCCTTCATAATCTTGTACCCCTCAATCAGGAACCCCAGCAACCTTCTCTGCTTCAAGATGAATAATTCCGGTCTAACCAGCCTCTCGAGCTGAAACACTTCAGCCCAGGCAACATCCTAGTGAATCTCCTCTGCACCCTTTCTATTGCAATCACATCCTATTTCAAGAGGGAGTCCTCCCATCCTACCCTTTCTGGGTCAATCTGTCACTCCAAGCCCACACCAGTAGGGTTGACTCTTAAACAGCTCCTGAAGTGGCCAAACAATATACTCAACTGTATGAAATCTCAGAGCAACTAGGCACGGACAATGCCGGCTTACCAGTGCAGCCCAAATAGACTCATACAGGAGGCCATTTGGCCCATAGTGACTATTTTACTGATCTGCTCAAGCATACAATCAGTCAGCACAGAGGAAGGAAGGCGATTTGGCCCATTGGATCTGTGTCAGCTCTTTGTAAGAGCGATCCAATTACTCCCAAGAACAGGTTGCACAAGGGATGTGATAAAGTGTGATATAAAAGTAAAGCCAGTCTTTCTGGAGAATGGGAAGGAAATGGGAAGCTAGTGTTTGTTGGCAATGCAACTTCTAACCAAGGTGCTGAAGGAGGCAATTGTCCATAAAAGCAAAATACTGCGGATGCTGGAATCTGAAACAAAAATTCAGCAGATCTGGCAGCTTCCGTGGAGAAAGGAAATAGAGTTAACATTTCGAGTCGAATGACTCTTCCTCAGAGTTAAGTAGAGGGAGAAATGTGATGGATTATATAGTGTATAAAAGGGGATAGAACACCTGAAGAAGAGTAGAAGTTAGTGATTGGTGGGAGCCAGGAGAAATTGCAACAAAGATGTGTAGGTCAGAGACAGAGGAAGTGTTGATGGCAGGAGAAGGTGCTAGTAGTGGCATAAAGATAAGATATCGAAATGTGTTAAAGGGAGAAAAAAAGACTGTGCTCAGTGAAAACAACACTTAAGAACAAGTGACAGATGGTCCAGTGGAGGAGCGGTGGGGGTTTGGATAGGGACAAAGATTGGTTTAGATATATAAAAAAGGGTCAAGATGGAGGAGGAAGGTCACAGCCTAAAGTTGTTGAACTCAATGTTGAGCCCTGAGGGTTGTAATGTGCCTAATCGGAAGATGAGGTGCTGCTCTTCCAATTTGGAGCATTGGAGCAGGCCAAGGATGGGCATGTGGGTGGTACGTTGGCACAGTGGTTAACACTGCTACCTCATAGCGCCAGGGACCCGGATTCGATTCCCGGCTTGGGTCACTGTCTGTGCAGAGTCTGCACGGTCTCCCTGTGTTTGCATGGGTTTCCTCTGGGTGCTCCGGTTTCCTCTCACAGTCCAAAGATGTGCGAGTTCGATGGATTGGCCATGCTAAGTTGCCCCTTAGTGTCAGGGGGACGAGCTAGGGTAAATTCTTGGGGTTATGGGGCAAGGGGCTGGGTGGGATTGTGGTCAGTGCAGACACATTGTGCCAAATGGCCTCCTTCTGCACTGTAGGGGTTCTAGGATTCTAGGGGCATGAGAGTAAGATGCTGAGTTGAAGTAGCAAGTGACAGGAAGATTGGGGTGAATGAGGAGGCCGGTGGGGTGGAATGTAAGGGATGGAAAGAGTTGAGTGCAGAGGTGCAGGAAATGGGTTGGACATGGTTGAGTGAGTTGTCAACCATAGCAAAGGGGGAATCTCGGTTAAGGAAAAGGGCAGACCATGTTTGAAGCGCTGTTTTTGAAGGTGGCATCATCAAAACAGATGCAGTGGAGGTGGAGAAATTGGGAGAATGGAATGGAATCCTTACCAGAAGCGGGGAATGAGGAGCTGTGGTTGAGGTAGCTGTGGGAGTCGGTGGGCTAGTAATGAATATTGGTATCCAGTCTATCACTGGAAATGAAGACAGAGAGGTCAAGGAAGGAAAGCATAGTGTCTGAGATGGACCATGTGAAGGTGGGAGAGGGCTGGAAATTGGAAGCAAAATTGGTATTTTCTTCCAGGTCCAGATGATAGAATGAAGCCACGCTGATACTGTCATCCATATAATGTAAGAAGAATTGTGGGAGGGGGCCTGGGTAGGACTGGAACAAGAAATGTTCCAATTACCCCACAAAGGGACAGGCATAACTGGGGTCCACGGGTGAACCCATGCCACAACTTTAATTTGCAGGAAGTGAGACATATTAAAAAATAAATTGTTGAGTTACAGAACAAGTGCAATTAGGTGTAGGAGAATGGTGTTCGATGGGGATTGTTCAGGCTTCCGCTCTGAGAAGAAGCAGAGAGCTCTCAGACCCTACTGGTGGGGGATGGAGGTGTCGAAGGATTGGATATCCATTGTGAAGAGGAAATGGTTAGGGCCAAGAAACTGGAATTTGTTGATACGACTGACGTAGAGCATCAGAGGAATCACAAATGTAATTGGGAAGAGACAGAACAAAGAAAGAGAGAGTGAAGCCAAGGTAGGAAGGAATGAGTTCCCATAGAAACATGCTGACATGATGGGTCTACCAGGGCAGTCCTGTTTATGGATTTTGGGAAGGTGGTAGGGCAGGTTGTGCGGGATTGGAGGACTACAAATTTGGAGACGGAAGATCTTCAGAGGCAATTAGGTCAATGACAGTCCCGGAAACAATGGCTTGATGTTTGCTGGTAGGGTTGTGGTTCAGGGGGAGGTAGAAGGGGTTTTTGAGAGTTGGCGCTCAGCCTCTGCGAGATGGAGGTCAGTACCTCAGACAACAATGACCCCAGCAGATTTGATCACAAGGTCAGAATTGGACCTAGAGAACGGATTATAGCAAGTTCAGAAGGAGACAGGTTGGAGTGGGTGAGAGGAGCGGAGAAGTTGAGATCGCCGATGTCAGGCCAACAGTTCTCACCTCAATGAAAAGATCACTTCATTGAGAATTGTCAACCTCTTTTACTTGAGGTGGGAAGATTGTCAATGTCTCTTTCATTCACTCCTGTGGTAGAAGCAATTAAGACCTTCAAAGAACAGTTGCAATAAGTCATTCAGGTCTAACAATCAGGTGACGCCTGGTGATTTGTTCATGAAACATTTCTCAAGCATAAAAGAAAGACCAGAGTCCCAATTTTAACCCCTGATTTCTAGGTGACTCCAGTTCCCCATCAATGTGGCTAACTCTTCGAAAATGTCTCACAAGCTGCTCACTTGCACCTCTTGGGGGATTGGCAATGAACGCCAGCTGAGAATGAACCAGGATAATGTCAGTGGACCATTAACCAGAGAGAAGTCAATTAAAAAAGGCTGATAGATATGCTTTTCTACAAACCTTTCAGAACCCCAGGATGGCCAAAGTGGTTTACAACAATTGAAGTACTTTTGAAGTGTAGTCACTTTTATGAGGTGGAAAATGTGGTATCAATGTGGTATGATAAGTTCCCACAAAACAGCAAAGTGATAATTACCAGAAAATCTGCTTTTGGTGATATTGATTGAAGGAGAAATGTTGACTACGCCTAATTCCCCTGCTTCTTCAAGATAGTGGTCATGGGATCTTTTAAGTCCACCTGAGGGGGCAGATGGAACTTTGGTTTAAGGTCTCATTTGAACGTCAACATCTCCATCAGTGCTTTCCTCAGTGCTGGTATCAGTTTAGACTTTTGCGTTCAAGTGTGTGAGTCTTCTGACTCAGTTGGATAGATGTGGTGGATGTAGGCTGTCGGGGAGTGGATGAGTGGGCTGCCAAAGACCTGTGATATGCCTGTGTGGCCTGCTACATCATGCCTGCTGCTCCTGAACCCTCAGCATGTTAAAATCATAGAAATCATAGAAACCCTACAGTGCAGAAGGAGGCCATTCGGCCCATCGAGTCTGCACCGACCACAATCCCACCCAGGCCCCACCCCCACACATTTTACCCACAAATCCCTCTAACCTACACATCTCAGGACACTAAGGGACAATTTTTAACCTGGCCAATCAACCTAACCCACACATCTTTGGACTGTGGGAGGAAACCGGAGCACCCGGAGGAAACCCACGCAGACACGAGGAGAATGTGCAAACTCCACACAGACAGTGACCCGAGCCGGGAATCGAAACCGGGACAGTGAAGCTGTGAAGCAGCAGTGCTAACCACTGTGCTACCGTGCCGCCCAGAATTAAACTTGCCATTCCAGGAGCTTCTTCAACTGCCATTGAGATCCAGTCATTCAGCACACGCCAATTTTGTCCCAAGTGGTACCCAGGGTCCGATATACATTATGCACAATCCAATTTGCATATTAAAAGTGAACACTGCTCGAAACAGGCAGCCTTCAGTAACCCAAACAGAAAGCCTCTAGTGGCCTTGCTCGGGCGGCACGGTAGCACAGTGGTTAGCATTGCTGCTTCACAGCTCCAGGGTCCTGGGTTCGATTCCCAGCTCGGGTCACTGTCTGTGTGGAGTTTGCACATTCTCCTCGTGTCTGCGTGGGTTTCCTCCGGGTGCTCCGGTTTCCTCCCACAGTCCAAAGATGTGCGGGTTAGGTTGATTGGCCAGGTTAAAAATTGCCCCTTAGAGTCCTGAGATGCGTAGGTTAGAGGGATTAGTGGGTAAAAATATGTGGGGGTAGGGCCTGGGTGGGATTGTGGTCGGTGCAGACTCGATGGGCCGAATGGCCTACTTCTGCACTGTAGGGTTTCTATGATTTCTATGATTTCTTCCCTATTCTTGTAACTTCCTCCAGCTGAACAACACTGCACTCCTCTAATTCTGCCTTCACCCCACCATTAGTGGCAGTGTCTGGATCCCAGTCCAAAGATGTGCAGGTCAGGTGGATTGGCCATGCAAATTTGCCCCTTAATGTCCAAAAGATGTGTAGGTTAGGTGGATTAGCCATGGTAAATAAGCAGGGTTACGAGGATAGGGCAGAGGGAAGGACACGGGTGGGATGCTCTTTGAGTGGGTTAGTGCAGACCCGATGGGTCAAATGGCCTCTTTCTGCACTGTAGCATCTCTGTGGATTTTATTTTATGATCCAATGTTTTACTGTGTTTGATAATGCCCTCTGTCGAGGGTCTGGGGACACTATTATATTAAAGGTATTATATAAATGCATATTGTTTTGTAAAGGCAATCGTGGGGTCAAAGGATCAATAAATCCAATGACCCCATTTCCGACATCCCAGGAACACCTATTTCAGCTGCTTAAAATTGGCATGAATGGTAACAGTGAAGGAGGGCCAGAAAGTTGGCCTCTAAAGACTAGCCTCTTTCGGGTGTCTGTTACCACACAAACACACCCTGCATTCAGTATGATAGGAGTGACGTTGTATAGATAAATACTAACAAGCTTAATGAGGATTCCTGGTTACAGAATACAGCGTCACAATGCCCAGGATAGTTCCCAAGCATTGTGTTTCTGAAGGAAACCTTCTGAGAACTAATGATCTGTTCTTTCTTTCATTTATGCGACAGTGGATTTTGACGGTGTGCAAGGTGATCTGGCCTGAAAAACACATGAGATTAGCACTGCCATGAGGGACATATCTGTGAAATTAGTTTTAGAGTTTAATGATACTCTTTGTCACATTTGACCCCTCAAGTGCCATTCCCGGAGCTTTTCCAGGTCAACTGCCGGTGGAATCTAGTTATTGAGCACACGCCAATTTTGTCCTAAGTGGCATCTGGGGTCCTACGTACGTTATGCACCCTCCAATTTGCATAGTAAAGGTGAACACTGTTCAGAACAGGCAGTCTTCAGTCACTCCAACAGAAAGCCCCTCGTGATCCTGCCCCTCCCTATTCCTGTAACTTCTTCCAGCCCTAAACACTACACACCAACGCTATAGTAAAGAAAGCCCACCAATGCCTCTAAGGCTAAGGGAATTCAGCATGTCCACTATGATCCTCACCAACCTTTACAGATGCACCCATAGAAAGCATCCTTTCTGGTTGTATCACAGCTTGGTACTGCCCCTGCTCTGTCCAAGACCTCATGAAACTACCAAGGGTTGTGAAAATAGCCCAGTGCATCGTGCAAACCAGCCTCTCATCCATTGAGTCTGTCTACACTTCCCACTGCCTTGGAAAAGCAGTCAGTATAATCAAGGATCCCAACACATCCCTGACATACTCTCTTCCACCTTCTTTCATCAGGAAAAAGATACAAAAGTCTGAGGTCATGTACCAACCGACTCAAGAATTGCTTCTTCCCTGCTGCTGTCAGACTTTTGAATGGACCTACCTCACAATAAGTTGATCTTTCTCTACACTCTAGCTATTTTAACTGTATACTAATATGTGTCATGATGTGGAGATGCCGGCGTTGGACTGGGGTAAACACAGTAAGAAGTTTAACAACACCAGGTTAAAGTCCAACAGGTTTATTTGGTAGCAAAAGCCACACAAGCTTTCGAGGCTCTAAGCCCCTTCTTCAGGTGAGTGGGAATTCTGTTCACAAACAGAATTTATAAAGACACAGACTCAATTTACATGAATAATGGTTGGAATGCGAATACTTACAACTAATCCAGTCTTTAAGAAACAAAACAATGGGAGTGGAGAGAGCATCAAGACAGGCTAAAAAGATGTGTATTGTCTCCAGACAAGACAGCCAGTGAAACTCTGCAGGTCCACGCAACTGTGGGAGTTACAAATATTGTGACATGAACCCAATATCCCGGTTGAGGCCGTCCTTGTGTGTGCGGAACTTGGCTATCAGTTTCTGCTCAGCGACTCTGCGCTGTCGTGTGTCGTGAAGGCCGCCTTGGAGAACGCTTACCCGAATATCAGAGGCCGAATGCCCGTGACCGCTTTGTTGTAAGTATTCGCATTCCAACCATTATTCATGTAAATTGAGTCTGTGTCTTTATAAATTCTGTTTGTGAACAGAATTCCCACTCACCTGAAGAAGGGGCTTAGAGCCTCGAAAGCTTGTGTGGCTTTTGCTACCAAATAAACCTGTTGGACTTTAACCTGGTGTTGTTAAACTTCTTACTAATATGTGTGACAGTAATAAATCAAATCAAATCAAAAAAACTCCTGTAATTCGGTCATCATTCCACCATGAGCGGTGGTGCCTTCGGCTGTCTGGAACCTAAACTCTGGAATTCTTCCCCAAACCTCTCCCATCTCCCAATTTCTCTTTCCTCCTGAAAGGAATTAAGCTGACACCGAAGGAAGTATGGAAGCCAGTCGAGGGGAAGACCGGATGAGAATTGAGCTGTGCTGGGCAGTGCTTTTACCACGAGACACAAGGGCAGGGAGGGCTGGTGAATGATGGGGGTTTGTGAGGGGCAGCACAATGTCAATAATGTCAATCACAGCATTGGCCGCATTTCAAAGAGCTGGTGATTGATACGGGACCCTTTGTAATTTAATTTTTTAAACATTTTTCGAAAGTGGCATAACACCTCTGCTGTGTTACCCTCCTCTATATGCACCCACCAAAGAGACACCTGTATATTTGAGGCCCTTTTTAAAGAGAAAATAAAGGAAGACTTTTAAAAAGTAAAGTTTATTTATTAGGGTCACAAGTAGGCTTACATTAACACTGCAATGTAGTTACTGTGAAAATCCCTTAGTCGCCACACTCCAGCACCTGTTCAGGTTTACTGAGGGTCAATTTAGCATGGCCAATGCACCTAATCAGCACATCTTTGGACTGGGGAAGAAACCAGAGCACCCAGAGGAAACCCAAGCAGACACAGAAAGAAAGTGCAAACTCCGCACAGACCGTGACCGAAGCCAGGAATCGAACCTGGGTCCCTGGTGCTATGAGGCAGCAGTGCTAACCACTGTGCCACTGTGTCACTTGGGTGTCTTTCAGGACCTCAGGATGTCCCAAGGCATTTTACAGCCAATGAAGCACTTTTGAAGTGCAGTTGCTGTTCTAACTTGAGTGACGCAGCAGCCAATTTACACACAGCAAGATCTCACTGTGGAAGTTAAATTGTTAAAATTAAGGTTCCACAAATTTCCATCAAGCAATGGAAAATGCTTATCAGCATACAGGCCTTCAATGAGGTCAGTGCTCGCGTATTTAACATGAATGGCTAATCTTCACCTGCATAACCCCCACAAACATTCTGTTTTCAGCCTTCACCAGAGGATGAGAAAAATCAGAGTTTTCCATAACAGAATACCAAAGGCAAGATATGGGGACATGCTATGCAAATGAAGGATTAGCTGGAGACAGTTCTTCATTGAATAAGAAAGGGCGAAAAGCTAGGATATGATTGGTGAAAATGTATGCAAATGAATGATTAGAAAAATTGCTTGTTTCTCATTTGCTGTAATTAACTATAATTGCCAAGTTGTTTGTCTGTAACTTCAGAAACATTCTGCAGGGGGCTGCAAGTCTGTTTCTCCTTGTGCACCATAGTTAAAGCTTGTAAGATCCAGTATTCGTAGTGTCTAGGGCTGTTTGTACCCAAGTCGACTATAGTACCTAATAGTGCCTGGTACCCTAGATCTCCCACACCACAAACAACTGATTATCCATTTTAGAGATGTTGCTCGAGAGATAATTACTGGTCAGAGCAGCTGAGGGTCATAAGGCCACTGAAGGAGGCCATTTTCCAGCCAAATCTATGTCAGCTCCTCCAGCATGGCTCATCTAGAGCAATTCAATCAGTCTTATTCCCCCTGCTCTATCCACATACTCCAGTAAGTTTATTTCCCTTCGCTGCAGTGCCAAGCAGCGAATGTTCCTGCAAAATCATTGATCGCCTCCACTTCCACGGAGAACACCCCTGCTGTTCCCCAAATTGTGTGGTGGGATCAATTACGTCCATCTGAGAGGGCAAACAGGACCTCGGTTTAACAAAAACAGTGGCCAGAATTCTCCCATCCCACCCACTGGAATTTTAGCGGGTGGGTTGCGGAGAATGCGAAACGCCATTGACGGTCGGGGCGGGAATTTCCGGTTTTTAGACCAGCGCGGCTGGAGAATTCCACCCAGTAAATGCTGGAGAAACTCAGCAGGCCTGACAGCATCTGTGGAGAGAGAAGTGTTCCCTTTGTCCAATTAGAGTGCCCTCCCACCCCCACCCTCACCCCCGCGCCCACCCACCCCCGCCGATCCGCCACCCTCATAGTGTAAATCTTGCCTCATTTTCTTTGTCTTCAGTTCTGACGAAGGGTCATATTGACTCGAAACGTTGGCTCTACTCTCTCTCCGCAGACGCTGTCAGACCTGCTCCAGCATTTTCTGTTAGTGTTTCAGATTCCAGCATCCGCAGTATTTTGCCTTCACCTCGGTTTAACATCTCATCTGAAAGACAGCACTCCCAACACTGTGGCGCACAGTCAGGCTACGTCAGCCTAAATCTTTGTGCTCAGCTCTCTGGAGTGCGACTTGAACGCACAACCTTCTGCCTTAGAGGTGAGAGTGCCGCCCACAGAGGCACAGCTGGCACTTGTTAATTTAACAAGAGAGGGGCAAAAAGATCCGGCTGGGTTTTGGGGGGGTGAATATTTTTGTGTCGGTGTTCCACTCACTGGAGAAGAAAATTGTCCTGAGTTCTGATTGCTGCTACGGAGGCGGCACGGTGGCACAGTGGTTAGCACTGCTGCCTCACAGCACTAGGGACCCGGGTTCGATTCCCGGCTGGGGTCACTGTATGGAGTTTGCACATTCTCCCCGTCTCTGCGTGGGTTTTCTCCAGGTGGCTCCGGTTTCCTCCCACAGTCCGAAGATGTGCAGGTTAGGTGAATTGGCCATGCTAAATTCTCCCCCAGTGTACCCGAACAGGCGCTGGAGTGTGGCGACTAGGGGGATTTTCACAGTAACTTTCATTGCAGTGTTAATGTAAGCCTACTTGTGACTAATAAATAAATTTACTTAACTTACTTACCTTCTGAGCTATTCAAGGTGATTCAGTATTGGGTTGAGGTCTGGCACTCAGTGAGGCTGCTCAGTGTGTACGGACGTACCTCAGTGAGACAAATCAAGGACATGCCTGTCTACTTTCATTCCTCCCAGCTACTCACTATTCACCACCATCTTGTCCCAGCTCTGCAGCAGGTGGTTAGATTACAGATGATCATTACAGCTTCAGACAGGAATAAAAGACCTTGAACAAGTTACAAGCAATTTCCGAACCCAAGGAACAATGCAGGATCTGTTCTGTGTCGAAATAAAAGGGCTTTTAGACCTCCAAAGGTACACAGAGTTGGTGATCCTTTTACATTTTGTCCCTTGGTGATATATATATACATATTTTTTTTCTCTTTACTCATTTCTCCCCAAACTCACAAAGGATGCCTGGCCACACTGTGCTCAGCAGAAAACAGAGCAGGTGTAAAGCTACACAGAGGCTGCAAGACAAACATCCAGGCGCCCCCCCCCCCCCCCCCCCCCCCGACTCCCCCCCCCCCCCCCCCGCACTCCTCTCATGAATGGGGAGAGGGTTTAAAATACAGTATTCCTTCTCATTAGCCTGAACAAACATTCTGAAAGGAACATGCTACTCACCTCAGCGCCACATAGAAAATCCTGCTGCATCTCTTTGTCGATGCCACACAATGACAACACATTTCTTTTCTTCGCAGTTTAATAACAGCATCTGCCAACAGCTTTATGTAGAGTGTGTTCATATAGATCAAGGTGGAATGTTCTCTCAAATCCAGGCCAAAAGAGCGATTAGTGAGCACAGAGTCTTACGTCACAGAAAGAAGCCATTCCGCCCATTGTGTCTGCGTTGGCCCTTTGAAAGAGCCATTACATTAGAACTGTACTTTCCCCTCCCCCCCCACCAACATCACCACCGCCACCGCCCCCCACCCCCACCCCCCCCCGCCCCCCCTCCCCCTCCACTCCATTCCCCTGCTCTTTCTTGTGGCCCTGCAACCTTTTCATCATGACCCCATCATGAAAAACCATAGAATCCTTACAGTGCAGAAGGAGGCCATTCCACCCTTTGTATCTGTATTGGCCCTTTGCAAGAGCCATTCCATTAGGCCCCCCCCCTCCCCCCACCACCACCACCCCTCCATTCCCCTGCCCTTTCTCCATGGCCAATGCAACCTTTTCTTTTTCAACTATTTACCCAGTTCCCTTTTGACATTTAATCTACTTCCATCGCCCCTTGTGGCAGCACATTCCAGATCACACCTACCAAACACAACCAAAGTATCCTGTCCAGTTTTGGTCACTCCCTTCTAAATGGGAGTGGTTAGCACTGCTGCCTCACAGCACCAAGGACCCAGGTTCGATTCCTGGCTTGGGTCACTGTCTGTGTGCACGTTCTCCCTGGGTCTGCATGGGTTTCCTCCAGGTGCTCCGGTTTCTTCCCACAGTCCACATATTTGCGGGTTAGGTTGATTGGCCATGATAAATTGCTCCTTAGTGTTAGGGAGCTGTCAAGGGGATTAGTAGGGTAAATATGTGGGGTTACGGAGATAGGGCCTGGGTGGGATTGTTGTTGGTTCAGGTTTAATGGGCTGAATGGCCTCCTTCTGCACTGTAGGTATTATAAGAAGGGTGTGAGGGGCCTTGAGAAGATGCAGAGGAGATTTACCAGAACGGTTTGAGGATTGAGAGAATTTAGCTTCTGGGTTTGGGTGGCACGGTGGCACAGTGGTTAGCACTGCTGCCACACAGTGCCAGGGACCTGGATTCAATTCCGGCCTCAGGTCACCATCTGTGCGGAGTTTGCACATTTTCCCCCTGTCTGTGTGGGTTTCCTCCGGGTGCTCCAGTTTCCTCCCACGCTCCAAAGATGTGCGGGTTAGGTTGATTGGCCTTGCCAAACTGACCGTAGTGTCAGGGGGACTAGCAGGGTAAATGTGTGGGGTTACGGGAATAGGGTCTGGGTGGGATTGTGGTCGGTACAGACTCAATGGGCTGAATGGCCTCGTTCTGTACTGTAGGGTTCTATTCTATGGGGTTATGTTGGAGAAGCAGAGATTGTTCTCCTTGGAGTAAAGCAGATTGAGGAGAAATTCCCTTGGGGACCAGCTGTTCCCCTTGGTTGGGGGGTCAACGATGAGGGGGCACAGTTTCAGGCTAAGGGGCAAGAGATTCAGAGAGGACTTGAGAAAAAACCTTTTCACTCAGAGAGTGGTGGGAATCTGGAATGCACTACCTGGGAAGGTAGTGGTGGTCGGAAACCTTACAACCTTAAAAAATATTTGGATGAGCACTTGAAATATCATAATATTCAAGGATATGGGACAAGTGCAGGCAGGAAAATGGGATTATCGCGCTTTTAGTGATACTGTTGGTGCAGACTTAATGGGCCGAAAGGCCTTTTCTGCACTGTATGACTCTATGACGACTCCATGACTCCATTTGACAGAGGTGTACAAGATTATGACAGGTTTGGATAAAGAAGACAAAGAAAAGCAGTTCCAATTAGTTGATGGTCGAGGGGGCACAGATTTGGGCAAGAAATGAGGGGCAGGTGGGTGTGAGGAAGGAGCTTTTTTAATGCAGCGAGTAGCATTGGCCTGGAACTTGCCACCTACTGTTTTGGGATGTTCCTTCTTATATATGGTTTCCAGGTGTGGTACCTGGTTACTGGACAGACTAGTCATACCCTGGTACTTGCCTAGCACTTGTTTATTAGTACAATATCTAAACAGGTTATAGAGTCAGCTCCTGAGCATGAGGTTCCAAACTCTCCCTCTCTCTCTCTCTCGTCTAACACATGACTGACAGATCTCAGTGAGACACCACCATCTTCCTCATATATTAGCATAAGCTGTGCTCCTGCTCCCGGCTTACAAGCAAAAACTGAAGCGGGAGAATCCATCAGAGTCGTGCAATGTTGGTCTGAGGAATCGGATGATCTCCTACGGGGCTGCTTGGAGTCAGTGGACTGATCAGTATTTTTAAACTCTGCGATCAGCCTGAACGAGTAC
The DNA here is from genome assembly GCF_964213995.1 of Mustelus asterias. Lineage (NCBI taxonomy): Eukaryota > Metazoa > Chordata > Chondrichthyes > Carcharhiniformes > Triakidae > Mustelus > Mustelus asterias. Next base: position 113,234,302 of record NC_135809.1, on the reverse strand, counting down.
GCCACGACAGTAACTGACTTCATTTGTAAGTGTGTAGAAGACTGTGTGCCAAAGAAGCAAATCCGTGTGTTCCCCAACCAGAAACCATGGATGAACAGGGATATCCACTGCTTGCTGAGGCGTTCAAGTCAGGCGATCCTAACCTATACAAGCAAGCCAGATACGATCTAAGGAGATCCATCAAAGATACCGAAAGACAATACCGGACCAAGCTAGAGTCCCAGGCTAGCCACACCGACCCCTGCCGACTATGGCAAGATCTGCAAGACATAACAGGCTACAAGATGAAGGCATGTAGAATCCCCAGCTCCAACGCACACCTCCCTGACGAGCTCAATGCATTCTACGCCCGTTTTGAGCAAGAGATCAGCAAGAGCATGCCCTCCACCCTGGAAGCCCTGGATGAACCTGTATCTGGGGTCACCATTGCAGATGTCGGGGCAGCTTCCTTGAAGGAACGCAACTGGCTCGGATGGGGTACCCAGATGTGCACTCACATCCTGCGTGGATCAGCTGGCGGAGGTATTCACAGAAATCTTCAACCTCTCTTTACAACAACCTGATGACCCTATCTGCTTCAAGAAGACGACCATCATCCCGGTACCTAAGAAAAACCAAGCAGCGTACCTTAATGACAATCGGCCGGTGGCTCTGACATCCATCATTATGAAGTGTTTCGAAAGATTAGTCATGGCACGAATCAATTCCAGCCTCGCGACTACCTGGATCTACTACCGCCGCAACAGGTCCACAGCAGACGCCATCTCCCTGGCCCTGCACTCAACCCTGGAACACCTAGATAACAAGGACACCTATGTCAGACTCCTATTTATTGACTACAGCTCAGCCTTCAATACTATTATTCCCATGAAACTCATCTCCAAACTCCGTGGCCTGGGCCTCGGCTCCTCCCTCTGCAACTGGATCCTGAACTTCCTAACACCCAGACCACAATCAGTAAGGATAGGCAACAGCACCTCCTCCACGATCATCCTCAACACCGGTGCCCCACAAGGCTGTGTTTCCAGCCCCCTACTATACTCTTTATACACCTATAACTGTGTGGCCAAATTTCCCTCCAATTCGATTTTCAAGTTTGCTGACGACACCACCGTAGTGGGTCGGATCTCAAACAATGACGGGACAGAGTACAGGAGTGAGATAGAAAATCTGGTGAACTGGTACGGCAACAATAATCTCTCCCCCAATGTCAACAAAACGAAGGAGATTTTCATCGACTTCAGGAAGCCCCTGTCTGCATCAAGGAGGATGAAGCAGTAAGGGTTGAGAGTTTTAGGTTTTTAGGTGTTCAGATCACCAACAACCTGTCCTGGTCCCCTCACGCCGACACTACAGTTAAGAAAGCCCACCAATGCCTCTACTTTCTCAGAGGACTAAGGAAATTTGGCATGTCAGCTACGACTCTCACCAACTTTTACAGATGCACCAGAGAAAGCATTCTTTCTGGTTGTATGACAGCTTGGTTTGGCTCCTGCTCTGCCCAAGACCGCAAGAAACTACAAAAGGTCGTGAATGTAGCCCAAACCATCACACAAACCAGCCTCCCATCCATTGACTCTGTCTACACTTCCCGCTGCCTCGGCAAAGCAGCCAGCATAATTGAGGATGCCACGCAGCCCGGACATTCTCTCTTCCACCTTCTTCCTTCGGGAAAAAGAAACAAAAGTCTGAGGTCACGTACCAACCGACTCAAGAACAGCTTCTTCCCGACTGCTGTCAGACTTTTGAATGGACCTACCTTGTATTAAGTTGATCTTTCTCTACACCCTAGCTATGACTGTAACCCTACATTCTGCACTCTCTCGTTTCCTTCTCTAGGAATGGTATCCTTTGTCTGTATAGCGCACAAGAAACAATACTTTTCACTGCATGTTAACACATGTGACAATAATAAATCAAATCAAATCAAAATCAAATATCCCATCTGTTAACCCTTTATACTATACCTCCCCCTCCAAGTATGCTGGCCCACTTTCAACAACATGAAACCAGGACCAGGGTTTTGAGGAGGGCGCTGTTTATCTTCCGACCAATTAAAGAGTCAGCGGACAACATATCCCCGTCAATACTGCCTGTACCACAGCCAGTTAACACTTCAACCAGCGTTCATTTTCTGGAGGTGGGACTGCCCCTCACTCAGGGGGTGACCCTGCCTCAGAGAACTGCCAACCAATCTGATTGGCCAACAGTGCTGTAGTCCCCACAGCACCAGAAGCTGTGCTCCACAGGACTGGGACTGTAAGCAATCTCTCCAGAGCCTAAGTCCCAGGATTCCCGGACCAGGTAAATGTGGATGTCTCAGAGCAGGGAGAGAAGGTATGGCGCAGGGGAGATAAGGACAGAGGGGTGAGGTGTGGGTGCAGAGGACAGAGAGGAGGGAGGACCTGGGAGGCGGTGGGGTGGGGGAGGGGTTGGTGGAGGTACACCCGATGTCAAATGGAGGCTCTTGATAGTGCCACCCCACCCCTGTCTTCCTGCTCAAGATCTGAACACGGTTAAATTTAAGGCTTCCCCCTGCCCCTGAACTCCTCATGTCAGCCTGCAATTTAAGGCTGGGGGAAACCAGTCCTTTAGTGGTCAATAATGGACGACATGAGGAATTAACTGGGGCAACGGTGGTTGGGCTGCCAGGCCTAAGCCTCACCTAACGAAGCGTAAAATTGCAGTAAGGTCGGGGTGGGTAGCCCAGTGAGAAAGCCATTTGAGAAACTTTGTGGTCAACCCTCCCGTACCCTGGCGCCCCACCTACAAACCCATCAAACCCCGGTGCCCACCTACAAACCCATCAAATTCTGCCCCATATCTTCAACAATTTCATTACATTTCTGTATCTTCCTTTTTACAACAACAGACTTTATCCAACTCCGACTCTTCCCCTCCCCAAGTCACAGTCTCAAACGATTCAATCTCCCATAGCATTCTCAGTCCTCAAGGACGACGTCTTGGAGTTGTGAATTTTCTTCCTCACTTTGGACAACATCACCATTCATAGAAGAGGACAGCACCGTAGCAGAATGTAGGGTTCAGGATGACTGAGCTACAAGGACAAGAAGACTTTTCAATGGAAGACTGAACCAGCGGAGAAGATTGAAGGGCATCAACCGTTGGACTCTCTGGGACCAGGAGAAATCAGGACTCTCTGAGGAACTTAATTTTAAGTTTATTCATTAGTGTCACAAGTAGGCTTACATTAACACTGCAATTAAGTTATTATGAAAATCCCCTAGTCGTCACACTCTGGCACCTGTGACACAGAGGGAGAATTTAGCATGGCCAGTGCACCTAACCAGCACATCTTTCAGACTGTGGGAGGAAACCGGAGCACCCGGAGGAAACCCACGCAGACATGGGGAGAATGTGCAAACTCCTCACAGACAATCACCCTAGGCTAGAATCGAACCTGGGTCCCTGGAACATGCTGCTCCATCAAAGCACACAGCGAGAAACCTTCAGAGGAGGATAATCTTCACACTGTCACAGCCATATTATTCACTGTTGTATCAAAGACTAAAAAGTTTAAAATTTTAAAGTTTATTTGATAGTGTCACAAGAAAGCTTACATTAACACTGTAATGAAGTTACTGTGAAAATCCCATAGTCGCCACACTCTGGCGCCTGTTCAGGAACACTGAAGGAGAATTTAGCATGGCCAATTCACCAAACCAGCACGTCTTTCGGACTGCAGGAGGAAACCAGAGCGCCAGGAGGAAACCCACGCAGACACGGGGAGAACGTGCAAATGCTGCACAGACAGTGCCCAAGCTGGGAGTCGAACCCAGGTCCCTGGTGCTGTGAGGCAGCAGTGCTAACCACTGTGCTGACAATCTGAGATTCAATTACTTAAATGATGAAGGGGGAATAAATGACAAAATTGCTGTAAGCGTTTCAGGACAAGAGATAATTTCCCAATGATATTTTGGAAGGACTGCCTACTTTCTACAGGTAGGAAAGCCACACTTCTCTCTGTACGAGGTTGCTCTACTCTGGGCAATGGAGCAGCACGGTGGCACAGTGGTTAGCACTGCTGCCTCACAGTGCCAGGGACCCGGGTTCGATTCCCGGCTTGGGCTACTGTCTGCGTGGAGTCTGCAAGTTTCCCCATGTCTGCGTGGGTTTCCTCCTACGGTCCGAAAGAGCATTAGAGTTCAGTGCATTGTCCATGCTAAATTCTCCCTCAGTGTACCCGAACAGGCGCTGGAGTGTGGCGACTCGGGGATTTTCACAGTAACTTCATTGCAGTGTTAATGTAAGCCGACTTGTGACACTAAGAAATAAACTTAAACTTAAGAATTGCTGAGAATATGGGAACAAGTCAGCACCATCATCTGTGGCCGTGGATGTCGTCTATATGGATTTCAGTAAGGCATTTGACAAAGTCCCAGATGGCAGGTTGGTTAAGAAGGTTAAGGCTCATGGGATACAAGGAGAAATGGCTAGATGGGTGGAGAACTGGCTTGGCCATAGGAGACAGAGGGTAGTGGTCGAAGGGTCTTTTTCCGGCTGGAGGTCTGTGACCAGTGGTGTTCCGCAGGGCTCTGTACTGGGACCTCTGCTATTTGTGATATATATAAATGATTTGGAAGAAGGTGTAACTGGTGTAATCAGCAAGTTTGCGGATGACACGAAGATGGCTGGAATTGCGGATAGCGAAGAGCATTGTCGGGCAAACAGCAGGATATAGATAGGCTGGAAAATTGGGCGGAGAGGTGGCAGATGGAGTTTAATCCGGATAAATGCGAAGTGATGCATTTTGGAAGAAATAATGTAGGGAGGAGTTATACAATAAATGGCAGAGTCATCAGGAATATAGAAACACAGAGGGACCTAGGTGTGCAAGTCCACAAATCCTGAAGGTGGCAACACAGGTGGAGAAGGTGGTGAAGAAGGCATATGGTATGCTTGCCTTTATAGGACGGGGTATAGAGTATAAAAGCTGGAGTCTGATGATGCAGCTGTATAGAACGCTGGTTAGGCCACATTTAGAGTACTGCGTCCAGTTCTGGTCGCCGCACTACCAGAAGGACGTGGAGGCATTGGAGAGAGTGCAGAGAAGGTTTACCAGGATGTTGCCTGGTATGGAGGGTCTTAGCTATGAGGAGAGATTGGGTAGACTGGGGTTGTTCTCCTTGGAAAGACGGAGAATGAGGGGAGATCTAATAGAGGTATACAAGATTATGAAGGGTATAGATAGGGTGAACAGTGGGAAGCTTTTTCCCAGGTCGGAGGTGACGATCACGAGGGGTCACGGGCTCAAGCTGAGAGGGGCGAAGTATAACTCAGACATCAGAGGGGCGTTTTTTACACAGAGGGTGGTGGGGGCCTGGAATGCGCTGCCAAGTAGGGTGGTGGAGGCAGGCACGCTGACATCGTTTAAGACTTACCTGGATAGTCACATGAGCAGCCTGGGAATGGAGGGATACAAACGATTGGTCTAGTTGGACCAAGGAGCGGCACAGGCTTGGAGGGCCGAAGGGCCTGTTTCCTGTGCTGTACTATTCTTTGTTCTTTGTTCTTTTGTCAGGAGATGAATTTCCTGTAGACAATGTAACTCAGGGACAAGATTGCTGTACTGAATTCCGCAGCTTCAGAAGTGTTTAAGACTCTGCCACAGCTTTTCTGCCGACCTCCACCTTTGGGGGGAAGAAGACTTTCAGCGGGGACTAAGGTACAAGTGTCACTCGACTTTCACCCCTGTAAGCCACCAGCTCTTTGGCAGCCTGATTCTCTTTGGCCCCTGATATGGAATCCGGCAAATTATTCTCTCTGGAAGACTCTTCATGGACAATGATTGATAGATAAGGTAATGCATTGTCTGGTTCAGTGGAAGAAAAATCTGAATAGTCATTTGGTAGTACAGAACTTGAAAAAGGAGTGTGTTTTTTGTTGAATCTTTTCAACTTTCACTCATCAGGACAATCGCAAAAGATACCAATGTCAATGAAACAACAAATCTATACTGTATGAGAAGAGAGTGCTGATTGATTGGCACGTGGACTCTGATTGGGACAGGCATTGCCATGGAGGATGGACCAGTTGATGGTGACTGACAGTTAATTGCCAAGCATTGTTTGGCACAGCTTGTGGTTTACATTTCCCTGCCAACTCTTCAGGAACTTCCACCATCCAAACAATTCTACGCTAAGTCTCCTTCCCCCACCCCCCCCGACTAATTCTTTTGCTCATTTTGTTTTCCCACTGTTACCCATGCAGCTGCCACTGAGAACAGTTTCTCCTGATTTACACTTCCTCCCCTTGATTGTTTTGAAAAATCTCTCATTAACCTTCTCTGCTCTGAGATTTTTTTAGATAGGATATTAGGGCTTCATGCATTCTGTGGGCAGTGAAAGACGTTTTTCACCAAAAAGGAAAAAATCTGTTTGAGGCCTTCAACCATTATGAGTTCAAAATCCAGGGCGACACTCTAATGCTCGACTGGGGGTGCACTGCACAATCAGAGGGACAGTACTGAGGAAGCACTCCACAACTAAAGGGGAATCACCGAGGGGGTGTTGCACAGTTGGAGGGCCAGTAGTGTCCTACAGTGTTGGAAGAGACAGAACTGAGGGAGCGCTGCATTATTATAGTGGCAGCTTTTAGAGATCGCTGCACAGTCAGAGAACCAACATGGGAGTGCTGCACTGCCAGACGCGCAGTAATGGAAGCACACTAGACTGTTGGAAGGACAGCACAGGAGTGCTGTACTGTTGTGGGGCAGTACAGAAGGAGTGCTGTACTGTTGTGGGGCAGTACAGAAGGAGTGCTGTACTGTTGTGGGACAGTACAGGAGTGCTGTACTGTTGTGGGGCAGTACAGAAGGAGTGCTGTACTGTTATGGTGCAGTGCAGAAGGAATGCTGTACTGTTGTGGGGCAGTACAGAAGGAGTGCTGTACTGTTATGGTGCAGTGCAGAAGGAGTGCTGTACTGTTGTGGGGCAGTACAGAAGGAGTGCTGTACTGTTGTGGGGCAGTACCGAAGGAGTGCTGTACTGTTATGGAGCAGTGCAGAAGGAGTGCTGTACTGTTGTGGGGCAGTACAGAAGGAGTGCTGTACTGTTGTGGGGCAGTACAGAAGGAGTGCTGTACTGTTGTGGGGCAGTACCGAAGGAGTGCTGTACTGTTATGGAGCAGTGCAGAAGGAGTGCTGTACTGTTGTGGGGCAGTACAGAAGGAGTGCTGTACTGTTGTGGGGCAGTACAGAAGGAGTGCTGTACTGTTGTGGGGCAGTACAGAAGGAGTGCTGTGCTGTTGTGGGGCAGTACAGAAGGAGTGCTGTACTGTTGTGGGGCAGTACAGAAGGAGTGCTGTACTGTTGTGGGGCAGTACAGAAGGAGTGCTGTGCTGTTGTGGGGCAGTACAGAAGGAGTGCTGTGCTGTTGTGGGGCAGTACAGAAGGAGTGCTGTACTGTTGGGGGGCAGTACAGAAGGAGTGCTGTACTGTTGGGTCAGAGTGTAGTACTGAAGTCGTGTTGCAGTATTGAAGAGGTTGTGTTTTGAATGAGACATTAAACTAAAGTCCTCTCAGCCCTGTCGGATGTATGTTTAAGAAACCCTGGCACTATTCTGAAGATTAACAGGAACGACTTTCCTGATGCCCGAGGGAATATTCATCTCTTGACCAACATCACTAAGATTATCTGGTCATTTATAAGATTACTGTTTTTGGCTTCTTGTTGTATGCAAATTTTCTGCCATGTGCCTTACAGTGACTGCGCAATGTCATTAACTGTACTTGTAACATTTTAGGATTTTTCTGAGACATGAAAGTATGTCATATTAATGTACTGTCAGCCCATTGCGCCCAAAGGAATTCCACACAAACCCTGCATGTTGACATTCCTGTTGTTGCGTTTGGCTTTCAAACTCTCTCAGTGATCTTTATAAAGCTAAAAATGGATTTTGCCTATCATTCATCACCATTTTATTCAGTGTTCAGGCCCCAGGTGTAGAAGTTCCACTGAATAAAGAATTAGGCTTGCCTTGGATATTCTAACAAATTGCTGCCTCCTAGCTGGAAAGAAATTGCAGATGAACAAAGAACAAAGAACAAAGAACAATACAGCACAGGAACAGGCCCTTCGGCCCTCCAAGCCCGTGCCGCGCCCTGGTCCAAACTAGACCATTCTTTTGTATCCCTCCATTCCCACTCCGTTCATATGGCTATCTAGATAAGTCTTAAACGTTCCCAGTGTGTCCGCCTCCACCACCTTGCCTGGCAGCGCATTTCAGGCTCCCACCACCCTCTGTGTAAAATATGTCCTTCTGATATCTGTGTTAAACCTCCCCCCCTTCACCTTGAACCTATGACCCCTCGTGAACGTCACCACCGACCTGGGGAAAAGCTTCCTACCATTCACCCTATCTATGCCTTTCATAATTTTATACACCTCTATTAAGTCTCCCCTCATCCTCTGTCTTTCCAGGGAGAACAACCCCAGTTTACCCAATCTCTCCTCATAACTAAGCCCCTCCATACCAGGCAACATCCTGGTAAACCTCCTCTGTACTCTCTCCAAAGCCTCCATGTCCTTCTGGTAGTGTGGCGACCAGAACTGGACGCAGTATTCCAAATGCGGCCGAACCAACGTTCTATACATCTGCAACATCAGACCCCAACTTTTATACTCTATGCCCCGTCCTATAAAGGCAAGCATGCCATATGCCTTCTTCACCACCTTCTCCACCTGTGACGTCACCTTCAAGGATCTGTAGACTTGCACACCCAGGTCCCTCTGCGTATATACACCCTTTATGGTTCTGCCATTTATCGGATAGCCCCCAACACTCCAATGAAGCAAGGCAAAATTGCTCCTTCTGTACTAATCCTTTAACAGTGCAGCACTCCCTCAGTACTGTCCGTCTGACAGTGCAGCACTCCCTCAATACTGTCCCTCTGACAATGCAGCACTCCCTCAGTACTTCCCTCTGAATGTGCAGTACTCCCTCAGTACTGTCCCTCTGACAGTGCAGCACTCCCTCAGTACTGTCCTTCTGACAGTGCAGCATTCCCTCAGTACTGTCCCTCTAACAGTGCAGCACTCCCTCAGTACTGTCCCTCTAACAGTGCAGCGCTCCCTCAGTACTGTCCCTCTGACAGTGCAGCACTCCTTCAGTACTGTCCCTCTGACAGTGCAGCACTCCCTCAGTACTGACCCTCTAATAGTGCAACACTCCCTCAATACTGACCCTCTGACAGTGCCACACTCCCTCAGTACTGTCTCTCTAACAGTGCAGCACTCCCTCAGTACTGTCCCTCTAACAGTGCAGCGCTCCCTCAGTACTGTCCCTCTGACAGTGCAGCACTCCTTCAGTACTGTCCCTCTGACAGTGCAGCACTCCCTCAGTACTGACCCTCTAATAGTGCAACACTCCCTCAATACTGACCCTCTGACAGTGCCACACTCCCTCAGTACTGTCTCTCTAACAGTGCAGCACTCCCTCAGTACTGACCTTCTGATAGTGCCGTGCTCCTTCAGTACTGCCCCTCTGACAATCCAGTATGCCCTCAGTACTATCCCTCTGACAGTGTAACACTCCCTCAGTACTGTCCCTCTGACAGTGTAACACTCCCTCAGTACTGACCCCTGGGCAGTGCAGTGTTCCCTCAGTACTGCCCCTCTGACAGTGCAGCACTCCCTCGGTACTGCCACTCCAACAGAGCAGTGCTGCCTCTGACAATGCCCACTCCCTCAATACAATCCCTCCAATAGTGCAGTGCTCCCTCAGAGCTACCCCTTCAACAGTGCAGTGCTCCCTTATTGCTGCCCCTCCAACAGTCAGTGCTCTCTTAGTGCTGCCCCTCTAACAGTGCAGGTGCTCCCCTAGTACTGCCCCTCCAATAGTGCAGTTCTCCCTTACTGCTGACCCTGCGACAGTGTTGCACTCCCTTAGTGCTGCCTGTCCAGAAGTGCAGCGGTCTCAGTACAATCCCTCAGTACAATGTCTCTGACAGTGTCCCCTCAGTACAGTCCCTCCAACAGTGCATGCTCCCTCTTTACTGCCCCTCTGATTCACCTGAATAGCTGTTCTCATGCAATTAACACGCCATGTATTGGTACATCAATATCAGTAAGGAGGACCAGGAAGTGAAAGTGATGAGATAAAAAAAACCTCTTTATAGACTGGTGCAATAAATTTGACATACATCCTGACATAGCGCATGAAGTAGAATAAAGGCTCAGCTGCCTTACCGGAGTGTGGAAACTCTAGTAGTATTACTAAAATGGGAACTGGCATACTGTAAGCCTAGATATGTTACACATTTGCGACCTTCGTTCAGCCATCTGTTATTCTCTTGTGACTTCTGCAACAAAGGTTTGCAAACTGAGACCCCCAGACCACAGGGAGATCTCCAAGGTCATCAGATTTCTGTGTGTTTTCTTAAAATTCATTTATGGGATGTGGGCGTTACTGGCTAGACCAGCATTCATTGCCCATCTCTAGTTGCCCTTGAGAAGGTGATGGTGAGCTGCCTTCTTGAACCACTGCAGTCCCTGAGGTATAGGAACACCTACAGTGAAGTTAGAGAGGGTGCTGCAGGATTTTGACCAGCCGCCACTGTGCGTTGGTGGTAGAGGGGATTGAATGTTTGTGAAAGGGGTAGCAATCAAATGGGCTGCTTCGTCCTGGAAGCTGTCAAACTTTTTGAGTGCACTCGTCCAGGCAAGTGGAGTGTATTCCATTACACTCCTGGAAGGTGGCACGGTGGCACAGTGGTCAGCACTGCTGCCTCACAGTGCCAGGGACCCGGAACAAATTCCGGCTTCGGGTCACTGTCTGTGTGGAGTTTGCACTTTCTCCCCATGTCTGTGGGTTTCCTCCGGGTGCTCCGGTTTTCTCCCACAGTCCAAAGATGGGCGAGTTAGGTTGATTGCCTATGCTAAATTGACCCTAATGTCAGCCAGGTTAGCAGGGTAAATGAGGGTTACGGGAATAGGGTCAGGGTGGGATTGTGTGGTTGGTACAGACTCGATGGGGCAAATGGCCTGTACAGTCAGGGTTCTATGATTCTATCCTAACTTGTGCCTTGTAGATCATGGACAGGCTTTGGGGGGTCAGGAAGTGAGTTATTCACTGCAGGATTCGCAGCCTTTGACTTGCTCTGGTAGCCACAGTATTTATATGGCTAGCCTATTTCAGCCTCCGGTCAATGGTAACCCCCAGGATGTTGATAGTGGGAGATTCAGTGATGGTAATGCCATTGAGTGTCAAAGTGCGATAGTGAGATCCTCTCTTGTTGGAAATGGTCATTGCCTGGCACTTGTGTAGCACGAATGTTACTTGCCACTTGCCAGCCCAAGCCTGGATATTGTCCACATCTTGCTGCATTTGGACACGGGTTGCTTCAGTATCTGAGGAATTATACTGAACATCATGCATTCATCAGTAAACATCGCCACTTCTGACTTTATGATGGAAGGAAGGTCATTGATGAAGCAGCTGGAGATGGCTGGGCCTAGGACACTAACCCTGAGGAGCTCCTGCAGTGATGTCCTGGAGCTGAGATGAATGACCTCCAATCACCACAACCATCTTCCTTTGTGTCAGGCATGGCTCCAACCAGCTTACAGAGACTAGGACATGTTCCTCCATTGTTTAAATCTGAGAAAGCAAGATGAACTTGCATTTATATGTTATAAAGTCGGTGGAGTTGTAGACAGTGCGGAGGGAAGTGGCAGGTTACAGAGGGACATAGATAAGCTGCAAAGCTGGGCTGAGAGGTGGCAAATGGAGTTTAATGCAGAAAAGTGTGAGGTGATTCACTTTGGAAGGAGTAGCAGGAATACAGAGTACTGGGCTAATGGTAAGATACTTGGTAGTGTGGATGAACAGAGGGATCTGGGTGTCCATGTGCATAGATCCCTGAAAGTTGGCATCCAGGTTGATAGGGTTGTTAAGAAGGCGTATGGTGTGTTAGCTTTTATTGGTAGAGGGATTGAGTTTCGGAGCCAGGAGGTCATGCTGCAACTGTACAAAACTCTGGTGCGGCCGCATTTGGAGTATTGCGTACAGTTCTGGTCGCCGTATTATAGGAAAGATGTGGAAGTGTTGGAAAGGGTGCAGAGGAGATTTACCAGGATGTTGCCTGGTATGGTGGGAAAATCGTATGAGGAGAGGCTGAGGGGCTTGAGGTTGTTGTCGTTAGAGAGAAGAAGGTTAAGAGGTGACTTAATAGAGGCATACAAGATGATCAGAGGATTAGATAGGGTGGATAGTGAGAGCCTTTTTCCTCGGATGGTGATGGCTAGCACGAGGGGACATAGCTTTAAATTGAGGGGTGAGAGATATAGGACAGATGTTAGAGGTAGGTTCTTTACTCAGAGAGTAGTAAGGGCGTGGAATGCCCTGCCTGCAGCAGTAGTGGACTCGTCAACATTAAGAGCATTCAAATGGTTATTGGATAAACATATGGATGATATTGGAATAGTGTAGATTAGAGGGGCTTAAGATTGGTTCCACTGATCGGCGCAACATCGAGGGCCGAAGAGCCGGTACTGCGCTGTAATGTTCTATGTTCTATATAATGCCTCCCACAATCTCAGGATGTCCTCACTGCCTTACAGCTGTGGTTCTGAAGTGATAGCCCATGGTCCCTTTGGGGTCTGCTTGATGGTTTCAAGGGATATGCCAAAAATAATGAAAGAATAATTCAGAAGAAGTACAGTTTGTATAGATAGATTAACTGCTTACTCCCTATCAGAAATGCTTACATAATGCTGACTGTATTTGCTTACCTAAATAGGGTGACCGCATTCTGAAGATAATTGTTGACTAAACTAGGCCTATATTCCTAGGAATTCAGAAGAATGAGAGGTGATCTCATTGCAACATATAAAATTCGTAAGCTACTTGATAGGGTGGATGTTGAGAAAATATTTCCCAGTTTGTGGAACTTAGAACATGGGACAACATTCTCAGTATAAAGGGTCGCCCATTTAGGACTGAGGTGAGGAGAAGTTTCTTCACTCAAAAGGTTGGGAATACCCCAAAGTGTTTGGGATGCTCAGTCATCAAGTAAATTCGTAGAGATCGATACATTTTTGGGATCTTAAAAGGATTAATGGATAATGTATGCATTCTGTTTCGAGCCAGGAACCGATGACGTGTAAAGTGAGAATGATGCACAAACAATGCGGAATTAAGGGATATGAGGGTGATGTGCGAAGGTGGATTTAGGTAGAAATCAGCCAATGTCTTGTTGAATCGCCACACAGGCTCAAAAAGCCAAATGTGGCTCCTGTTTCTGTGGGCGGCATGGTGGCACAGTGGTTGGCACTGCTGCCTTACAGCACCAGGGTCCTGGGTTCAAATCCGGCCTCGGGTCACTGTCTGTGTGGAGTTTGCACATTCTCCCCGTGTCTGCACGGGTTTCCTCCGGGTGCTCCGGTTTCCTCCCACAGTCCAAAGATGTGCGGGTTAGGTTGATTGGCCATGCTAAATTGCCCTTTATTGTCAGGGGGGAATAGCTAGGGAATAGCTACATGGGGATAGGGTCTGGGTGGGATTGTGGTTGGTGCAGGCTCGATGGGCCAAATGGTCTCCTTCCACACTGTAGGATTTTATGACGATTTTCTCTGTCAGTTCACTCTCTGGTTGATGAACATTTATTGACAGTCATTTAACAATTATCACATTGTTATGAGGGTACTTATGCTGATAATTACAAGACTCCTGCAGTTATTTTAATGGTTAATTAGTGAGCAATTTCTCCGAAATCACAAGGAGGGAAAGGTTACATTTTTGCAAGGCTAACAACATGGATCGGTGCAATTCACCTGGCAACTTGTGGCAACTGACAGCACATGACATAGCTGTTGCTCTACATAAGTTAGCAACCAGTCTGCACATTAATATCGTCCCACATCTTTCATACATTGATGTGGAGATGCCGGCGTTGGACTTGGGGTGGGCACAATAAGAAGTCTCACAACACCAGGTTAAAGTCCAACAGGTTTATTTGGTAGCACGTGGTTTTGGAGCTCTGCCCTTTCATCAGGTGAAGGGGCAGCGGTCTGAAAGCTCGTGCTACCAAATAAACCTGTTGGACTTTAACCTGGTGTTGTGAGACTTCTTATTGTACTTTCATACATTGCGAGCTTTCCCATCAAATCCTGCCCCCTTAATTGTTTTTTTTAATTACCTTCTAATGGGAGCTCCCTGACAAGCAGCTTTGTTGCTCGTAAGAAGTTTCTAATGTCAGACACACTGTTCTGAAATCGATCCAGATGATTCACAAGCTCACACTGCCTCTCCAAAGCAACATTCCAAGAGGGTTCTAAGTGTAATACAGTAATAGTATTCATGGCTTTAACATTCCGACAGTGTTGAGAACTATCACATTTCACTCAGCCTAAGAACAATCCTATCCCTTTGATCTCGCCATATGCGGGCTAATCCTGTCAAACACTAAATCATTCCTTCAAAAAATTTTAAATACACCTTGCACCACAGATCGTACAGTATTGTTATTAATTGTAAAAGAAGGAAAGTCAAATGAAGGTTCTCATCCTATGTGATTTTGTGGATTCTACCACAATGTAATTATAAAGTATTCTGCAAAACCATTAATTACAGCAGTAATGTTTAGTTAGATATAGCTATCTATGTGCCTGGGTCTGTTGTAGACTAATTGAATGAGATTGTTGTGATTATACCAAAGCTAGCATACATAAAACTCTTTTCACAACCTCTGGATATCTCACAGTGCTTTACAATCAATGACGTATTCTTTTTGAAGCACACTCACTGTTGTAATGCAAGAAATGCAGCAGCCAATTTGCACCCAGCAAGCTCCCACAAATAGCCACGTGATAATAATTCATAGAATCATAGAATCCCTACAGTGCAGAAGGAGGCCATTTGGCCCATCAAGTCTGCACCGACCATAATCCCATCCGGCTGCTAAACCGGAGCCCCACGTATTTACCCTGCTAGTCCCCCGACACTAAGTGGCAATTTAACATGGCCAATCAACCTAACCCGCACATCTTTGGACTGTGGGAGGAAACCGGAGCACCCGGAGGAAACCCACGCAGACACGGAAAGAACGTGCAGACTCCGCACAGACAGTGACCCGAGCCGAGAATTGAGCACGGGGTTCCTGGCACTGTGAGGCAGCAGTGCTAACCACCGTGCCACCGTATTGGATAATATACATTTTTGTGATGTTGATTGAGGGATTAATATTGACCAGGACACTCTGCAACTCTCCTTCAAGATAATAGTTGTTGTCGGACCTTTCTCCACCCGTCTGAGAGAGCCTTGGCTGGACAGCAGAAAAACAGCACCACCAACTGTGCAACATTCCGTCAGTACCGCACTGCGAGTGTCAGCTGGATAATTGTGCTCAAGTTAAGTAGGACTTGAACCCATAACCTTTTACGTTAGAGGCACAAATGTGACACACTGAACCAAGGTTGACACACTCAGCATTTCCATTATTGTTGTATCCTATGACAGCCAGGATGATAGAAGGTAGACTAAATGGTTTTATTCATCCAGGAATTCCTATGTTCCCAGACACAGATATAATTATTTAAATACATGTATAATTATTTAGTCACTGACAACAATGTGGAAGTCTGCTTGATGCTCCAGTGCATCTAAGCTCTTCTTCAAAATAGTGGTCACGAGATTTTTTTACATTCATCTCAGAGAGTCCACAGGGCATGTCTCATCCAAAGGATTGTACCCCTGACAACTCAGCCTTCCTCTAATACTGCCCTTCAACAGTGCAACCACTGTCCGGACTGATCTTCCAGCACTGCACCATTCCCTCAGTACCCTCTGACAATCTAGGAGACCTTCAGCACTTCCCCAGCGACAATGCAGCTCTCCCTCAGGACTCATCTTCCAACAGTGCAGCACTTCCTCAGGACTGACCCTCTTATACTGCAATACTCCCTCAGTGCTGCCCCTCCAACAGTGCAGCCCTCCCTCAATACTGCTCCTCTGAAAGAGCAGCACCTCCTTCAACACAACACTAAAATGTCTACATTATGGATTTGACACTCTGGAGTTTTCTTTTCATCTTTCTTTTTCTCTTTCCTTCTTTCACCCTTTCTTACATCGCTCCTTTCCACAACTATTAGCTAACAGATGCTCCAACTTTTGACATGGCCTGATCGGTTCCCAGTGCTTTTCAATCAGTAAATTAGGCAAGTGTATATCAGGTTGATGTAAATGGGACATGTGTCAAATTGGGCAAGCACCTACACTCCACCCCAGGCACTGGAGCAGCAGCAAGGATCAGGCATGCAAGGGTGGTGAGGGAGGCCCTGATCACCAAGCGCTTAGATCACTAGGAGCCTGTGTTGCCGCACATGGGCTCTATTTCCCCTCCCCCCCATTCCCTTGGAATCTGACAATCTCCTGCAACATTGCAACACCAGAGCTGTGGACCTGGGTACGCTGTAGAAACATAGAAACATAGAAGAACTACAGCACAAAACAGGCCCTTCGGCCCCACAAGTTGTGCCGAACATATCCCTACCTTTTAGGCCTACCTATAACCCTCCATCCTATTAAGTCCCATGTATTCATCCAGGAGTCTCTTAAAAGACCCTATTGAGTTTGCCTCCACCACCACTGACGGCAGTCGATTCCACTCATCCACCACCCTCTGTGTGAAAAACTTCCCCCTAATATTTCCCCTGTACCTACCCCCCGCACCTTAAACCTGTGTCCTCTCATAGCAGCCATTTCCACCCTGGGAAAAAGCCTCTGAGAGTCCACCCGATCTATGCCTCTCAACATCTTATATACCTCTATTAGGTCTCCTCTCATCCTACGTCTCTCCAAGGAGAAAAGACCGAGCTCCCTCAGCCTATCCTCATAAGGCATGCCACTCAATCCAGGCAACATCCTTGTAAATCTCCTCTGCACCCTTTCAATCTTTTCCACATCCTTCCTGTAATGAGGCGACCAGAACTGAGCACAGTACTCCAAGTGGGGTCCAAGTGTTAGTGAGTTTCTGTGGCAGACAAGAGGGTGATGACATGCACCATTACGATGATGTCCCGATGCAAACTAGTCTGACTCCTACCTGAGCTCCGCATGCACGCTGGCACCTGGGCCCACATCTGGGTGATGGGTAAGACATCACTAAGCCCCCATGCAGGGCCCCGGGGCGGGTGGGATGGGGCTGGGGGAGGGAGGGAATCTCTCATGGGTTCTGGAGATGCCATGGCAGATGCTGTCAGTCATTGCCAATGCATGCCAGCCGCCGTAGACAGTGAATTTTTGAGTGCCTTGGTTTTCTCAGTAGCAGTGCGTTGAGGGGCTTCCCTCACTCACATCAACGTGCAGGGTCCCTCCGACGACTTTTGGGGTAAGTACATTCCTGTTCGAGACTAATTAAAGACAAGTTAGTCCCAGGTGTGGAGTGAAATAACATTTATCGTTGCCAATAATAGTGTTTTCAAAATAAGTGATAAAATAAAAACATGTGAACATGAGACTTTAAAGTGCCTAAATATTCTATCCACCGAATGTTGCCCTTCACCCGTGCCACCTTAGTGCCACTATAACTTCTTAACCTTACGTGGGCTACCACGATGTCTCGGTGTCTCCCCAGGATGTACATTGGAGATGGAGGTGGCCAGTTGCCTTCTGTGCCCCATGGCCTGTGATGCCCTTGGCGATCGTCCTCTGGAGGGCCTGGACCTTGAGGGCTCTGGCCGGCTGTCACGCGGGGTATCCATGACACCCTCTTCATCCCACTGCCCCTGAGATGCCCTGGTGACAAGAAGGGGGGGAGTCAGAAGGTTTAGCCACAGCTACAGTCCCCTGGATGAAGGCCCCAGCACGGGCTCAAGCCCTTCCTCCTCCTTCAAGTTTCATGTGGGCCACTGAGTCGCTCCATGGGATGGCGGTTCTTCTGCAGTGAGCTCCAGAAGCTCCAGGGGTCACCTGGCCCTGCCAGTCCTGGAGGACCACCTGCGTTCTTGCCATGGTGGTCGAACCCTCTGCGATGGCCCTCTATGATTGCGCCATGTTCTCAAGGGCTGCTGCCATAGTCCACTGTGTCCAGCGCTGTCCAGCCAGATCTCCTGCAAACTCTCAAGCCTCTCAGTCATGGGCCGCAGAATTTCGAGAAGCCTGTTGAGGACCTCTATGGCCTGCTGTGACTGGGCCGTGACCCTCTGGGACTCTGCCGTGGCCTGCTGTGAATCGGCCATTGCAGGGACCTTGCCACTCATGGCGTGGATTTCCTGCCCCAGACCTTTGACCACGGACACCACCCTTGCAGTGTAGCAATAGCTGGTCCTCCTGAAAGCTTTGGGACTCCTCCCAACAGCCTCGCAGTTGGTCCAGTGTGGCTGTCAGCCCCTCCTGCATTCCGTGGCTCTGTTGCTGCATCTCCAGCAGCTGAGGGAGAAGTGATCGCAGAGGCCCAGCATGTAGCCTGGGGCCAGCTGAGTCCTTGCCTCCTGCAGGCCCCCGCTTGCCAGAGGCCTCGGATGTTCTCCCCCTCCACCCAATGTACATCAGCAGATGTGTCATGTGCACCAGAAAGTGACCCGGATGCCCTCCACTAACTTGACCCACCGATGTGAGCTCCCTGGGATGGTGGGCTGTGAGCTTCATCCGCTTCCTCCGAGGAGTCTTCCGAGCTGTCAGTGGCAGGATGGGTGGGAGCAGCAGTGGGGGGCGCGATGCCAGATGGTTCAGGCGCAACACAGGACACATGGTTAAGTGCAAAGAAGGGGGAGGAATCTAGGCTGCATGCAACTTACTTGAGATTTCTCCAACAAGTGGAAGATTGGCAGGTGTGGACTTCTATGCTCCAGCCTTACCATACTGTCACTAATGGTCCACATCTCCTCTTCTCCTGCAACTCCATCACCCAGTCCTCAAAGGGGGTGAGGACCCAGAGGTCAGACACATCATCCCGTGTCTTCGCCCTCTCCCAGCGATTATGGGTATTCTTCTCCTGTGGGGACAGAAAGAGCCATGTAAAATCTGATGGCACGAGTCCTGCAGGATATCAGAGGGTGGTCCTCAGAGGGCAAGCGCTGTGATAATCTTGTGGGGGGGAGGGGGAGAAGGGAGGTGCTTGGGTGTCAGGGACTGAAAGCATGCAGAGTGCTGGGGGTGGGGGGGATCTGGGGGTCATTTAGGGGAAAGGTGCTAGGTGAGGTAAAATACTCATCCTTGCTGCCCGGATGAGGTCATTCAGTTTTTTGCGGCACTGCTTCTCTTGGCCAGTGCCCTGGCACTAACACATATTGCCACCGCCACACAGGCTATGTTTTCTATCCCTTCCTCTGGGATGGCGTCCTGCTGAGGGAAGAGGGTCTCCTGTCTTACCTCCACCGTCTCCAGTAACCTGGCCAGATCAGCATCTGAGAAATGGGGAGCTGTCTTCCTGAAGGCTATTTCTTCCTGCACTGCCTGCCTGTCTGTCCTTGGGGTTTTGTGGAGCTCTCCCTTGTTAGGGCAGATCAGCTTCAGGCAGTTTGGGCGGGTCATGCGCCCATTAGAGCATTCCAGCGAGTTTAATGCAATTTGCTTGTTGCCATGGAGGGAAGTCAGCATTTACAGATGGTTGGGGTGGGGGGGAGACAGGGATTTGTGCCTCTGTGATGATCGGGGGTAGGGGAGAGAGAGGGTCATGTCAGTCATCCATTGGGATCGGGTAGGGGGGTTGATGAGGGGGCGTTGTACAAGGGGGTCTGGGGAGGAGTGGGGGGGTGGGGGGTAAGGGGGTCAGTAATATTGGGGGGGTCTCCAATGTCCGTGGTGGGGGGCTGAGGCTGTATCTGCCCCAGGGGTGCTCTGTGAGGAGAGCTGTTTTTTTCTGCACATGTGCAGTTTGTGGCTCCGATCTGAGCTGCTGGTTGTCTGGCAAATTAAATCCCGCCCACTGCCTCTAGTGGCTAGAAACAGTCAAGCCCATATTTTGAAAGACTGAGTGCATATGATTGGGCGTGAAAACCCGCCCAAAAAACGGATCAGGAATTCTCCCGTTTTCACAACAGCTGGGCACTTCGAAAAAATCTTGTAAAGTTCCACCCATTGAGTCTGTGCCTGCTCTCAGCATCAGCGATTCAGCTAGTGCCAGTCTCTTGCCTTTTTCCCATAGCCTTGCAAATATTTCCTCTTCAGATAATGATCGGAAAGCTGTGATGGGACATGCGTCCCCTATACTCTCAGGCAGTGCATTTCAGATCCTTAGCACTCACTGCACAAAGAAGTTTGCTCTCATGTCTCATGTGTGGGTTAGGTTGATTGGCCGTGCTAAATTAATTCTAGTGTCAGGGGGATTAGCAGGGTAAATATGAGGAGTTACGGGAATAGGGTCTGGGTGGGATTGTGGTCAGTGCAAACTCGATGGGCACTGTAGGGATTCTATGATTCTATGAAAGGCACACTGGCTCCCTTGTGCCAGGCTCAAGAATGTCATTGAGTGGCTGCTGAGCACTCTGACAGGGTCAACAACCAAAGGCTGTGGTCCACATTGGTACCGATGCCATAGATAGAAAGAGGGAAGATTTCTTGCAGGCACATTTTTGGGAGCCATAGGAAAGAGACCAACAAGCAGTTTCTCAAAGGTAGTAATCTCCAGATTACACCCAGGGTCCACCCCAAGCTCTACCATCTCAATGGGGAGGCAGTGGCATAGTGGTATTGTCACTGGACAACTAATCTAGAAGATCCAGGGTAATACTTTAGGGACCTAGATTCAAATCCCACCACAGCAGATGGTAAAATTTGAATTCAATTTTAAAAAACTGGAATTAAAAGTCTAATAATGCCCATGAAACCATTGTTGATTGTCGGAAAAACCCATCTGGTTCACTAATGTCCTTACCTGGTTCTGCCTACATGTGACTCATGCAAAGGGATGGGCAATAAGTGCTGGCCTAGTCAGCGATGCCCACATCCCATGAATGAATTTTAAAAATCTAGAAGGAACAAGGGCAGCAGAAACATGGAAACACCGCCACCTGGAAGTTCCTCTCCAAATCACACATCATCCTGGCTTGGAAATATATCACCTTTGCTTCACTGTACCCGGGTCACAAGAAATAGAAGCAGTAATAGCCCACCAGGTCCTTCAAGCTGCCCTGCCATTCAATACAATCTATGTCAACCTCAACTCTTTTCTGTGCCATTTCCCCTCTATTCATTGATCTATCAAATATTTATCCACCTCAGATTTGAATGCTTCTAACGATCCAATCTCCTTTGGACTAGAGAATTCCAGAGATTCCCCACCCCCAGCAAGAAATAATTTCTACACATCTAAATGACCGGCCCTTTATCTTGTAGCTATGTCCCCTTGTTCGAGACTATCCCACTTGTGAAAACATCTCACCATCTACCCTGTCAAGCCCTCTCATGATCTTATATGTTTGAATATGGAACTCCCTCCCTAACGGAACGGTGTGTGTACTTACACAACAGGAACTTCTGGTCTCACCATCTCCTGCATAGGAATAAGTTCAAGAGAGGCTTACTTCTAGTCTGGAAAAGCCAAATAATCTTCTTCAAAAATCACACATCAGAGATGTCCCACACCAGGAGGGACTACTGGTTGCCAATTCTAGTTGGATGTATTCCTGGAGATGTCCTCCCATCTGTCCAACCTCCAGCTGTCTCACCCCCAAGGGCTTCCACCTGACACATCCATCTTCACCACACCCAACCATCCCGCAGCCAATCAGAAAGCAAACAACCCATTACCTGA
This sequence comes from Mustelus asterias, assembly GCF_964213995.1. NCBI lineage: Eukaryota > Metazoa > Chordata > Chondrichthyes > Carcharhiniformes > Triakidae > Mustelus > Mustelus asterias. Next base: position 113,212,590 of record NC_135809.1, on the reverse strand, counting down.
TTGGATGTTGGCTGACTGTCAATCAAACAGTCTTTTATTCCCCCGCCCCCACTCCCCCAAAGCCTGATGTATGTGGAATTCAAAGTGCTCCAAGAAAATTTTTATAAGTCTGTTTTAACTACCCCCTTGTGATATTTCTCCTGGGTTTTGTTCCCAGCCGTGTTCAGGAGATCAATCTTTATTTCTTGGAGACTAACACCGTGTGGCACCTGAGGTTCATAAAGAAGAGGAAAAATAATGACCAGAATATGGAATGGAAATGATTTGAAACTGGTCCATACTCCAAAAACAACTTTTCAATTGAATATATTGAACTAATTAACACAGCGTTAAGTCGTAGCCAGTAACACTCGCTCTGTGTTTTAATGAGCTTTCTTTAGTGAAGGCACTAGGGAAAGTCTCTTCATCTTTTTGTTCGGACACAGACTTGAAGATCAGCCAGCTCCAAGCAAAAGATGAGTAACAAGAGTTTTGTTTCAACTGATATGACTTCATCGCACATTCTGCCAAAGCCAAACGCTCCCAGTTAGATTTAGTTTCAGCCGCAATTGTAAAATAATTATGATGCACGGCAGATTAAATCGGTCAGTTTAGATCTTGGGTCGATGATGTGTGTAATCACAGAGTATTTAAATCTCAGTGCTGAGCCCCTCCCTCTGAGTAGCACCCAGCCTGTTAGCAGCTCTTTGGTTGGGGGTGATGGAGGAAGATTGGGAAATGTGGTGTGAGAGTGACCAGGCAGCGTTACCCTATAACTGGTTGCTAGGAGATCTGCAATATTTTTTTTTTTAGCTTGGCTTGCCTACTGATTCATCCTTTTCTTGCCCAGAGGAAACACATTGAGCGGTATTTTACGACCTTGCTCGGGCGAGGCTCGTAATTCCGGGGCCGGCGTGGCGATAAAATTCCGGCAATTCTCCCTTCTTGTCAGAGATAATCGCTGACCCGCCCAGCACCACAATTCTTGGTCTAATTCATTTCATCTTGGCCGTGTCTCCCTCTGTCACACACCAATGCAGGAATTTTACTGCTTCGCCTCCCCGAGGCTCGTAAGATCCCACCCGAGGCCAACGGAGAATGCCATTCTGCGAGCCTCGCCCGCCCTGATTCCAGGGCAGGCGTGCCGGTAAAATTCCGGCATAAATCTTGGTTGACAGGCTATCATGACCATGTAACTGCCAGGTTTTTGTGTAAAACAAAACATATCTAATTGAGTAATGTTCTTTCGGCAGGGAAATCTGCCATCCTAAAACCAGCCTGGCCTGTATGTGACTCCGGACCCCACGGTAACGTGGTTAACTTTTCATCAGTAAAGAGAGGGTGGGTGTTGAGTTCTTACAGTCAGATTTGCAGGAGTTAGGAATCAAGTTAAAATGTAGGACGTTGAAAGTACTAATCTCTGGATTATTCCCAGAGTGTTAGCGAGAGTAAAAATAGCAAGTTAGGGAGGATCAATCTGTGGCTTGAGACATGGTGCAGGAGGGAGGACTTTGGGTTCCTGGGACAATGGAATCAGTTCCAGGACAGGAGGCACCAATAAAAAAGGAATAGTTTGCACCTCAGTAGGACTGGGATTAGTGTCCTCATAGGTTCACTAATGTGGTTAGGGAAGGTTTAAACTAAATAGGCAGGGGCTCAAGCCGAAAAGAGGAATATGGTGTGTAAAGTGAAAATGTTGAACACTGGAGAAGGGAGTAGCTCCATAGGAACAGACTAAAAATGATTAAAGGAATGCAAAGTCAGGTTTATAATGTAAACGCACAAACTGTGCTGAATAATGTTGAAGAGCAGGCTACGAGCATAAATTGTCAAGTGGGAATATGATGTAGTGGCTGGAGGACTAAGATCCAGTGGACACTTGCCCCTCTGCTGTTGCCAGGCTACAGAGGAAGGGTCCCTCAAGGATGCTGCGGGTTGGGTGTGCTCAGGCTGGGGGCAAGGGATTGACCTTGCTGCTCTCCATCGGGATGGAGGTATCGTGATTGGATTGTCCATTCCAGCCCTGGTATACCTGGAGATCACCCCTGGCATGGTGTTTTCAGGCAGCTATATTCCTGCCTTTCAGCTGTGCAAATTCTAAAGTGGCCAGGTGATTTTAATCTCGATGCCCCCCACCCCCTGGAAATCTAGCAGACTTTGAAATCACAGCAGCACCCCATTCCGCAGCAGATATTTCTCTTTCCCCCTTCAGAAGCTGCAGGTGTCAGCAGGTCCCTTTGAAGTCCTCTGACAGAGAGGAGATGTCAATTTCACCTGGGGGCGTGGGGTTCCAGTCTGTCCAGCTGTGCACTCAGTCCCACAGCTTTGATTTGAAGTTGCTGAGGCTTCCCAGCAAGCAGAAATCACTGAAACCCTGATTGACAGCCTGTGGTTTCCCTTCCTCTTTTGCAAACCACAATCACTTTGAAGAAATCACAGGCTGTCAATCTGGCTTAGACTCTGTCAACATTGCGGTCAGCATCAATGGGGTACTTGAGATGCATTGTGAAGGGTGGCTGGAGAATGATAGAAATCTTTCCCAAAGCACTGCACGTTGATTTTGTTAGAGATCAAAGGCTTCCATTCGAATGGAGAGGGTTTCAAAGATTTCAACTTGCTAGGAAGCCTCAGCAACTTCAAATCAAAGCTGTGTGCATACATTGGGGCTGAGTGCACAGCTGGGCAGACTGGAATCCCACCCACCAACCCCCACCCATCCTCCAGTGAAATTAACATCACCTCTCTGTCAGAGGACTTCAAAGGGGTCTGATCAGACCTGGAGACACGGAGAAAGGAAAATCTCTGCTGCGAAACAGAGTGCTGCAGTGATTTAAAATCCTGCCAGGTGACCAGGGACATGGAGGTTAAAGTTACCTGGCCACTTTAGAATTTGCACAGCTGACAGGCAGGAAAGCAGATGTTGATCAAAGGGCTGCCTGAAATCAGCCTGAAATTCCCCGGAGCGGAGAAGCTACGGCATCTCCTCCGGAGCCTTCAACATGTCATTGATGAAGACGGACATCTCGCCAAGGCCATCCCCACACCCCCACTTCTTGCCTTCAAACAACCACGCAACCTCAAACAGACCATTGTCCGCAGCAAACTACCCAGCCTTCAGGAGAACAGTGACCACGACACCACACAACCCTGCCACAGCAACCTCTGCAAGATGTGCCAGATCATCGACACGGATGCCATCATCTCACTGAGAACACCATCTACCAGGTACACGGTACATACTCTTGCAACTCGGCCAACGTTGTCTACCTGATACGCTGCAAGAAAGGATGTCCCGAGGCATGGTACATTGGGGAAACCATGCAGACGCTACGACAACGGATGAATGAACACCGCTCGACAATCACCAGGCAAGACTGTTCTCTTCCTGTGGGGGAGCACTTCAGCAGTCACGGGCATTCAGCCTTGGATCTTCAGGTAAGCGTTCTCCAAGGCGGCCTTCACGACACACGACAGCGCAGAGTCGCTGAGCAGAAACTGATAGCCAAGTTCCGCACACATGAGGACGGCCTAAACCGGGATGTTGGATTTATGTCACATTATCAGTAACCCCCACAGCTTGCCTCCTGGACTTGCAGAATTTCACTAGCTGTTCTGTCTGGAGACAATACACATCTCTTTAACCTGTGTTGAATGCTCCCTCCACCCACATTGTCTGTACATTTAAGACCTGGCTGGCTGTAGAGATTTGCATTCTAATCAGTATTCTGTAATTTGATTTCTGTGTCTGTTTGCACTGTTTGAGAACAGATATCCACTCCATCTGACGAAGGAGCTGTGCTCCGAAAGCTTATGGTATTTGCTACCAAATAAACCTGTTGGACTTTAACCTGGTGTTGTGAGACTTCTTACTGAAATCATCAGGCCAGGGGTGATCTTCAGGTCTGCCAGGGCGATTGGTGATGTCACTCCCCTTCTCGATTCTGAGCTCATCCAACCCCCGGGACTCCCGAGGGACCCTCCCTCTGTAGCCTGGCAACAGCAGAGTGGCAAATGGCTACTGAGCCCACCTCCTTTAGATCCTTTGGGGCCCAAGGCAACTGGCCAGGCTGTCAGTGCCAGGGTGGGCAGTGCACCATTGGCACTGCCAAGGCACATGGCCTGAAGGGGGCTGAGTTGAGCAGGGTGGGGGGGAGGGTGTCTGAGAAGGAAGGGGACCTGAGTGGGGGTCTGAGAGGAGGGTTGAGTTGGGTCACCCTCATGCCTGCATGGCATGGAAGGGGTTTAACCCATTATTTGTAGGTTGGGGGTTGCCCCTCTATGGTGAGGGGTTGGTGGTGCTCCCCTGGTCAGTGTGAGGGCCACCATTTTTGTTTGTGGGAGGGGGCATGTGTCCGAGTGCAGAGATCAGGCCAACCTTTAAAAATGGCGGCCCGGTCTCAGAACAGTGAGTCTGGCCAGCGGGTTGCTCAAAATGAGCTTATTAGCATCTTTCAGATGGGTAAATCCCACCTGGAAGACGCTGTCCTTCCCAGTGGGAAACACTACCGTTTCCTGCTGGTGTCGGCACCTCGTCCCAGTTTGGGAGAATTTGACCCGTACAACTACAGGATGCTCGTTATCCACTTTGCCTGTTATATCTTCGAAGGACTCCAGCAAAGTAGTCAAACACGATGTACCAAGGTTTTGGAAAGGCTGGCTATACTTAGAGGGGATAAGTCACCCCATCCAGATGGCTTGCTTCCCAGGTTAAGGGTTTGCCATAATCTTCCAACCTTGCCTACATACAGGGGGGAGATTGGAGGGTAGTACATATAATTAAGAAAGGATGTGAGGACAGTCCTAGCACCCAAAAGCCAGTTAGTTTACCATCCATGGTGCATAAGGGTTAGAAACAATAATCAGTGAAAACAGGAGAGATATGAGTTAATTCAGGAGAAACTGCACAGATTTGTAATAGGCAGATAATGCTTGATGAATCTAATTGATTTTGATGAAGTAACAGTGATGGTTGATTGAGGGAGTGCGATGAATATTGTTTATATAGATTTTATGAAAGGGTTTGACAAAGTACCACATAAAAGGCTGGTTGACAAAATTGAGGCTCATGAAATAGGAGGGTCAATGTCAACTTGGATAATAATTTGGCTTCAGGATACAAAACAGCACGTTGTGGTAAATGGTTATTTTTCAGACTTCAAAACATCAGAAGTGGTTCATTAGTTGTAAAATATTCTGGGACACCCCGAGGTCATGAAAGATGCCAGATCTATTTATACACATATAGGTGAAGTCAAATTGTTGCAACTTTGGATAACATTGGAAGGCAGTGAACTGATATTGTAGATATGTTTGAAGTACAATGAGATTTGCCACAGATGCATTGTTGATAGTCAGCCCTACTAATCATGGCTAGACCTAAAATTCCACTGGGACTCTGTGTTCACAGGGCTTAAATAATAGAAGCTGCTTTGCACTTAATTGATCATCCCATACACTCGACACCGCTACTGAATAAAGAGGCTGGAAAACAGCCTTCTCTGGTTTAATTATATAAACTGCAGATTTAATTTACACAGATTAATCGTGCAAGAAATTTATATTGCCTAAGATCTGTAGACCTGCCTTTCTTTTCATCAATTTGTAATCATTCTTCCATTCAGCTTTTGAACACAAACTGGAACCTGCAGTAACGGACCTGGAGTGCATTAATATATTGTTCTTTTTTTGCCTGCTTTGCATTTTGCCACAGTGCATGTAAATCAATTCAGATTGGTGTTAATGCAATTATTAATGACATTCGGTTGGTTACTCTTGCAATAACTTGAGACGAAGATGCACACAGGGTTGCTCCAAGTTAATATAAACACAGCCATAGGAGCTTCAGCTTGCATCAAAGATAATTATCTTTTTCTAACCCGCTTCTTTTAATTAATTCTCAGGATGTCAGGGTCGCTGGCTAGACCAGCATTTATTGCTCATGCCCAGATGCCCTCGAGAGGGTGGTGGTGAGCTGCTTCCTTGAACCGCTGAGTTATAAGCACACCCTCAGAGCAGTTAGGGAGGGAGTTCCAGCATTTTTGCCCAGCTACTGAAGGAACGGCGATATATTTTAAAATCAGAATGCTGTGTGACTTGGAGGGGAACTTGCAGGCGGTGATGTTCCCAGCTACCCAGTGGCCTTGTTTTCCTAGGTGAGAGAGTTCCTGGGTTTAGAAGGTGCTAAAGGAGCATTTGCTGAGCTGCTACAGGGGTTCTAATAAATGACACGCAAGCTGACACTGTGCATCAGTGATGGAAGTAAACCAGTCCACACCAATGCCACACAAAGGCAATGTTAATCTTTACTTGTCCCTCTCACTCTATCACTGAGTGTCTGGGAGATAAGATCTCGGTGTAAGTGAATGAAAATACTTTTTTAAATTCATTTGTGGGACATGGGCGTCACTGACTGGCAGCATTTATTACCCATCCCTAGTTGCCCGAGGGCAGTTGAGAATCAACCACATTGCTGTGGCTCTGGAGTCACATGTAAGCCAGACCAGGTAAGGACGGCAGATTTCCTTCCCTAAAGGACATTAGTGAACCAGATGGGTTTTTCCAACAATTGACAAAGGTTTCATGGTCATCAGTAGATTCTTAATTCCAAATTTTTTTTTTATTGAATTCAAATTTCACCATCTGCCGTGGCGGGATTCGAACCCGGGTCTCCAGAGCATTAGCTGAAATCCTGGATTAATAGTCTAATGATAATACCACTAGGCCATTGCCTCTCCACTGCAGCATGTCCTGCTCCTGCCCTTCAACACTTTAAATAATGCTGCCAGGAAATCTTTGTCTCTCTTCCCCGAGAAAGCTGTTGTGTCTGGTGCTCAATTCAAATTCTCAAAGTCGAGATTGAGAAGATTTTTGTTGGGTAAATGCTCTGAGGGCTAGAGAAGGAAGGCGGGTAAATGGGCTGAAGGTACTCATTATTTAACTGATTGATGGAACAGTCTTGAGGGTGTGAAAGACCTCCTGCTATTCCTACGAATACAGCACTGATAAGTGGAAGAGGTAAACTCAAAATTGATCTGCGGAAATATTTCAGAGTGCGAGTAGTTAATCTATGGGACATGAACAGGAGAGGAGGAAAGTACTGATTTATTCAATTGCAAATTGGAGAGATTTCTCTCAGAAGAGAACATTTTGTGACACTCTGAGTAATTTGACACATGACATACAAAGAACAAAGAACAAAGAACAATACAGCACAGGAACAGGCCCTTCGGCCCTCCAAGCCCGCGCCGCTCCCCAGTCCAGGATTGAATCCTGAATCCAGGATCCCCACCCAATTTTCCAGCCTATCTACATACCAATATCCTATCCACCGAGCTGTCCCTCACAGCTACGATGCTTTGTTCATTACAACCTATTAACTTACCCCCACCCCCCCATTCCAGACCATGTGATCTCCAGGGAGAGGCGAAAACCCAGAGTGAAAAACCCCAGGGCCAATATGGGGAAAAAAAAATCTGGGAAATTCCTCTCCGACCCCCTGAGGCGATCGAAACGAGTCCAGGAGATCACAATGGCCCCGATCGGAAAATGCTTCCCAACCCTAGTCATTTCCACTTCCACGAACACCATATGAATCCCCTGCCCCCGAGACAGGTTCCCAACTATCCGCAGTATCACTCTGTACTGGCACCAGCAAGATGATCGTAGAATGAAGCCTTGAAACGAGAAACCAGGAACAATTAGCCCGCGCCGCTCCCTGGTCCAAACTAGATCACTCTTTTGTATCCCTCCATTCCCACTCCGTTCATATAGCTGTCTAGATAAGTCTTAAACGTTCCCAGTGTGTCCGCCTCCACCACCTTGCCCGGCAACACATTCCAGGCCCCCACGACCCTCTGTGTGAAATATGTCCTTCTGATATCTGTGTTAAACCTCCCCCCCTTCACCTTGAACCTATGACCCCTCGTGAACGTCACCACCGACCCGGGGAAAAGCTTCCCACCGTTCACCCTATCTATGCCTTTCATAATTTTATACACCTCTATTAAGTCTCCCCTCATCCTCCGTCTTTCCAAGGAGAACAACCCCAGTTTCCCCAATCTCTCCTCATAACCAAGCCCCTCCATACCAGGCAACATCCTGGTAAACCTCCTCTGTACTCTCTCCAAAGCCTCCACGTCCTTCTGGTAGTGTGGCGACCAGAACTGGACGCAGTATTCCAAATGCGGCCGAACCAACGTTCTATACATCTGCAACATCAGACCCCAACTTTTATACTCTATGCCCCGTCCTATAAAGGCAAGCATGCCATATGCCTTCTTCACCACCTTCTCCACCTGTGACGTCACCTTCAAGGATCTGTGGACTTGCACACCCAGGTCCCTCTGCGTCTCTACACCCTTTATGGTTCTTCCATTTATCGTGTAGCTCCTCCCTACATTATTCCCACCAAAATGCATCACTTCGCATTTATCAGGATTGAACTCCATCTGCCATTTCCTTGCCCAAATTTCCAGCCTATCTATATCCTTCTGTAGCCTCTGACAATGTTCCTCACTATCTGCAAGTCATGTGGGGAGAGTCACATAGAATCATAGAATCATACAGTGCAGAAGAGGCCCTTCAGCCCATCGAGTCTGCACCGACATGTTTGGGAGAAACAGGTGACTTTGTGCCTATAGTTCCCAAGGTTGTCCACCACTGGGGATTTTCCTCACCTCATGTCTAGATCTGTTGTAGACTCATTGATAAGATTGATCACTGACATTGGTCAACAACTCCATTTTCATTGGATTATGGGATACACCATTGCCGTGGGATGATAGAAGGTGGATTGGATGGATCTGGGTCTACTACAACTCACAATCTCGATGTACAGCATTCATCAATGTCACCTTTTTATGATTTGTGATGCTTTTGCTTGTTATTTTCCCCCAATAATTTAAAGGTGTTTTTCGAATGGAATGATGATCAAACCCCAGCAGAGTGGAGATGTGGATGTGCTGTGCGACTTTCCCTGATAAATATGTACGGAGAGGGAGGGAAGAGGGGTGAAACTGACCTGATACAGTAGAGCAAAGTAAGCGGTGGTAAGGGGTAGTCCATTCCACTCTCTGGCCCACTTCCTTTTCACATTAACTTCAATTAATGTCACACCATTGAAAAACAATTTCACTTCCCACGTGTAAGGAAAACTTTCATTTATTTATTTAATCTCCATTGAATCACTTCACTGTTGTAATGTAGGTAGCCCTAATACAGCTAATCTACATGCAGTAAGATCCCACAAACTGTCATGAGATCGGCTGAAATGAGAAAGACAAATAACAGTGAGGCATCTTTACCATTCACTTGAACCGACAGACAGGGCTTTGGTTTGCTGAACTCATCAGAAACATAGCTCCTCTGAAGATGCTGAACTCCCTCAGTACTGCACTAAAATGTTAGCCCTAGATTATTGGGCCTATGCACTGGAGTGGGGCTTGAACCCACAAACTTCTGCCTCAGAGACAAGTGTGCTACCAGTTGAGCCATGGCCAACACACTGCACATATACTCATCAGTCTATTAAACATTTTTTTATTCATTTGTGGGACATGGGTGTCGTTGGCTGGGCCAGCATTTATTACCCATCGGTAGTTTCCCGAGGGTAGTTGAGAGTCAACCACATTGCTGTGGTTCTGGGGGTCACATGTAGACCAGACCAGGTAAGGATAGCAGCTTTCCTCCCTTCCCTAAAGGACATTAGTGAACCAGATGGGTTTTTCCGATGATTGGCAACGATTTCATAGTCATCAGTAGATTCTTAATTCCAGATATTTTTTATTGAATTCAAATTCCACCATCTGCCATGGTGGGATTCGAACCCGGGTCCCCATGGATACAGGCAGAGGCTTAGGAACAGATAGGTCATTCATTCACTTAACTGGGATTTTGCTCGTTTTGACTAGAGAATTAAAAATGACAGCAAGCATGTTTTCTTCTAAAATGACAAGTCAGTACAAATTTAGACATACCAATCCATTATAACATGACATTTACTGGCCTATGACTATTAATAAAAATTAAATACTTCACGCAAGTGAAGATTTCCTGATCTTAAGTGTTGTTAGTGGAGGGGTGAGGAGAAATAAATGTGCCCCATGATTTCCCCAAGGTTCACTCTTTGGGGAGTAAGGCATTCATACAAAACAGCCCGACAGTTGTTGTACAAAGGTGCACTTTACAAATAACATCAATAAAACAGTTTATCTGGTCATTTATCAAACAGAAAATTCCGGCTATTGTTTGTCAGGACCCTCTACAGATCAGGTGGGTCTGCCAGTGACCTGGGGACCTGGGAACACCCTGAAGATGTTTAGATCCTTCAGTATAGACCAATAATTCCCCCTCGTCCTGAGAATTGGAAACTATGTGAACAGTCCTGAGCCGCTCTATAAACCACTTCAGGCCATAGAGTCGCAGAATTATATACCATTCTGTGGTGGGATTTGAACTCAACGTTTGGATTGCTGACCCAGTAACTACTACCAGGTTACTGCAACCTTCACTTGATTGATTTAATTGGGCTGATATAATCAATGGAGAACTCCTTTAATCACAGAATCTCACAGTATGGAAGAAGGCCATTTGGCCCATCATGCTTATGTTGGTTCCCTTTTGGAAGTGTTATCCAATTAGTTGTACTCTGCTGCTCTTTTCCCCTTTACCCTGTTTTTCCTTCTTTTTAAGTATTTATTCCATCCTCGGTGTAGGAGTTGAAAGGGCCCTTTAAGCCTGCTCCACCAAGCAGTAAGATCATGACTGAACTTGGGCCTCAGCTTCACTTTCCTGCTCTATGTCTTTATTCTCTGCATTCTAGATCACAGAAATTTGCTGTTATGAAACAATATTCTCCTGGTTCTTTTGCCAATTATGATAAATCTGCATCTTCCGGTCACTGACCATCCTGCCAGTGTAAAGTTTCTCCCGATCTATTCTATCAAAATCCTTCACAATTTTGAACACATCTATTAAACCTCCCCTTAACCTTCGCTACTCTGAGGCGACCAGCTATCTTTAGTAAAATTTCAATCTTCTCACAGCACGTGGTTCAAAGTTTTGTAGCACACTTTATGCTGTAGCAAAAAGACTTTCAAAGTGCTTCCATACCTTGCTACCAACTTCAGGCTAGTAGTTACCCAGAGTGATTTATAGAGAATACTACATAGCTTGCAGAAGAAAGCAAGAGACAATACTTTAACATACAGTAACTCCCACTCACATCATCTGTCAATCAAGGTGAATAAATTATATCAGAGCAGGTGTAAGCCATCATCTCCTTGAGCCTCTTCTGCCATTATAGTTGATCTGTATCTTATCTGCCTTTGATACTGTTACCTGAAAAATCTACTGATCTATATCTTGAAAGTTTCAACAGGCCCCCAGCCTCACTTGCTATTTGAGGGATAGTGGAACAGACTTCCCACTACCTTGTGTATGAAGAACGGCTTTTCTGATTTCATCCCTGTGGACCCAAGATTATTTTCCCTCATTCTGGAACCCCGCCGCCCAAGGAGGTTCCTTGTTCCTTGTTTCTCCTCTATCAAATCCCTTCATCACTTTAAACCACCTCAATTAAATCACCCCTCAAATTTCTAAACTTAAGGGATTATCAAGTCAATGCTACCCTGTCTTCATGACTGAACCCTTTTAGTCCTTATATCAATCCGGAGAATCTGTACTGCATCTCCTCAAAGACCATTGCGGGATTTTATGGCCTCATTCTCCCTGAAACTGTAAAATCTCGCCCGAGGTCAGCGGGCCTTCCCATTGTCCGCTCCTCGCCCACTCTGATTCCCGTAGTGGGCGAGGCGGTAAAATTCGAACCAGATCTCTATACCATCCCTTCCTTACTTTTGAAACGTAATTAGATTACATTCTACTAGTCTCTGTACCATCCCCTTTCTTTACGTATATTTTGACACCTTAAACCCCTTTGCTGCTCCACTGCTCCTCATCTCACACCCTTAAAAAATTCTAGTTTCTCGGATCCAAAGTGAATAACCTCACACTTCCTCATATTGAACTCCATCTGATGCTGTTTTGCTTCCTGGCCCCTTTGTAACTTCCTCTTACCATTTACACTATTTACCATGACATCTACCAACATTATCTGCAAAACTGGATGTACAACTTCCCATTCCTTCACCCATGTCTTTAATATAGACAGACAGTGAAAAGCTCGGCAGGCGCAGAATGGTGGTTATATTGTTGGCGTAGTAACCTTGAGAACGTGTGTTAAAATCCCAACATGGCTAGAATTAGAATTTTCTTTTAGGTCTGGAAATAAAATGCAGAGATCAGTAAGTCACCAGTTGATTAGTGCCCTTTAAATCTGCCCTCTTTGTACCTGTTCTGGGCTTTAAGTCACTTCAGTTTCTACACTAGCCTGGCTAGAACCCCTGCAGTACAGAGGAGGTCATTTGGCCCATCAAGACTGTACCGACCACAATCCCACCCAGGCCCTATTCCCGTAGCTCCGCACATTTACCCTGCTAATCATCCTGACACTAGGGTCAATTTAGCTTGGCCAATCAACCTGACCTGCACATCTTTGGACTGCGGGAGGAAACCGGAGCACCCGGAGGAAACCCACGCAGACACAGGGAGAAAACGCAAACTCCACACAGACAGTGAACCCGAGGTCAGAATTAAACCCTGGTCCCTGGCGCTGTGAGGCTGCAGTGCTAGCCACGGTGCCACCATGCCGCCCTAACACTTAACTGCTCTCTGAAGTGGCCTAATAAGCCTCTTAGCTCTATCAAGCCATTACTAGCAGTTAAAGTAGATGGTTCACTGCCACCTTGTCAGGGTGACTGGAGGATGAGCAATAAATGCCAGTCTTGCCAGCATCCTGAGAATGAACAAAATTAAAATATCTACACTGTAGGGATTCTATGATTCTAATTTGTTGGATCAAACTGCAGTCAGTTCATCAAAAGCTTGGCATATCTCTTTCAGTCAATCCTTACTGCACAAATTGGATATAGAATAAACATCCCAGTAACATCCACTCGACAAATTATAAATGCCACATTTTTCAGACACTAAACGTTCTGTTTTCTAAATATTAGGACTTCAAACAAATGTTGTGCTTGAAACAGGGAGCAGACGTGCCATGGAACTGAATTCAAAGCAAGCACTCCCAAGTCAGGTGTAAATAAGACTCGCATTTCTATTGCATCTTTCATAATCTCAGAATTTCCCAAAGCAATTTACAGACAGTGAAGTACTTTCAGTGCAATCACTGTTATGATTTTTGTTGTTAAACTTCTTACTGTGTTTACCCCAGTCCAACGCCGGCATCTCCACGTCATGATTTTAGCAACTGGGGAGCTGAGGTGACCAATTTGCACACAGCAAATTCTCACCAGCTGCAGTGTGGTGGATCAGTTTGATTTTGCTGGGACGGATTGAGGGATAAATATTGGCCTCGGACTTCAGGGGGAAATCCCCTTCAGGACTTTTTTACATCCAGCTGAGGGGGCAGACGGTGCAGGATTCCTCAGTTTAACATCTCATCCGAAGGACTGAAAGCACCATCTTCAGTGCAACGTCAGAGTGTTTAGCCAAGATTTATTGCCCAAGTATAGCACAACCAGAAGCAGCGTAAAGACCCTCTGCCATGCCTCAATGATGCCATTCAACTCAGAACACAATGGGGGTCATTCTCCGACCTCGCCGCATCTGGCGCAGTTCGCGCCGATCTTGGAGAACAGCATGCGCGCCTAAAAATCTGTTTCACGCCCAATGCCAAATAGTTTGCAATTCTCCTGGCCTCCTTTCTAATGGCATGAACTGGTTCTGGGCACAAGGCTGATTAGCATATTTAAAGTAGCATTTAAATATGCATGCCCCACTGAAGCCCCCACGTGGTCAGGGGCATGGCCGGGGTGGTGCCCATCGGGCAATGCCTACCTGGTGGGGTCCACCTGGCACATGATTGCCAGCAGTGGGCACTGGACACTCCAGGAGTGCTAGTTGGGCACCGCCAGTGTGCCAGGGCGTTACCCAGGGTTGGGGCCTGAGTGGGGCCCATGAGGGGTAGGCTATGTGAAGGGGTGGGTATGAGGTGGGGTATGTGAAGGGGTGGATCATGAAGGCAGTCTTGATGGGGGGGCATGTCGGGGGTTGGGCAGGGGGATCCTTCAGGAGGTCCCCGGTGCCAGCGACCCGTGTCGTGGAGGGGATAGGGGAATATGCTGCTGATGGAGTGGGGGTGACAAGGGGGTTGGGTCCCAATGTCCATGGAGGGGTCAGGGAGTCCCTCAATGCAATCTGTGATCGGGCACCCTTGCAAAATTGCGCCTGAATGCTCAAAAGCTGGGCTCACTGGTGTGTTTATTCCCTGCACTCCACCCCCAGCCCTCCCCCTCCCCCCAGCCACTGCACCCCCCCCACCCCACCCCCAGGCATTGGCGCAAAACTCCCAACTCACCAAAAAAGTGACTTGAGGGGGGGGGAGGATTGCAGTGTGCATGATAGACCGATGCAGATCACTCAGTTATTCGCGCCATTATGACACTTAGAATTTTGGGGGGAAAATTCTGCCCATTTTTTTAATTTCCCCACACCAGTTGTGAGACATATTGTTAATTGCTGACAAGTTAGGGCTAATGAAGTCATTAAACACCTATATTTGCCTCTGTTGTTTTGCATTGATGAGGACCATCTTTCAGTGGTTAGAACAGAGGTCACTATTCTCAAGGTAAAGTAGGTCCCAAGGTAAAGTTGCCATAATCCCAGATGACCATGATCCTAGAGTGATGATTCAACCTGAGGATCACCACACCTCAGGCGAGAGGCAAGGCTGAGAAGGTGGGGCCTTCATGATAAAACCTCAGCCGGTACGGGATTTGGACCCTCTTTGTTGCTGACACGCCTCATCACAAAGCAGCCATCCAGCCAACTGAGCTAACTGACTCCCCATAGTCACTCAGTATCTCTTTGAGGACAATTAAACTGGAATGGCCCAGATCCCACCAGTAAATAAAGTGAACCTACTTTACTGCTTCCAACCTGTGCTAACTGTGATCATCATATGTCAATTCTTAAGTTAGTAGAATGTACTTTTTGCACTGTTGATAGCTTTGAGACTCCCTCATTAATTTTACAACACACCATTGATTTATGCAAAGTGCCAAAGAAGGCCATTCAGCCCATTGTATCAGTGCCAGCTCTTTAAAAACAGCTGAGCAATTAGTCCATTATCCCTGGCTATTTTTCCAAAACTAGGTTAGTTATTCCCATTCAAATATTTATCCAATTCCCTTTTGAGGGTTATGATTGAAACTGCTTCCACCGCCCTTTCGGGCAGCATGTTCCAGATCACCACAACTCGCTCTGTCCGCCCATTGCCAACCCATCTCGTTAAATTACCTTTTCCAACAGCGGCTTGCACTCTTTGCCTCAACTCCTGAATGGGGTTGGTGCCGCGGAGTACACAAGGTAATTGCTTGGGCTTTGCTAACTCATCAATTAATTGAAAGCTCACACTAAGAAGAAGATCCAATTGACCGAAACAGCCTCAGCCAACTTCTGTTTCAAGGCACTGAAACTGCTGGTGCCCAAATGCTCTCAGGTGTCAGCTGTGACCAAGTCCCATTGCCTTGTTTTCTACTCCCTAGAAACTATTACAGATAAAACACCAGATGTGACCCTTATCCCAGTGCACGCTACCAAAGTGGAGCTCAGCACGCAACTGTGAGCTAAATCAAGAGGGAGCTGGAAGGTACAATCTTTTTCTAAACATACACAGTAGTATGGAGGCTTATCTATTTCCCATTCACAACCCGTTATAGAAGAGGTATAATTAGAGAAGCTTTCACAAATAACACAGAGAAGGCGATGTTTAATTATCATTGAATAAATTGTATCTATTCTTTGTATCCAGGCGCATCCATAGCAAGTAGATTTAGCCACTTGTGGAATTGATTGTGGGACTGGAAACTGCGTTGATATAAAATGCACAGCACAGATACAGGCCACTCAGCCCATCGGCTCCATGGTGGCCCTTCTGCTCCACATGAACCACCTCCTCTTAATCTCATTCCATCAAAACATCCTATTTCATTCTCTCTCATGTGTTTATCTAATTTCCCCTTAAATATATCTACTTTACTCATCTCAATTATTCCCTATGGTAGCGAGTTCCACATTTCCACCACTCTCTGGGTAAAGGGAGTTTCTTCTGCATTCCCTACTGGATTTATTACTGATTATTGTCTACTGATCACTCCCTACTTTTGGTTTTCCCTCAAGGGGAAGCATCCTTCCTATATCTACCCTATTATAATGATCAAGATCTTCATCGGGTCTGTTCCAGAGAGAAGAGCCTCAGCCCCTGTTTGTTCTGTGAAGAATCATATTGGACTCTAAATGTTATGGCATGGTGGCACAGTGGTTAGCACTGCTGTCTTGTGGCTCCAGGGACCCAGATTCAATTCCGGCCTTGGGTGACTGTCTGTGTGGAGTTTGTACGTTCTCCCCGTGTCTGCATGGGTTTCTTCTGGGTGCTCTGGTTTCCTCCCACACTCCAAAAATGTGCAGTTTAGGTGGATTGGCCATGGTAAATTGCCCCGTAGAGTCCCAAGATGTGTAGGTTAGGTGGATTGGCCATGGTAAATTGCCCCTTAGAATCCCAAGATGTGTAGGTTAAGTGGATTGGCCATGGTAAATTGCCCCCTAGAGTCCCAAGATGTGTAGGTTAGGTGGATTGGCCATGGTAAATTGCCCCTTAAGATGTGTCGGTTAGGTGGATTGGCCATGGTAAATTGCCCCTTAGTGTCCCAAGATGTGTAGGTTAGGTGGATTGGCCATGGTAAATGTGTGGGGTTACAGGGATAGGGCAGAGGGGAGGTTCTGGGTGGGATGCTCTTTCAGAGAGTAGGTGCAGACTCGATGGGCCGAATGGCCTCTTTCTGCATTGCAGGCATTCTATTAATCGTCGCTATCTCTCTCCACAGGTGCTGTCAGACCTGTGAGTTTTTCCAACACTTCCTGTTTTTTAAAATCACAGTTCTGGTATCTTCTCTGAAAATCTATTATGCCCTTTCTAGAATATAGATTTACCCGATGATGGTTTGGGGGAATTGCAGACCCTTAGCTGCTGAGGAAATCACCTTTTAAATTTGCAGACCATGGGGTTGGGGAGGGAGTCAGGATTCAGCTCCCACTCCGTGTTAACACCCTCACTCCCTCATTCAAATAAAGCGGCACATTTAAACCGATTTCCCCTTCAGGCGTCTGAATCCTACACTTACAGAGTGTGACAGATAGATTTCAGCATTCTACAAACATCCTAACGCAGGAAGAAGGCAAATAACTTAAAATGAAACTCAGAAGTTAACACTTATTAGAGCCAACTTCTGGCAAAATCGGGAGATAACCAGAGATAAACAGGAACGAAATACTTCCCGGATAACCACACCTGGGCAACAACAAGCCGTAACTGTTTGCAAAGGAAAAGGGATTCTTTTATTGCAGTTTGTTCCATGATTAAGGGAAGTAAATATTATTTGTAATTGAGATCCTCCCGTCTTGAAAGCTGCAGAAATCAAATTTCCCTTTGAATATATGACTGGCATTTTCAATAGCTGGTTCCCTGAGAGAGGTTGTGGCGTTAAACCGCTACACCAGAGACTCGGAGACTGGGATAGTGTCAGAGTCCTGACTGTTCATGGAACTAAGGCCAGTGTCCGAATCTTCATCAGTAATATGACAGTTTGTGGACTGACCCGAGGGTTCGACCCAAGCAGAGCTGCTGATGTCTGGGGTGGTCCTGCTCTCAGGGTCACTGACCTGGGGACATGTCCTCGCCTCCTCCTCCTCCCCCTCCTCCTCCTCCTCCTCCAGACTCACTTTCTCCAGCAGTCTCTCCAGCTCGCCCTGTTTCTGTTGGCACAGCCTCTGGGTGCGAGCCAGGTGCTTCTTGGTGACTTCCAGGTCGGTGCTTAACCTCAGGCCAATGTAGAGACTGGCACTCAGCTGGGTCCGGACCCTCTCCTGCTCCTCCAGGGTCTCCTCGCCAGCTTCTGGGGGCTCAGGGGACTGGCACTCTCTGCCCTCCAGCTCCCCTTGGCGCCTCCTCATCCACCTCTGGTTGAGTTCCTCTTGGATTTCCAGAGTGACCGCTTCCATTTCTTCCTCCCGGCGGGATAACTCTTCCTGCAGGTGCAACAGTTCCTGGCAGTGCCTGGAATACTCCTCTAGCTCCAGGCTGAGCTCCCGGGTCTCTGTGTCCGGGGCTCTGTCCACAAGGTAGGTGTCCTGCACATAGTTCACCCCGTGCCTCTTGATGCGGTCAAAGTGGACCTTGGCCTCGTACCTGTCGATCTCCCTGTCCAGCTCCCTGATCCTCTGGACTTGCTGCCGGATGGTGTGGTCCTGGGACAGGACCAGGTGGACCAGGGTTTCCATCCTCTCCCCGCAGCCAGAGGGCCCCCTGCCCCAGCTCTGCTCCTGCCTCTTGGAGCGGTTGATCTTGGCCAGCTTCCTGAAGGCTTTGCGGACCACCCGCCTCTGCTTGTCGTGGGGCAGCGCCAGGGTGACCCTGGCCGTGCCCCGCAGGTTACAGGGACCCTCCTTGCTCAGCACCACCTTGGCCTCGGCGCTCCTGGGGCCATTGTTGGGCAGGGACGCCTGGCTCTTGACCAGCACGAAGGTGACCTTCTCCCTCTCCTCCCCCCAGGCCCCCCACAGCCGCAGGATCTTGGTCTTGTTGGGCAAGGTCCTCTCGAAGCCCCGCCACTTCTCCACCAGGCAGTAAGAGTCCGGGGTCCCGGGCACGAACTTGCTGCCCGCCCCATTCAGCCTGCTCTCCTCCAGCAAGGCTAGGATCACATCGGCGCAAGTGGTCCTCTTGGAGAGCCCCGAGACAACCTTCTCCTCCTGGCAGAACCACACGCTCAGCTTGCACTCCTCTGTCTCCATGCCAGCCCTAACTCTCCCTCGTCAGCCCCCCCACTGATCCCAAAAGCTCCAGCAAGCCAGGGGAAGGACTACTCTAACCCCGTCCCCTTCACTCCAACAAATACCCAAGTTTAACTCTGCTGCCCCCCAGCACCTTGTCCTCCTGTCCCAGACCTTGCTGCAATCTGACTCCTCCAGCTCCCTCTCCTCCTGTGACAGGTCTTTGACAATAACTCGCTGGCAAACTTATCCACATCATTATTACACGCCCCCTTTTTTTCCCCTCTCAAGCCTTTAGGAATCCCCAGTACATTCAGGATAACTCGGAGGACCAGCCGGGACTCTTAAACAAAAACCCTCAAATTCTCAGATTCTTGATAACACCCATAACCTCCCCCCCCCAAAAAAAAAACAGCAATAAATGAGAAATGAAATCCTTAAACTAATAACAGGGGAATTGGAGAGATTAACTGGGAGGCTGTGTATACACACACACGTTCAGACACTCAGAACAAGGTCGCCCTCTGCAGTCTGACTCGCTGTCAAACTATCTGCCATTCGTTACTGTCATTTCACTGCTTAAGTTGTACATTTGCTTTGTATTCACACTCTTGTTCACCGCCCCCCCCCCCCCTTCACATGTCCCCCCCCCCCCCACACACACACAAAACTCTGGGAAAGTGGTCCAATGTTTCTTTGGTAGAATACAGTCGGTTTGTTAATTAAATATAACTGGCTACAAGTACAAATCTCTGATTTCTTTTTTTTAATAATTGCTAAATTGACCCTAGTGTCAAGGGATGAGCAGGGTAAATGCGTGGGGTTATGGGGATAGGGCCTGGGTAGGATTGTGGTCGGTGCAGATCCGATGGGCCAAATGGCCTCTTTCTGCACTGTAGGGATTCAATGACAAAGAAACTCCTTCACACCCTCTTTAATTCCTCTGCACCCAGAATATATTCTGAGCACTCTCTCTCTCTCTCTCTCTTGCCCTACAGAGAAGGTTGGAAAAAAATCCCACAAGCATTTCGGATGCTTTTACTTTGGGGCCGATTTACTCTTAATAAAACTCCTTGTGCAAACCCGAACATCTCCTGAATATTAACAACAAACCCGCGTAAACAGCCCGGCACCAGACTGGCATTTGGAAGTTACTCTCTCCCCCACTTTTGTACAAGTTTGTGTTAATAGAAATTCAGTTTGGAACAAGTATTGTCTCGGGGTCTCCTCTTATCTGGAAGCCCCCCACCCCCGTGTTAAACTATCCAAATCTATCTTTTACCGAACCCCCTCAAGCGTGATTTTATTTTAGAAGTTCCTACAAGAAGAATCTAAATAATTGTTCGTCATTAGTCAGCAGGACTTCAATCCATTGGCAAACGAATCTCAAGCGTTTAATCAGATTGCTTTTTTT
The DNA here is from genome assembly GCF_964213995.1 of Mustelus asterias. Taxonomy (NCBI): domain Eukaryota; kingdom Metazoa; phylum Chordata; class Chondrichthyes; order Carcharhiniformes; family Triakidae; genus Mustelus; species Mustelus asterias. The sequence goes on along the minus strand of NC_135809.1, from coordinate 113,192,288 downwards.
AATCATTTGTTCATCAATATTGTGTTGACGATGTTTGAATTGATGGCTGGCTCATTCAGTGTGATAATGGACTCCGTCAATCAGGTCTTCAAGCTGACTGCAGATGATCTCCACAGCCTCCCATTCTCAATCCATCACTGACATTGTTTCATCCGCTTGAAGGGGGAGCCATCTCCTCTCACATGCATCTCCGTGGCGTTTTTTGGGTTCCCTTGTTATTCTAAAGCAGCTTTCGCCTCAAGTCACAACAGAGGCAGCATGTGTGGATGGAGGTGGGTTTGCAGAGTGAGGGAATGGCGGGGGGAGGGGGGAGGGGGGGGCGATAGGGAACAGAACACTACATTGTACCAGTCTTTGAAAGCAGAATGTGCTCCATTCTGCTAAAGGACGAAGCAACTCTTTTTTTTTAAAGGAATGGCATAAATTGACTGGGCTCTGCTTAGAGGGGCATTGTCAATGGGGGGGGGGGGGGGAAAGAATCTTTACAAAGAATTTTCAATTCTGTAACTCTCCCAAAAATTGGTGTATTTTTATGTTGTCTGGGAAGCGATTTTGGATATTAAAGGTGCTATACAAATGCAAGTTATTATTATTGATCCGGGGGTGGAGGGGTTCAATTGAAATTTTCCAAACTGAGATTGATAGATTTGTGTTTGGTAAAGGGACTAAATGATTTGGAGCCAAGTTGAATTAAGATGCAAGTCAGATATGATCTAATTTAATGGTGGGACAGGCTCCAGGGGTTGTATACCACCTCCCCCCCAGCCCCCCCCCCCCTCCCCCCACCACCCCATTTCTGTGTGGTACTCATTTACTGACAAACACACAAACACTGTTCATATGATTCACAGGAACATTAGTGACACCCCTTCCCTCTTTAAATCCGTTACCCGTTTTACCCTCATTACAGATTCGCAGAATCTTACAGCACAGACCAAGGCTATTCGTCCCATCATACCTGTGCTAACTCTTTCAAAGAGCTATCCAATTATCCTGTTTCCCACAGCGCTGCGAATGCTTTTTATTTTCCAAATATCTACCCAGTTCCCTGACTCAGTGCACTAGCACTGGCTCTCCAGGTCCCAGGGCAGTGTTCTAGAAGATATACGTAGCCCGCCAATAACAAGGCTCAGCGCTGGATCCAAGCGGAGGTGATAGGGGGAATTGCCTTGTCCTCTTTAAAAAGAGCTAGTAAGGGTTTATGGTTGGTAACTACGAAAAAACATCCACCATAGACGTACTAGTGGAATGTTTTCACACTGAAGACGATCATCAATCCATCTTTCTCAATCTGAGAATACCTTTGCTCCAACAAAGAACAAACAAGAACAAAGAACAATACAGCACAGGAACAGGCCCTTCAGCCCTCCAAGCCCGCGCCGCTCCCCGGTCCAGGATTGAATCCTGAATCCAGGATCCCCGCCCAATTTTCCAGCCTATCTACATCCTAATATCCTATCCACCGAGCTGTCCCTCACAGCTACGATGCTTTGTTCATCACAACCTATTAACTCACCCCCACCCCCCCATTCCAGACCATGTGATCTCCAGGGAGAGGCGAAAACCCAGAGTGAAAACCCCAGGGCCAATATGGGGAAAATAAATCTGGGAAATTCCTCTCCGACCCCCTGAGGCGATCGAAACGAGTCCAGGAGATCACACTGGCCCTGATCAGAAAATGCTTCCCAACCCTATTCATTTCCACTTCTGCTTTACGAACACCATCTGAATTCCCTGCCACCGAGACAGGTTCCCAACTATCCGCAGTCTCGCTCTGTACTGGCACCAGCAAGATGATCATAGAATGAAGCCTTGAAACGAGAAACAAAGAACAATTAGCCCGCGCCGCTCCGTGGTCCAAACTAGACCACTCTTTTGTATCCCTCCATTCCCACTCCGTTCATATAGCTGTCTAGATAAGTCTTAAACGTTCCCAGTGTGTCCGCCTCCACCACCTTGCCCGGCAACACATTCCAGGCCCCCACGACCCTCTGTGTAAAATATGTCCTTCTGATATCTGTGTTAAACCTCCCCCCCTTCACCTTGAACCTATGACCCCTCGTGAACGTCACCACCGACCCGGGGAAAAGCTTCCCACCGTTCACCCTATCTATGCCTTTCATAATTTTATACACCTCTATTAAGTCTCCCCTCATCCTCCGTCTTTCCAAGGAGAACAACCCCAGTTTCCCCAATCTCTCCTCATAACCAAGCCTCTCCATACCAGGCAACATCCTGGTAAACCTCCTCTGTACTCTCTCCAAAGCCTCCATGTCCTTCTGGTAGTGTGGCGACCAGAACTGGACGCAGTATTCCAAATGCGGCCGAACCAACGTTCTATACATCTGCAACATCAGACCCCAACTTTTATACTCTATGCCCCGTCCTATAAAGGCAAGCATGCCATATGCCTTCTTCACCACCTTCTCCACCTGTGACGTCACCTTCAAGGATCTGTGGACTTGCACACCCAGGTCCCTCTGCGTCTCTACACCCTTTATGGTTCTTCCATTTATCGTGTAGCTCCTCCCTACATTATTCCCACCAAAATGCATCACTTCGCATTTATGTCCAAAAGGTTCCTTGAGGCATATGTGATGGGCCTTTCCATCCCATCTTTCCAGCAATGTGACAGCACTGCCCCCACCCCAGATGGGGAAGCATCACAAGTCAATATAAGTTCCTTCTGTTTGGAACCAGATAAGAAACTCAAAGGAATGTTATGGAGTTAATCTAGACCCCAATTTTTATTGATTTTGGCATTTGGCACAACGTGTTTTGCTCCAGGTATAGTATCCCTACAGTGCAGAAGGAGGCCATTTGGCCCGTCGAGTCTACACCGGCAACAATCCCACCAGGCCCCATCCCCATAAGCCCATGTATTTATCTTCCTAGTCTCCCTGATGCTAAGTGCAATTTAGCAAGGGCAATCAACCTCACCCACATATCTTTGGAATGTGGGAGGAAGCCAGGGTACCTGGAGTAAACCCACACAAACACAGGGAGAACGTGCAAACTCCACACAGACAGTGATCCGAAGCTGGAATTGAACCTGGATCCCTGGCGCTGTGAGGCAGCAGTGCTAACCACTGTACCACCGTGCTGCCTGTATGATTCAATTGAGCCACCAGGAAGCTTTTGTTAAAACAAACTTTATTTTTAACAACACAGGTAAAACATAAGAAAAAGAATTGGCATAACTTTTGCCAATTGGAAATATTTAAACATGCAATCTCTATAGTTCCAATGTAAGCAGTACCCCCATAGACATAAATCTCTTTTTTAAATCAGCACAAAAACAGATATGCTCATGTGGATGCTCAATTTCCACCCTATTTACCCCTCTGAATAGATACAGAAAGATACCTGCCTTTTGGTTAATTTACACCAGTTTCCAGAGAAAGATATATCCTCAAACAGCAGAACTTCAGAGAAATAAACCAGAGGTGCGATTTTACAGCCTTGCTCGAGCGAAACCAGAAATTCCCACCTGAGGTCATAGAACATAGAACATAGAACATAGAACAGTACAGCACAGAACAGGCCCTTCGGCCCACGATGTTGTGCCGACCTTCATCTGAAACCAAGATCAAGCTATCCCACTCCCTACCATCCTGGTGTGCTCCATGTGCCTATCCAATAACCGCTTAAATGTTCCTAAAGTGTCTGACTCCACTATCACTGCAGGCAGTCCATTCCACACCCCAACCACTCTCTGCGTGAAGAACCTACCTCTGATATCCTTCCTATATCTCCCACCATGAACCCTATAGTTATGCCCCCTCGTAATAGCTCCATCCACCCGAGGAAATAGTCTTTGAACGTTCACTCGATCTATCCCCTTCATCATTTTATAAACCTCTATTAAGTCTCCCCTCAATCTCCTCCGCTCCAGAGAGAACAGCCCCAGCTCCCTCAACCTTTCCTCATAAGACCGACACTCCAAACCAGGCAGCATCCTGGTAAATCTCCTCTGCACTCTTTCCAGCGCTTCCACATCCTTCTTATAGTGAGGTGACCAGAACTGCACGCAATATTCCAAATGCGGTCTCACCAAGGTCCTGTACAGTTGCAGCATAACCCCACAGCTCTTAAACTCCAACCCCCTGTTAATAAAAGCTAACACACTATATGCCTTCTTCACAGCTCTATCCACTTGAGTGGCAACCTTTAGAGATCTGTGGATATGGACCCCAAGATCTCTCTGTTCCTCCACAGTCTTCAGAACCCTACCTTTGACCCTGTAATCCACATTTAAATTAGTCCTACCAAAATGAATCACCTCACATTTATCAGGGTTAAACTCCATTTGCCATTTTTCAGCCCAGCTTTGCATCCTATCTATGTCTCTTTGCAGCCTACAACAGCCCTCCACCTCATCCACTACTCCACCAATCTTGGTGTCATCAGCAAATTTACTGATCCACCCTTCAGCCCCCTCCTCTAAGTCATTAATAAAAATCACAAAGAGCAGAGGACCAAGCACCGATCCCTGCGGCACTCCGCTAGCAACCTGCCTCCAGTCCGAAAATTTTCCATCCACCACCACCCTCTGTCTTCGATCAGACAGCCAGTTACCTATCCAATCGGCCAACTTTCCCTCTATCCTACACTTCCTTACTTTCATCATAAGCCGACCATGGGGGACCTTATCAAACGCCTTACTAAAATCCATGTATATGACATCAATCGCCCTACCTTCATCAACACACCTAGTTACCTCCTCAAAAAATTCTATCAAATTTGTGAGGCACGATTTGCCCTTCACAAATCCGTGCTGACTATCCCGGATTAATCCGCATCTTTCTAAATGTTCGTAAATCCCATCCCTAAGGACCTTTTCCATCAATTTACCAACCACCGAAGTCAGACTAACCGGTCTATAATTACCAGGGTCATTTCTATTCCCTTTCTTAAACAGAGGAACAACATTTGCCACTCTCCAGTCCTCTGGCACCATCCCCGTGGACAGCGAGGACCCAAAGATCAAAGCCAAAGGCTCTGCAATCTCATCCCTCGCCTCCCAAAGAATCCTAGGATACATTTCATCAGGCCCAGGGGACTTATCGACCTTCAGTTTATTCAAAACTGCCAATACATCCTCCCTCCGAACATCTATTTCCTCCAGCCTATTAGCCTGTAACACCTTCTCTTCCTGAAAAACATGGCCCCTCTCCTTGGTGAACACTGAAGAAAAGTATTCATTCATCACCTCGCCTATCTCTACTGATTCCATACACAAGTTCCCACCACTGTCCTTGACCGGCCCTAACCTCACCCTGGTCATTCTTTTATTCCTCACATAAGAGTAAAAAGCCTTGGGGTTTTCCTTGATCCGACCCGCCAAGGACTTCTCATGTCCCCTCCTAGCTCTCCTCAGCCCCTTTTTCAGCTCATTCCTTGCTAACTTGTCAACAGACATTTCTTTCTATCCATCCCTCGCCCGCTCCGATTCTGTGGTGAGTGAGGCGGTAGAGTACCGGCGCTAGTCTCTGACAGATCCTAGTCTCCAGACTTCAAAGAGAGAAATAGAGACACCACTCTCTATGAAGTCCAAGCAGCACCTAAGCTTGGTTTCTCTGTGTAAGCCCAGTTCCACCCAGTCACAAGATTTTTCTGTCAATCAACCTACTCAAGTCCTTCTCCGCAAAACCCTAGGAGAACACTAAAATAATAGAACAGCATTAGTCCAGCTTTAAACAAACATTCTAGCAATTAGCAGCAATTATGCTGCTGCAGTAACAACAGAGGCCGTTGGTTACAGACCCAGCGTTAGAAAATACTGTTTAAAAAAGTCCTGCACAGTATCGTCACACTTCCTAGAGTCAAAATTGGCCAGTTGGTTAGACAACAGCAAGCTCAGATTTAACTTTAGATAAAGCCTCTGTCTACGAAATGCCTAATTTCTAACTCAATGGCTTTTTTAAAGTCAAAATTGGGTTCTGCCATCAGCTTCTTTTGGGTGGTTAAGTCATTTATGCCACATAACAATCTGTCTCGCAACATTTCATTCAGAGGTGGTCCAAATTCACAATATTCAGCCAATTTCTGCAACCTAGCCAAGAACTCAATGACAGATTCCCCAGGAGTTTGCCCAGCTATGTTGAAGCAATATCTCTGGAGAATTACAGAGGCTTCAGATCATAGTGGTTTTTCACCAAGTCCGCTAGTCCATTCAAAGTTTTTGAGTCAGGGTCATCCAGACAGGTCAGACATTTTATCACACTGAAAGTCTGGGCCCTGCATGCCGTCAACAATATCACCTTTTCTTTTTCGTCTCCTTCAATGTTGTTCACAGGGAAGAAGTAACGCATGTGCTCGGTATACTGGGCCCAGTCTTCCCTGCTGGCATTACAGGGTTCAAGTTTCCTGAAAAGAGGCATAATTGCCTTTCCGGACCAGAGAAGATTCTTGATTTATGGAGGTTGTCCGGAGGGGGAGATGGAAAAAATATTCTCTTCGTCGCCAATGTAGTAATTAAGCCAATCGCCAGTTTCTCTCATCCCCAAACACCCTTTATTGTGCTTCAAAGAGAAGGGCCGTGCCTACGGCTTATAGCTAGACAGTCTACACCTTGGGAACTACAATGCCGATCCGAGTTGAGCAGCCGGTTTAAAAAACCCCCACTGACCGCTTCTCACTGGGCGAACCTCCGCTCACTCAGTAAGGAAGCTCATACTCCACGAAGCCCAGGGAGAAATCTATCAATGATCCCCAGTGGCCTTCCTGGCCATTATAACACATTCTCAATAGCAAGAATCAGAATCAAATACTGTCAAATCAGGTTAAATGCAGAATGATCCTCTGTCAACAGTGCCTCAACAAGCGCATCAGTTTCAACATCAGAATGGCACCTTGTGAGCAGGGGTTCCCAACCCTCTGGGAATGACCGCGAGTCATCAGGAATTAAAGATCACTCTCCAGGAGGGTGGAGCAAGATGATTGGAGGCAAGATGTCATGTGATGAAACGTCCTGGAATGAACACAACCAGGGTTGGCAACCTTATGACTATTTTCCCAATTGCCAACTCCAGGCAGGCTGTAACTGGTCTAGGATGATGGCTCATTTAGGTCTGAAAGAAAAATCCATATTAAATTGCCACAACGTGGACTTGTTAACAAAATTAAAGCTCATGGAATTAAGGGGACATTGGAACCTGCTGGTTAGGGTGCATTGGCCTTGCGAAATTCTCCCTCAGTGTACCCGAACAGGCGCCAGAGTGTGGCGACTAGGTTATTTTCACAGTAACTTCATTGCAGTGTTAATGTAAGCCTGCTTGTGACACTAATAAATAAACTTTAAAAATAAAGAAATGTGGATACAAAACAAGGGCCAGAAAATAGAGGATGATGCTGAGTGGCTGTTTTTCAGAATGGAGGGAAGTTTACAACGATGTATTCCAGAGGCTGGCAATAAGGCCACTGCTCCTTTTAATATGTATCAATGACCTAGACTTGGAAATATACTGCACCAAACTCATAAATATAGTAAAGAGTGAGGAGGACAGGGACAGACTTCAGGAGGACACAGACAGACAACTAGAATGGGCAGACACATGGCAGATGCAATTTAACACAGAGAGGCATGAGGTGATACAGTTTGGCAGGAAGAATGAGGATAGGCAATATACACAAAGGGTGGGATTTTCCAGCCCTCCCTGCTGGGAGGATCTTCCAGTCCCGTCAAGGGCATTCCCACCACAGTGGGTTCCCCGGCAGCACGGCCAGCGAGCAATGCAACTGGCCTTTGAATTCGATGGAACTGGAAGATTGGAAGATCCCGCCAGCAGCCAATGGTGAGCTGCCTCCACCTCACCCCCACCCCAATAACATGCCGGGAGAGGGGTGGAAAATCCGGTAGAAAGTCTCAGCCTAAATTATACAATTTCCAAAAAGGGCGCAAGAACAGAGACATTTTGGTGTGTGTGGGAGGCGATGGCCTAGTGGTATTATTGCTCGGCCATTAATCCAGAAACTCAACTAATGTTCTGGAGACCTGGGTTCGAATCCCGCCACAGCAGACGGTGGAATTTGAATTCAAATAAAAAAACAATCTGGAATTAAGAATCTACTGATGACCATGAAACTATTATCATAAAAACCCATCTGGTTCACTAATGTGCTTTAGAGAAGAAAATCTGCCATCCTTACCTGGTCGTGACGCCAGAGCCACAGCAATGCAGTTGACTCTCAAAGGCCCTCCAAGGGCAACTAGGGATGGGTAATAAATGCTGGCCAGCCAGCAACACCCATGTCCCAAGAATGAATTTTTCAAAAGTACATACATTCCTGAAGATGGAAGGTAGAGTTGAGAGGGTTGTTAATCAACAGTATATGGATCCTGGGTTTTATAAATAGAAGTATAGAGTATAAACACAAGGATGTTCCTTCATAAAACACTGAGCAAGCCTCCACTGGAGTATTGTGTCCAATTCTGAGCTCCACACTTTTGGAAGATTGTCAAAACCTAGGTTATGGTGTAGAGGAGATTGACTAGATAGGTACCAAGGATAAGGGGCATTAGGTATGTGGAGAGACTGGAGAAGCTGGGGTTGTTATCCTTAGAGAAGGTTGAGTGGAGATTTAATAGAGGTGTTTAAAGTCATGAAGGGTTTTGATAGAGTCAGTAAGTAGTAGTCGGAGTATTTGTAACCAGAGGACACAAATTTAATCATAAGTCACACCTGACACAAAGGAAGATGGATGTGGTGGTTGGAGATCAATTATATCAGCCCCTGGACATCACTGCAGGAGTTCCTCAGGGTAGTGCCCTATGCCCAACCATCTTCAGATCCTTCCTTCCATCAAAAGCTCAGAAATCAGGATGATCACTGAAGTTTGCACAATGTTCAGCACCATTCATGACTCCTCAGATACTGAAACAGTCCCTGTTCATATGCAGCAAGACCTGGACATTATCCTAGCTTGGGCTAATAAGCGCCATGTAACATTCACACCACACAAGTACAATGGCCATCTCCAACAAGAGAGAATCTAACCATCACCTCTTGACATTCATTGGCATTACCATCGCTGAATCCCCCACTATCAACATCCTGGGAGTTACCATTGATCAGAAATTGAACTGGACTAGACGTATAAATACTGTAGCTACAGGAGCATGTCAAAGGCTAGGAATCCTCCAGCAAACAACTCATCTCCTGACTCCCCAAGGCCTGTCCGCCATCTATAAGGTACAAGTTAGAAGTGTGATGGAATACTCTCCACTTGCCTGGATGAGTGCAGCTCATTGGCCTCGGCGCTCCTGGGGCCATTGTTGGGCAGGGACGCCTGGCTCTTGACCAGCACGAAGGTGACCTTCTCCCTCTCCTCCCCCCAGGCCCCCCACAGCTGCAGAATCTTGGTCTTGTTGGGCAGGGTCCTCTCGAAGCCCCGCCACTTCTCCACCAGGCAGTAAGAGTCCGGGGTCCCGGGCACGAACTTGCTGCCCGCCCCATTCAGCCTGCTCTCCTCCAGCAAGGCTAGGATCACATCGGCGCAAGTGGTCCTCTTGGAGAGCCCCGAGACAACCTTCTCCTCCTGGCAGAACCACACGCTCAGCTTGCACTCCTCTGTCTCCATGCCAGCCCTAACTCTCCCTCTTCAGCCCCCCCACTGATCCCAAAAGCTCCAGCAAGCCAGTCCCCGTCACGAACCCCGTCCCCTTCACTCCAACAAATATTGATTGGGACCCCATCCACCATCCTTCACCTTTCACTTCCCCCACCACCGATGCACAGTGGCAGCAGTGTGCCATCTGCAAGATGCACTGCAGCAACTCACCACGACTCCATCAACAGCATCTTCCAAACCTGCAACCTCTACCACCTAGAAGCACAAGGGCAGCAGAAAGCTGGGAACAGCATTACCTGGAGGTTCCCCTCTAAGTTACTCATCATCCTGACTTGGAAATATATCACCGTTCCTTCACCGCCGCTGGGTCAAAATCCTGGAACTTCCTCCCTAACTGCACTGTGGGTGCACCTACACCTCAGGGACTGCAGCAATTTAAAAAGGCAGCTTTTTAAAGCTTCTCAAGGGGCAATTAGGGATGGGTAATACATGCTGGTCTAGCCAGCGACACCCACATCCCGTGAAAATGTAAAACAAAAAGTAAATGGCAAAAGAACCAGAGGGAAGATAAAGAGAACTTTGTTGTTTTTTTGTTAAAGCGAGTTCTTATAATCTACATTCAATTACCTGAAAGGTGGTGATAGATTCAATCATAAATTTCAGAAGGGAATTGGACCAATATCTGAATATATTTCAGTGTCATGTGAGAGGAGTTAGTGCTGAGACGTGGAATAATTGGATAGCTCGCTAAAAGAGCCATCACAGACTTAAAGTTAAAGTTTTAAAGTTTATTTATTAGTGTCATGAGTAGGTTTGCATTAACACTGCAATGAAGTTACTGTGAAAATCCCCTAGTCGCCACACTCCAGAGCCTGTTCGGGTACACTGAGAAGGAATTTAGCACGGCCAATCCACCTAACCAGCACGTCTTTCGGACTGTGGGAGGAAACCAGAGCACCCAGAGGAAACCCAAGCAGACACAGGGAGAATGTGCAGACTCCGCACAGACAGTGAACCAAGCCGGGAATGGAACCCTGGTCCCTGGCGCTGTGAGGCAGCAGTGCTAACCACTGTGTCCCCGTGCCTCCCAAATTTGGGGTGGTTCTGTACTCTTAACACAAATCTGACGGGAGCCATGAGTTGAGAGTGTCCCAAGCTTACTTCACACCGGCCTCTTACACAGGATCAGGAAACTAACACCATCATCACGACAGACCAGCATAAGACCATTCAGTCTATCTTGTCTGGGCTCAGGATTAACCTCTTGTCTGGACCTATGTACTCAAACCAAATAGCCAACCTCTTTTCCTGCCCCAACTTCAAACCCATGTATCCTTTCTTTTCAGGAACCAATCCAATACCCTTCTAAATCATTTTGATTTGATTTGATTTATTATTGTCACACATATTAACATACAGTGAAAAGTATTGTTTCTTGTGCACTAAACAGACAAAGCATACCGTACATAGAGAAGGAAAGGAGATGGTGCAGGATGTAGTGTTACAATCATAGCTAGGGTGTAGAGGAAGACCAACTCACTATATGAGAGGTGCATTTAAAAGTCTGATGGCAGCAGGGAAGAAGCTGTTCTTGAGTCGGTTGGTACGTGATCTCAGACTTTTGTATCTTTTTCCCGATGGAAGAAGGTGGAAGAGAGAATGTCCGGTGTGCGTGGGGTCCTTGATTATGCTGGCTGCTTTGCCGAGGCAGCGGGAAGTGTAGACCTGTTACATCATGTTACAATCAAGTTAGTCTCCACTTCAATAGCCTCGTGATAAAACAGCAATTCATCTACCTACAGCACTGGCCAGATGGGCAGAATGGCCTCATTCTGTTGTTCCATGAATAACCCTGTTCACAACCATTATCCTCTCATTTTATTCCTTTTTCTTTCAATGCTAGTTCTATCGGAAATTCCTTGTTACCATTCATTAGCCAGTGGAAATATCCTTTCACCGCTTCACCTCGTGTACTGTTTAATTACTTCCAGATTATATGTGCTGAGGTTTCTAAAGATTAACGCAGCTTTTAGAACCTTTTGTTTTAAAAGAAAATTTCTCTTTATTTACATTTACACGCAAATCACTGAAAAATACGACAGAAAAATACAGCAGAATTATAAAACAAAAACCATTTAGAGAGTTGACTTAACATATTGTTTCCATTATAAAACCTCGTTTGAAAAGCCTAGAAGAGAAAAAATCATTCCCATAGCCCTTTTCACCACCGCCTAAAGTGTTTGACAGTTAATTCCTGTTATTTTAAGTTTTCTAAACGGTGACAAAATTCATAATGCTAAAGTGCAAAGGGACTTGGGAGTCCTAGTCCAGGATTCTCTAAAGGTAAACTTGCAGGTTGAGTCCGTAATTAAGAAAGCAAATGTAATGTTGTCATTTATCTCAAGAGGCTTGGAATACAAAAGCAGGGATGTACTTCTGAGGTTTTATAAAGCACTGGTTAGGCCCCATTTGGAGTACTGTGAGCAATTTTGGGCCCCACGCCTCAGGAAGGACATACTGGCACTGGAGCGGGTCCAGCGGAGATTCACACGGATGATCCCAGGAATGGTAGGCCTGACATACGATGAACGTCTGAGGATCGTGGGATTATATTCATTGGAGTTTAGGAGGTTGAGGGGAGATCTGATAGAAACTTACAAGATAATGAACGGCTTAGATAGGATGGACGTAGGGAAGTTGTTTCCATTAGCAGGGGAGACTAGGACGCGGGGGCACAGCCTTAGAATAAAAGGGAGTCACTTTAGAACAGAGATGAGGAGAAATTTCTTCAGCCAGAGAGTGGTAGGTCTGTGGAATTCATTGCCACAGAGGGCTGTGGAGGCCGAGACGTTGAGCGTCTTCAAGACAGAAATTGATAAATTCTTGATTTCTCGAGGAATTAAGGGCTATGGGGAGAGAGCGGGTAAATGGAGTTGAAATCAACCATGATTGAATGGTGGAGTGGACTCGATGGGCCGAATGGCCTTACTTCCGCTCCTATGTCTTATGGTCTTATGGTAGTCACTGTTGAAATGTATGAAATTTCTGCACAGCGAATCCCAAATAATGGGGGCAGCACGGTGGCACAGTGGTTAGCACTGCTGCCTCACAGCACCAGGGACCCGGGTTCAATTCCCAGCTTCAGGTCACTGTCTGTGCGGAGTCTGCACATTCTCCCCACATCTGCTTGGGTTTCCTCTGGGTGCTCCGGTTTCCTCCCACAGTCCAAAAGACGTGCTGGTTTGGTGAATTGGCCATGCTAAATTCTCCCTCAGTGCACCTGAACAGGCACCAGAGTGTGATGACTGGGGGATTTTCACTGCAACTCCATTGCAATGTTAATGTAAGCCCACTTGTGACGCTAATTAAATAAAAAATAATGTGGTAACCACCAGATAATGTGTGTTAGCAATATTGAGTGATCAATAAATATTAGCCAAGACATCTATATTATTAAATATTAAATAGATTATTAAATATTAGCCAAGATCTTCTTTGATATAATAGTCGTGGGATCTTTTGCACTCACCTGAAAGGGCAGTGCAGCACTCCCTCAATACTGCTTTGGAACATCAGCCGGGACTTCTGTACTCAAACCTCTGAAGTGAGACTTGAACCCACAACCTTCTGATGCTGGGGCAAGAGTGTAACTGTGATAAGAAATTATGCTGGCTCTGGTTATAACTTTAAAATTATGAAAAGGACTTTTTAATATATAAGAAAACTAAAAGCAAATCTGACCCTTTACCTGAGAAAGCATTCCCATTTTATTTGCTGCCTTCTGCTGACCTCTGGTGGACATCAATAGAATTGCAAAACTTTTAGCTCAGTTACGAGTAGCCAAAGAAATGTGGGTAATTGTGAGTAATTTGGAGAAATAAAATAGAATCTAGAATAATGGATGTGAGAACTAATTTTATTTCAGGTTTATAAGCCAAGTGTTTAGAACCAGACATGACAAAATGGCAACAGGAGGTTGCCATTTAGCCCAGCACACCTCTCCCATAGATCAGTTCAAAACGAATGCAAATGTCCTGCATTCTTCCCACAGTGCAGCATCCTCAAATTAGGGGTCCTGGGATTATTTATGTCCATGTGAGAGGCAAGGCCGAGCCTCGTTCTAGCAAATCATCTGAAAGACAGCAGCTCCGACTGTACAGCACTCCCTCGGGTACTGGATAGAAGTGTCAGCTCAGGTTATGTGATCATGTCTCTGCTAACTCAGGAGTCAGAGTACAATCCACTGAGGACCAACATTACAGGGAATGTCGTCCTGTTCTTGAAATTGAAATTGGAGCACTACCATCTCGCGGGATGGAGGGAATCCCCCAAAAAAAGAAGGAATAAGAACATCATTTCTCTTCTTTAATCCAAATATTCACCTTAGAAATGATAAGCCACTCTGTCTGATCTTCTAACACCACCACTCACACACAATCAATCAGATCAGAGATCTGGGCCGTAACGTTCTCCATTTCAAACTTCCCAGCACTGAACATGCCAAGTTCTCTGTAAGATTTGCAGTTCTGGCGATTAATTTCTGATACTATGTCCGTGCCCACCTGCAGGATGCCAAAACGGAGAATATCCCCTTTGTGTTCTGGAGATCCAGTCCAAATGCAGATTTTTGTAATTATAACCGGGTGCATAAAGGCGATGAGGAAGTAGTTTCCCTCCTTGTCCAGAATAGTCCAACCCCAGGTTCATAAGCTTTGACGGGCAAATGTTGTAAACTGGGATGTCAGTGAAAATCAAGGCAGGGTAATTGTCAGGCAGACTGCCCGTATTCTCCTGGAACTCATTGTCCTTCAGCTTGTTGGAGTTCCCTTTAAATGACCAGTAGGTGCCTATGTGGTGGGAAAGGGATGGCTTAAACCTGATCTCTTGGGGCTGGGCTTTGACCCTGTGGAAGTGCTCCAGGAGCCAGTCGCAAGGCATTTTATCGTAGGGTGGCACGGTGGCACAGTGGTTAGCACTGCAGTCTCACAGCGCCAGGGACCCGGGTTCAATTCCGGCCTCAGGTCACTGTCTGTGTGGAATTTGCACATTCTCCCCGTGTCTGCGTGGTTTTCCTCCGGGTGCTCCAGTTTCCTCCCACAGTCCAAAGATGCGCCAGTTAGGTTGATTAGCCATGCTAAATTGACCCTAGTGTCAGGGTGATTGGCAGGGGTAAATGTCTAGGGTTACAGGAATAGGGCTGGGTGGGATTGTGGTCAGTGCAGACTCGATGGGCCAAATGGCTTCCTTCTGCACTGTAGGGATTCTATGAACATCAGCAGGCACCTGGCCAGCTACGTTACAGCTTGCCAATGTAACCCAGCTTCAAGAGGGTCAGAGTTGTCCATGTTGAGCTCGTAGTCAAGGCGATAAACTTCTGAATGGAGGAGAGGAAGTTTTGAGCGCACGAAACATCGTCCTCCAACATCAAGTAGTAATCGGACAGGTCGGAGCAGGGGTTGACCAGGAAGGCATAATCCACTTTGACCTGAACCGAATTCTCTCCAAAGCGTCATTGTAATTCCTTTTGAGCCTCTCCAAAGTTGGGTAAATGTGCTGTGGGCATCGAATGATACGCAGGCGCCCTGCATCAATGTGTGACACAAACTTGGCTTTGATCTCCACAGAGGTCTTTAAGTTCCAGGACACATTGAAGACAGTGAGGTAAATCACCACCACCGTCTGCTGCAGCTCTTTGACGCTGGACTTCTGAAAGATGGACTGGGTTGTGTCCATCAGATAGTTTCCTGGCTGGCGTTTGACTGTGGAGATCCCTATTGTCAAGTATTCTGGAGAAAAGCCAAAACAAAATGACAAGTTTTGGATTATTTAGGCGGGGGGGGAAATAAAGCAACTTTCTTGCTTAGAAACATCAGGAAAGAAAAGACATTGGGAAGAACTTGCTGGGAGATAATAGTTTAATAGAGCTCACAGTTATTCAAGTGTACATTGCCCACAGATTTCAGACAAGGGAGAGATACACAACACATGGTGAGTGGCCGCACATTGCCGGGTGATTTACGCTGTTCTGCCTTTAGCCCTCAATCTTCCCCTGCATTTTGCTAAAATGTGTATTAATTACCCGTGAGCATGCTACAGCTAGGTAGGTCTGGTATTTCATAGCGTAAGGACCCTTTAACCAGGAGATTTATCTTCCTACAATTCCACTCAACCTTTTTGGGAGAGGGAACAATTTAAACTGTTCAATCTCATTCCTGTAGGCGCGAAATTGTTTAGAGATCTTTAAGATATCAAATATAAATTCTTTAATTTGGGGACCAGGTCGGGAGGTGGATTTGAGACCAGGGAGAGATCAGCCATGATCTGATTGAATGGCAGATCAGGTTTGAAGGGCTAAGTTGCCTACTTCTGCTCCTAAGTCCTATGTTCCTACGTTAATGGCTTTTCCTCAGTCCCTTTTCTCTCTCTCACCAGAACTCTGCCGCCCCGCCTGCCACGGAATCTGAATGGGCGAGGGGCGGACAGCGGAAATGTCTCGCTCGAGTGAGGCCATAAAATCTCGCCTTCTGTGTGAATTCAATCTTCCTTTCCTTCACTTTATTTCTCTTTCTGGACATGATTTTTGTCTTTTAAAAAGCATTTAGACAGTTACATGGGTAAGATGGGTGTAGAGGGATATGGGCCAAACACAGGCAATTGGGACTAGCTTAGTGGTTAAAAAAAAGGGCGGCATGGACAAATTGGGCTGAAGGGCCTGTTTCCATGCTGTAAACTCTATGACTCTATGATTTGACTTAAATTCATCGAATTTCCTTCTTCATTGTTGGTCTGTTTCTCTCTTAGTCCTTAAATCTCCTTGGTTAAAGTGACAGACTGTTGGCCCCATTGTTCACTGAGGTGTCCGGCGTGCTATTGCAGAGAGCACTGTTATCGGCTCACACTCCCATCAAGCTATGGGGCAAAAACAGCTAAAGCTTAAGGATGCATGAAAATGTCTAACTAAAAGGGCATACACCACGAGATGCCCCACTCCAGCAAAGTCCGAGCCAGTATTTCCTGCATGTCGTGAAATGTTGAAGAGATGTTGAGATTTTTATGTTCCGAGCATCTTGGTTTCAACTCATCCAAAAATCTGTCACCCACACCCCACCTTGCACACCATCACCGCTGTGTTTGCCAATCACCACTGCCTCCACGGCCAACAAAACCTCGATATTAAAATATTCATCCTGGAGTTCAAATCCCCCCATGACCTTTCCCCTTTCTACTTTTGCCTTAGACGCAGCAGCCAATGGAGGAGTGATGAAGACTGGGGATGAAAAAGCAACCAGAATTCAAGAAGTCCGGGCACCTCAGAGGGTTTGTGCAGCTTGAAGAGATTACAGAGATAGGGACTGGATGAAGCCACAGAGGGATTTACAAACCAGGATGAGAATTTGAAAAATGGAGGCATTGCCAAACCGGGAGCCAATGCAGGCCAGAGAGCACAGGGGTGATGGTTGAATGGGAGTTACAATTTGGGCAGCAGGATCTGGGTTTATTTAGATGGGAGGTTGGTCAGGAGAGTCGCAGAATCTCGAGAAGGATGCCATTAGGCATGGTGGCACAGTGGTTAGCACTGCTGATTCACAGTGCCAGGGACCTGGGTTCAATTCCCGGCTTGGGTCATTGTCTGAGCAGAGTCTGCACGTTCTCCCCGTGTCTGTGTGGGTTTCCTCCGGGTGCTCCGGTTTCCTCCCACAGTCCGAAAGGTGTGCTGGTTAGGCACATTGGCATTGCTAAATTCTCCCTCAGTGTACCCGAACAGGTGCCGGAGTGTGGCGACTAGGGGATTTTCACAGTAACTTCAGTTTTTGAGGAAGAGAAGGTGTTACAGGCTAATATGCTGGAGGAAATAGATGTTCGGAGGGAGGATGTACTGGCAGTTTTGAATAAACTGAAGGTCGATAAGTCCCCTGGGCCTGATGAAATGTATCCTAGGATTCTTTGGGAGGCAAGGGATGAGATTGCAGAGCCTTTGGCTTTGATCTTTGGGTCCTCACTGTCCGCGGGGATGGTGCCAGAGGACTGGAGAGTGGCGAATGTTGTTCCTCTGTTTAAGAAGGGGAATAGAAATGACCCTGGTAATTATAGACCGGTTAGTCTTACTTCGGTGGTTGGTAAATTGATGGAAAAGGTCCTTAGGGATGGGATTTACAACCATTTAGAAAGATGCGGATTAATCTGGGATAGTCAGCACGGATTCGTGAAGGGCAAGTCTTGCCTCACAAATTTGATTGAATTTTTTGAGGATGTAACTAAGTGTGTTGATGAAGGTAGGGCAGTTGATGTCATATACATGGATTTTAGTAAGGCGTTTGATAAGGTCCCCCATGGTCAGCTTATGATGAAAGTAAGGAGGTGTGGGATAGAGGGAAAGTTGGCCGATTGGATAGGTAACTGGCTATCTGATCGAAGACAGAGGGTGGTGGTGGATGGAAAATTTTCGGACTGGAGGCAGGTTGCTAGCAGAGTGCCACAGCGATCAGTGCTTGGTCCTCTGCTCTTTGTGATTTTTATGAATGACTTAGAGGAGGGGGCTGAAGGGTGAATCAGTAAATTTGCTGATGACACCAAGATTGGTGGAGTAGTGGATGAGGTGGAGGGCTGTTGTAGGCTGCAAAGAGACATAGATAGGATGCAAAGCTGGGCTGAAAAATGGCAAATGGAGTTTAACCCTGATAAATGTGAGGTGATTCATTTTGGTAGGACTAATTTAAATGTGGATTACAGGGTCAAAGGTAGGGTTCTGAAGACTGTGGAGGAACAGAGAGATCTTGGGG
Organism: Mustelus asterias; assembly: GCF_964213995.1. Taxonomy (NCBI): domain Eukaryota; kingdom Metazoa; phylum Chordata; class Chondrichthyes; order Carcharhiniformes; family Triakidae; genus Mustelus; species Mustelus asterias. The sequence goes on along the minus strand of NC_135809.1, from coordinate 113,173,935 downwards.
TCCATATCCACAGATCTCTAAAGGTTGCCACTCAAGTGGATAGAGCTGTGAAGAAGGCCTATAGTGTGTTAGCTTTTATTAATAGGGGGTTGGAGTGTGGTGGACCTCAGTTGTGCCTTTGTCCTATATGGACCACCGTTGTGTGTGCTTGTCATACCTGGACACATCCCCTTCCAGTTTGGGTCCTCCCCTCAGCACCTAGTATAAAGGTGGCTGTCTCCTCCCCCTTGTTCAGTCCAGGTCGGTTATTTGTTGGGATCTGCTCCTGATTCTGTTGTGAATAAAAGCCTACACTTATATTGGCACACAGGTAGTCTTTCGCCTTATTGATAGCGCATCAGGGAGTTTAAGAGCCATGGGGTTATGCTGCAACATACAGGACCTTGGTGAGACCACATTTGGAATATTGTGTGCAGTTCTGGTCACCTCACTATAAGAAGGATGTGGAAGCGCTGGAAAGAGTGCAGAGGAGATTTACCAGGATGCTGCCTGGTTTGGAGGGTAGGTCTTATGAGGAAAGGTTGAGGGAGCTAGGGCTGTTCTCTCTGGAGCATTAGGCACTGGCTACAGGGGAGATCTCAGAGGTTTGGAGAATAGCCAATGTTATTCCTTTGTTTAAGAAGGGTAGCAAGAATAATCCAGGTAATTACAGGTCGGTGAGCTTTATATCAGTGTAGGAAAATTATTGGAGAGGATTCTTCGAGACAGGATTTAGTCCCACTTGGAAATAAGTGGACATATTAGTGAGAGGCAACATGGTTTTGTGAAGGGGAGGTCGTGCCTCACTAACTTGATCAAGTTTTTCGAGGAAGTGACGAAGATGATTGATAAGGGTGGGCAGTGGATGTAGTCTACATGGACTTCAATAAGGCCTTTGACAAGGTCCCTCATGGCAGACTGGTGCAGAAGGTGAAGTCGCACGGGATCAGAGTTGAGCTGGCAAGGTGGATACAGAACTGGCTCGGTCATAAAGGACAGAGGGTAGCAGTGGAAGGGTGCGTTTCTGAATGGAAGGCTGTGACAAGTGGCGTTCCTCAGGGATCAGTGCTGGGACCTTTGCTGTTTGTAATATATATAACTGATTTGGAGGAAAATGTAACTGGTTTGATTAGTAAGTTTGCAGATGACACAAAGCTTGGTGGATTTGCAGTTAGCAATGAGGACCATCAGAGGATACAACAGGATATAGATCGGCTGGAGACTTGGGCGGAGAGATGGCAGATGGAATTTAATCCGGACAAATGTGAGGTAATGCATTTGGGAAGGTCTAATACAGATAGTAAATATACAGTAAATGGCAGAATCCTTAAGAGTATTGATAGGCAGAGGGATCTGGGTGTACAAGTACACAGGTCACTGAAAGCGGCAACGCAGATGGAGAAGATAGTCAAGAAGGTATAAGGCATGCTTGCCTTCATCGGCCAGGGCATTGAGTTTAAAAATTGGCAAGTCATGTTGCAGCTTTATAAAACCTCAGTTAGGCCGCACTTGGAATATAGTGTTCAATTCTGGTCGCCAGAAGGATGTGGAGGCTTTGGAGAGGGTACAGAAAAGATTTACCAGGATGTTGCCTGGTATGGAGGGCATTAGCTATGAGGAGAGGTTGGAGAAATTTGGTTTTGTTCTCACTTGAACGAGAGAGGTTGAGGGGCGACCTGATAGAAGTCTACAAGATTGGACAGAGTTTTTTCCCAGGGTGGAAGAATCAATTACTAGGGGGCATAGATTTAAGGTGTGAGGGGCAAGGTTTAAAGGAGATGTACGAGGCAAGTTTTTTACACAGAGGGTGGTGGGTGCTGCTGCAGGGGGCAGATAGTGGAAGCAGATGTGATAGTAACTTTTAAGTGGCATCTTGAGAAATACATGAATAGGATGGGAATAGAAGGATATGATCCCCAGAAGCGAAGGGGTTTTAGTTCAGTAGGGCAGCATGGTCAGTGCAGGCTTGGCGGGTCGAAGGGCCTGTTTCTGTGCTGTAATTATCATTGTTCTTTGTTCATGTCCAACCTGCCAATGTTAACAGAATCCATAGAATCCCTACAGTGCAGAAGCAGGCCATTTGGCCCATTGAGTCTGCACTGACACAGCTTATTGGAAGAAGACAAAGAGAAAGAAAGAATAATTCTACAAATTCATGTTTCCAGTAATAAGATCACCAATATATTTCACCTCCCACCTTCAACCATTTGCTCACCATCTCCAATTGTTTGGTAACCTCTGGTTGGATCTGACACCAATGCAATGCAACCATTAAATGGTGCAACCATTAGGTGGTGCAAAGCCAGCACATGGTGTATAATTGCCATTGTCAGTTCAGGCAGCTGCCAGTAAGAAAGATGGTGCCATTCAATTGTTCACAGTCAACAAATACAAATAACACTGTTGACATAATACCTTGTGACTAAGGCAAGTGTGCTACCAACTGTGGCATGGCCTACACTCTAATCATTAATCGGGGTGAATTAGATTTTGTTTATTTCTCAGAAACTACATAAAATATGAAGATGAGAGAGAAATAAGTGCACAAAACAACATGACAATACAGTTTTACTAAAGAGCCCCATAATGTTTGGCAGGATAATTGGCACTTTCAGCTCATGAAAGGAACACAGTGCAGTTTCCTGAATTGAACTAAATATTTGTGTAGAATAACCTCGGAAGGCAGGACTCGAACCTGTAGTCCTTGGATAATATCAGGATTTATACCAAATTCAAAAGCCTTATCCATTAGGCCACACAGATAAGACATCTGACTTCACACTTCGCTGAAGATGCGTATTGACATCATCTGGGAGTGCAAAGAGGGATACGGGCAGTTTTCCATCTTGGACGTTTTGGAATGATGTCAACAATTGCCCCACGCATGCAGGGACCACGGTGCATGCGCAGAACGACCACAGAGGCCATCTTTAATGCCAACAGCCACTTCAACAGCAGTGGCAACACATACTCCTTAACTTTTAAACTAAATGTGTTCAAGGAAAATGATAAAACGCGCAATAAAGTTAGCAATGTCATTCCCCCATGCCTTTCTCTGCTTCTCTACTTGTTCGTAGCCTGTCACATCTCTGACCTTTTCCCATTCTGACAATGGGCCATTGACCTGAAACGTTAACTCTGTTAGTCTCTCCATGGATGCTGCCTGGCCTGCAGACTATTTCCAGAATTTTCTGTTTTTATTCCAGATTTCCAGTATTTTGCCTTTGTTATTCCAGAATTGGGACACCCTCACACGCACACACACACCCTGCCGTTTTCCTTCTGCTAAAACCAAAATAGGCAGGAATCGGGGGGATAGGTGTTGCACACTACATCCTGTCAAGCTGCATATGCGAATTTGTGAATTGATGCAGCCCAGGGGGAGAAATCCAGAGCTTAGGGTCCAGGAAGCGGAAGGCAATGACGGGAGCGATTAAAATTGAGGATGTGCAAGAATTGGAGTAGCGCAGAGGGCGGGGAGGGTTGTTGGGCTGGAGGAGATTACAAAGATGGTCCATTATGGTCCACATTATGGTTTTGTGAAGGGTAGGTCGTGCCTCACAAACCTTATTGAGTTCTTTGAGAAGGTGACCAAAGAGGTGGATGAGGGTAAAGCGGTTGATGTGGTGTATATGGATTTCAGCAAAGCGTTTGATAAAGTTCCCCATGGTAAGCTTTTGCAGAAAATACGGACACATGGGATTGAGGGTGATTTAGTAGTTTGGATCAGGAATTGGCTAGCTGTAAGAAAACAAAGGGTGGTAGTTGATGGGAAATATTCATCCTGGAGTTCAGTTACTAGTGGTGTACCGCAAGGATCTGTTTTGGGGCCACTGCTGTTTGTCATTTTTATTAATGACTTGGATGAGGGCGTGGAAGGATGGATTAGTAAATTTGCGGATGACACTAAAGTCGGTGGAGTTGTAGACAGTGCGGAGGGAAGTGGCAGGTTACAGAGGGACATAGATAGCTGCAGAGCTGAGCTGAGAGGTGGCAAATGGAGTTTATTGCGGAAAAGTGTGAGGTGATTCACTTTGGAAGGAGTAACAGGAATACAGAGTACTGGGCTAATGGTAAGATACTTGGTAGTGTGGATGAACAGAGGGATCTGGGTGTCCATGTGCATAGATCCCTGAAAGTTGGGACCCAGGTTGATAGGGTTGTTAAGAAGGCGTACGGCGTGTTAGCTTTTATTGGTAGAGGGATTGAGTTTCGGAGCCAGGAGGTCATGCTGCAACTGTACAAAACTCTGGTGCGGCCGCATTGAAAGTATTGCGTACAGTTCTGGTCGCCGCATTATAGGAAAGATGTGGAAGTGTTGGAAAGGGTGCAGAGGAGATTTACCAGGACGTTGCCTGGTATGGTAGGAAAATCGTATGAGGAAAGGCTGAGGGGCTTGAGGTTGTTTTCGTTAGAGAGAAGGTTAAGAGGTGACTTAATAGAGGCATACAAGATGATCAGAGGATTAGATAGGGTGGATAGTGAGAGCCTTTTTCCTCGGATGGTGTTGGCTAGCATGAGGGGACATAGCTTTAAATTGAGGGGTGAGAGATATAGGACAGATGTTAGAGGTAGGTTCTTTACTCAGAGAGTAGTAAGGGCGTGGAATGCCCTGCCTGCAGCAGTGGTGGACACGTCAATGTTGAGAGCGTTCAAGTGGTTATTGGATAAACATATGGATGATATTGGAATCATGTTGATTAGAGGGGCTTTAGATTGGTACCACTGGTCGGCGCAACATCGAGGGCCGAAGGGCCTGTACTGCGCTGTAATGTTCTATGTTCTACATCTAAGAAGGCAGATGCAGGGGAAGTAATTCAGAGGGCGGACATGAATGGTTACTAGTGGATGTTGTGCTTGGTTGCTGGTAGCACTGGCCTCGGAGGTTTCTCCATCACTGATTCTGTGCAGCAGTCCACGTGTTAACAACCCTTTTTTAAAGAATACAATTTGCCAATCTTTGTTCTTTGTCTTTTAACCTCATAAACTTCTCTATTCTAAAGAAATGAAATCTATTTTCCTGCTGACTAAAACCTCTCATCCTTGATATCATCTTAATAAATCTCTTCTATGCTGTTTCTATGACCTTGACATCCTTCCTATTGCGGTCCACTGTGAAGGTGAAGACGCGCAAAACTCGGCCTCTCAGATAGATTCACACTAAACAAGGGCTGTAAAGTTTCTGCTTTGGGTGATAAGCGATAATATCATCCGTGAACCAGCACCATCTGACAGTGGAACAGAACACAACTGTTTCTTTCTCCTCTGTTAAAAGATATTCCTTGACGTGTTTAAGAAAGGCAACCAGCAAACAGGTTGATGAACAAAAGTGATCATTTTTAACAAGGGGCAAACAGTCCATCTTCTGAACGATTTCACTTGCGATCACTGAGATGAGTTTAACAAAAAAGGCTCTGCTGAACCTTCAAATGGTTTTGCTGGTGTACACTAGCTAGTCTCCACTAGTCACCACCCTGACCCCACCCCCACAACTAACACACTACCCACTCATGCCCAGGCTCCCAAACCACTTTACCCCCCTCACCCACCTGCCACTTTACCCCCACTCCCCCATCCACTTCCCCTACATCCCTTCTCTCTCCATAGCTTCTCAAAATGGCTCTGGGATCTTTAAACTTAACTTTAATCTTTAAATACCGACTTTTACAGATGCACCAAAGAAAATATTCTTTCTGGTTGTATCACAGCTTGGTATGGCTCCTGCTCTGCCCAAGACCGCAAGGAACTACAAAAGGTCGTGAATGTAGCCCAATCCATCACGCAAACCAACCTCCCGTCCATTGACTCCGTCTACACTTCCCGCTGCCTTGGAAAAGCAGCCAGCATAATTAAGGACCCCACAAACCCCGGACATTCTCTCTTCCACCTTCATCTGTCGGGAAAAAGATACAAAAGTCTGAGGCCATGTACCAACCGACTCAAGAACAGGTTCTTCCCTGATGCCATCAGACTTTTGAATGGGCTTACCTTGCATTAAGTTGATCTTTCTCTAAACCCTAGCTATGACTGTGGGTCATGTCCCTGCCTCTGAACTAGAAGCTCCGTGTTCGAGTCCCGCCCCAGAACTTGATGGCCAAGGAAGGTGCGTTTATAACGCGATCAAACAGGTTGAGTGTCAAGCTGAAAATCCTTCCAACACGCCAATGGCTGGGACGGACTCCTGGGCAGCCACACTCCAGCAGTAAGTCCCTGGTAGCAGACTAGCGGCCTGTTCCGGGAATAACTAGCTATGGAAACAGGCATTAAATATCTGCCTTAGTGCACCACTAGCTGTGGGAAGAGAATTGGAACGCGTTTTCTCTTTAAATGACGGCATCCTGGGGCTACATGTCAAGCCCCGACTTGCTCTGGGTAACTAGCAGGCTTCTCGCCTCAAAGCTGTTAACCCAAGTGGCAGTAACAGGCCAGTGGTGGAATAACTCATTCTGCAATGTCACTGTGCTTCTGCCATTAGGGTATTCTGATGCTGCATCGTGTTTAGACATGTAGATCGAGTCGGACCACATCCCCTCACCCGCCTCCTTGGAAATCCTCGAACCGTCAAATTCAGATCAGATCCCCTCGAACTTACTATTAGGAAGGACATTGTTTTGGGTTTTCATCTGTTCCTTGCCCTGTGAACAGGGCATGGATTAAAAATGATGAAATTTGAGCAGCTTTAAGATGCATCTTTCACTTCTTAAAATTTCTATCATGCACGTGCAGAGGTTTTTAAAATCATGGTTCTCTCTGGTGATATTTTAAATTGTTATTTTCAGCATAAACAGAGTTGCCACTTCTAATATTACGTTAGCAACTGCAGTATCTTGTTCTCATATTCCATTTAAATGTGTCTTCTTGGTGTCAGTGCTTATTAAGATGCTCGCCTTAAACACAACGATTCAGATGTGTGTTCTGACGCTGTGGTTCAAACAGCCCTCTGGTGATCAGTGTGTTGTTAGGGAGACCAAAGGAGAGATAATCCTTCCACATAATGGGCTGTTACTTTGTGTAATTGCACCTGACCCTGAATAGCGCCCCCCCCCCCCCCCAACATGTCGATCCGTCACAGAAGAGCCTCCAGCGAGGACTGAAGGCGGGATATCCTAACAAGACATCATGTGTCACTGCGACCATTTAACCAAGTCTGATTTCAGCAATTACTGATAACGTCCTTTTGCACACACACACATCCCCCCCCCCCAAAAAAAAGGCAAAATCTGAAGAGATAAAGCGGAGAAATAGGAAGGTTGCAGAGACGTTCCTATTGAGGGATTAAAGGATTAAATCACAAGACAGGGACATACAAAGTTCCCCATGGTGATTACATCGGAGTCATCCATTGGCTGGGTGATTTCGCAACAGCCTTGTTGTTGGTGAGATGTTCCCCCTGGTTGGGAATTTAGTGTCAGAGTTTCAGGATAAGATGTTAGAATGAGATGAAGACAAATTCCTTCACTCAAAGGGTTGTGAATCTTTGGAATTCTCTGAACCAAAGAAACATGAATGTCCAGTTTGCGAGCATTTCTGAAGCAGAGATGGATAGATTTTTTGGCTACTAAGAGAATTAGCGAAATGGCGATAATGGGGGAAAGCGTCATTGAAATAGATCAGCCACGATGTTATTGAACATGTGGCCTATTCAGCTCCTATATCTTATGCTTTTATAAGTTGGGGCTAGTCTTGGGATGTAAAAAGCTTTTGTTCTGAGAAATTGGTAGAGTGGAAGATTCTAGGAATGGGTCCTTGGAATGTGGGCATCACTGGCAAGGCCAGCATTTACTGCCCATTCCGAATTACCTTTGAGAAGGAGATGGTGAGTCGCCACCTTAAACCAGTCCATGTGCTGTAGGTGCACCCACACTGCTGTTGGGGATGGAAGTGTCAGGTTTTGACCCTGGGACAGTGAAGGAATGGCAATATGGGTTTTCCAGTCAGAATGGTGAATAACTTGGAGGGGAACTTGCAGGAGGTGGTGTTCCCAATCAGAATGCTGTTCGGATTCTTCTTGGTGATGGAGTATTTGGATGCTCGGCGATCAAACGAAAAACTTATATCACTTTTCTCTTAGGAATTTAACAGTCAGGTTCTAATTGAAGCATGAATGAAAATGAAAAGAAAAATGGTCTTGCACAAAAGAACAAAGTCCAAAAGCTGGTTACATCTCACTGGTCTATCAATAACATTCATAGAATCATACAGTGCAGAAGGAGGCCAGTCAGCCCATCAAGTCTGCACTGACTCTCTGACAGAGTACCTTACCCAGGTCCTCTCCCCTGCCCTATCCCTGTAACCCCATACATCTACCATGTCTAATTCATCTAACCTACACATCTTGGGACACTAAGGGAGAGTTTAGCATGGCCAATTCACCTAACCTGCACATCTTTGAACTGTGGGAGGAAACCGAAGCACCCGGAGGAAACCCACGCAGACACGGGGAGAATATGCAAACTCCACACAGTCACCCGAGGCTGGAATTGAACCCGGGTCCCTGGCGCTGTAAGGCAGCAGTGCTAACCACTGTGCTGTCCCTCTTTGCAGTATCTCAGGTGACTGTTTAGAAGTACAGAGCATGAATGAGTTTACACGGGTCGAACTGAACAATTTGGAAAGAACACTTCAGTTCCTGGTTCCATTCCCTCTCTGACCTCGGCCTCCTGTACTGCTCCAATGAAACTCAACGGAAGCTGGAGGAAAAATACCCCTCCGGGGGCGATTCTCCCAAAAAAGTTCTCAGTGCTGAATTCGTGAGAAAGCTGGTGTAAATCACGACTGTTTTTTCAGTGGTAGTTCAGACTCGAATCTCCCACGCTCAGTGCAATGCAGCGGTCACAATCATGAATATCATTAAAAGCTCAGGGGGCGGGGCCTATTCGCGCTGGAGTCTGACAGTTCCCTATCGATCCCCATGCAGAGTGGCACCCCACCCCCACTGATCACCCCAAAGCCCTGCCCCGTAGGCCCCGTCCCCGTGGCACTGCCCCCCCAGGCCTTGCCCCCTTGGTGCTGCCCAATGCCTGGTGGGCAGTGCCGAGGTGCCCCCCTGGGCATGGGAACTTTGGCCCTTGGGCAGTACTAGGGGTCACAGGCTGGCACTGCCAGGGTGGCGATGCCCGGGGGCACCACCTCCCACCACCTGACGCCCTGGCAGACCCCGATTGCCCCCCCCTTCACTCCAGCGCGGTCTCCCCAAAAGTGGGGAGCTGAAGTGAAATACTCCTGGTGGGGTGGGAGATGTTATCGAGCCCAGAGAATTCAGTCCCAGGCCCGATAATCGCATTTAAATTACGTTCAATTGAGATTAAAATCACTTACCTGCTGTTCCCGTTGGTTTCCAGTGTGGTCCCGACCGCACCAGATGTCCGTCGCTGGGAGATGCGTGCGCATCGGGAACACATGCGTGAATCCTGAGAGTCAGCCCATGTGCAATTCTCTCAGCACGACACGCCAAAAAATTAGCGGGATGGGAGAATCGCGACCCCCCATCTTTTTATCAGGCACTTTTCAGCCTTCTGGACTCAACATTGAATTCAACAATTTCAGATTTGAACTGCTGCTCCCAACTTTCCAGACTGCAGCTGTTAATACTGATCCTGCCATTGTTACTTTCACCTCCTCTCGGCCCAGGATAGTAAAGGAAGCAGCTACACAGATAGCGGATGCACTGGTAGTAATCTTCCCAGAATCCTTAAATTCTGGAAAAGTCCCAGTGGATTGGAAAACTGCTAATGTACAAAGAACAAAGAAAAGTGCAGCACAGGAACAGGCCCTTCGGCCCTCCAAGCCTGTGCCGATCATGATGCCCTTAGTAAACTATAAAAAAAACCTTTCTGCCCTTTCTCAGTCTGTATCCCTCTATTCCCTCCCTATTCATGTACCTATCCAGATGCCTTTTAAATGTTGCTAAGTGCCTGCTTCCACCACCTCCTGCATTCCAGGCCCCCACCACTCTCTGCATGAAAAACTTCCCCCGCACATCTCCCTTAAACTTTCCCCCTCCCACCTTGTGCAATAACTCCACGGAGGCGAAAGTCCCATCACCAAGTTACTTTATTTACACCATACATCTGTACACAGCCAGCTCTCCAGTTGCTCCCTGCTGAATGCAGGCTGGGAGTCTGACACACCTGCTTTAAATAGGGAGCATGAGACTCCCTGATTTAACCACCAAAACGGACTCATCAGGTAGTTCCTACTCTAGCAAGCCAACCTCATTAGCCTGGCTGAAGTCATCACACCTTGAACCTGTGCCCTCTTGTAATTGACACTTACGCCCTGGGATAAAGCCTCTGACTATCCACCTTATCTGTGCCTCGCATAATTTTGTAGACACGGACTCACTTTTCTCTTTCTAGGTACTGATTGACCCGCTGTGCATTTTCAACAATTTCAGATCTAAAAACAGGAAGAACTGAATTTGAATTTGAATTTCAGATCTGACTTTCCTCCTTTTAATTGTTTATTTGTGTTGGATGTGATCCACACTGGCTCGTCTCTTTGTGTTACTTTGATGTCCTCTGACCAGCAAGCTGACCGCTCTCCTGACTCTTGTCAACCCCTATTCCATTATGGAGGATAAAGACAGCTGCCAGGAACAGGATAAACCAACGCTGACTCCTGTATCGAACGCACTGGGAAAACAGTCATCATACACCTGAAAATGAACGCACAATCACAGAAATATATACAACCTCTTGTTGGGTCCACTGCCTCCTGTTACCTAAAGGAGCAATCAATTATAAACTAAAAAAGACAACCACGCTTTTCTACTGTGCTTTTCAAATCCTCAGGTTGTCCCAATGGAGTCACGGATGGCAATGTGATAACAATGATGTGGAGATGCCGGCGTTGGACTGGGGTAAACACAGTAAGGAGTCTAACAACGCCAGGTTAAAGTCCAACAGGTTTATTTGGTAGCAAACGCCACTAGCTTTCAGAGTGCTGCTCCTTCGTCAGGTGAGTGGGAGTTCTGCTCACAAACAGCAAACAGGGCATATAAAGACACCAACTCAATTTACAGAATAATGAATAATGATTGGAATGCGAGTCTTTACAGCTAATCAAGTCTTAAAGGTACAGACAATGTGAGTGGAGAGAGCATTAAGCACAGGTTAAAGAGATGTGTATTGTCTCCAGACAGGACAGCCAGTGAGATTTTGCAAGTCCAGGCAAGTTGTGGGGGTTACAGATAGTGTGGCATGAACCCAATATCCCGGTTGAGGCCGTCCTCATGTGTGCGGAACAACGAGGAACATTACAGACAGTTACCTGGAGGGACGAGCGAATGAACTTTGAGCAAATTGGGATAGGGCAGTAGAGTTTTGGATGAGTTATGGTGGATGGGAGGCCGATGAGGACAGCATTGGAACAGTTGAGTCCACAATTTCAGCAGCAATTTCACTGAGGTGTCCTGGTCAATATTTGTCCCCCAAGCTAACATCAGTTTAGGCCTATACTCTCTGGAATTTAGAAGAGGGGAGATCAAATTGAGGTATACAAGATGATAAAAGGTATGGATAAAATAAACATGGAGTGGATGCTTTCTCTTGTGGGAAATTCTAGGATGAGAGGTCATAGTCTTAGGATAAGGGATAGCAAATTTAAAACAAAGTCGAGGAGAAACTACTTCTCCCAAAGGGTTGTGAATCTGTGGAATTCGCTTCCCCAAAGTGAGTAAATTTAAGGAGGAGTTGGACAGGTTTTTAATTGGTAATGGGTTGAAGGGTTATGGGGAGAAGGCAGGAAAATGGGGATGAGGAGCATATCAGACATGATGGAATGGCAGAGTGGACTCGATGGGCCGAATGGCCAAATTCTGCTCCTATATCTTATGCATTGATGAACTTATGAATGAAAACACATTGCCTGCTGGTTATCGCATTGTAAGGAGTCTAACAACACCAGGTTAAAGTCCAACAGGTTTATTTGGTAGCAAACACCACTAGCTTTCGGAGTGCTGCCCCTTCATCAGGTGAGTGGGAGTTCTGTTCACAAACAGGGCATATGAAGACACAAACTCAATTTACAAAATAATGGTTGGAATGCGAGTCTTTACAGGTAATCAAGTCTTAAAGGTACAAACAATGTGAGTGGAGAGAGCGTTAAGCACAGGTTAAAGAGATGTGTATTGTCTCCAAACTACCCAGCCTTCAGGAGAACAGTGGCCACGACACCACACAACCCTGCCACAGTAGCCTCTGCGGGGCATGCCGATCATCGACACGGATGCCATCATCTCATGTGAGAACACCATCCACCAGGTACACGGTACATACTCTTGCAACTCGGCCAACGTTGTCTACCTGATACGCTGCAGGAAAGGATGTCCCGAGGCATGGTACATTGGGGAGACCACGCAAACGCTATGACAACGGATGAATGAACACTGCTCGACAATCACCAGGCAAGAGTGTTCTCTTCCTGTTGGGGAACACTTCAGCGGTCACGGGCAATCGGCCTCTGATCTTCAGGTAGGCGTTCTCCAAGGCGGCCTTCACGACACACAACAGCACACAGTCGCTGAGCAGAGACTGATAGCCAAGTTCCGCACACATGAGGACGGCCTCAACCGGGATCTTGGGTCCATGTCACACTATCTGTAACCCCCACGTTTTGCCTGGGCTTGCAAAATCTCACTAGCTGTCCTGTCTGGAGACAATACACATCTCTTTAACCTGTGCTTAAGCCTCTCTCCACTCACATTGTCTATACCTTTAAGACTTGATTACCTGTAAAGACTCGCATTCCAATCATTGTTTTGTAAATTGAGTTTGTGTCTTTATATGCCGTTTGTGAACAGAACTTCCACTTACCTGATGAAGGGGCAGCGCTCCGAAAGCTAGTGGCTTTTGCTACCAGATAAACCTGTTGGACTTTAAGCTGGTGTTGTGAGACTTCTTACTGTGTTTACCCCAGTCCAACGCTGGCATCTCCACGCCAGGATTAAGGACATCTCCTTAAGGAGTGCAATGGAGGTTCACCAGGCAGGATTGTGATTGTGAGGAGTGATTGAGGGAACAGTGCCTGTATTCTCTAAAGTTTCGAAGAAGGAGAGGTGATCTCACTGAAACTTACAAAACTCTTACAGGGTGTGACAGAGTAAATGTGGATTGGATGCTTCCCCTAGCTGGTGAATCTAGAGTAAGAAGTCTAATGTACAGCAGTCCACCTGACGAAGGGGCAGCGCTCCGAAAGCTAGTGGCATTTGCTACCAAATAAACCTGTTGGACTTTAACCTGGTGTTGTTAGACTTCTTACTGTGTTTACCCCAGTCCAACGCCGGCATCTCCACATGGTGAATCTAGAACCAGGGAATGGACTGAGCAAATGAGGAATTTCTTCACTCAGAGGGTAGTGAATCCTTGGAATTCTCTACCCCAGAGGGCTGTGGAGGCTGTCACTGAGCATGTTCAGGACAGAAATCGATAAGTTCCTGGATACTAAAAGACATCAGAGGTATGGGGACAGTGGAGAAAATGACGAAAGAGATAGATGGTCAGTTATGATCTGTTTAAATAGCAGAGCAAACTCAACAGGATCAGTGGTCCACTCCTGTTCCTTGGGGCTGGAGAGGAACTTGCAGTGGGAGGGAAGGTTGTCATGCTCCAAATGAGTACCAGCAACATCGGTACGAATGTTACAACTGTATGAGGAGGGGTATAAGTAACGCCCCTCGTTTACCTCTCCATGTCTGAACAATAACAGGGTTTTTTTGTGAATTTATAAGGATGGAAGGTATTTACTCACTGTTTCTGTGCTTAATAATTTACATGCTGGCTCTAAAACAATTAGTCTGGCTGGTTTTCTTGAGTTTAAAACAAAAAGGGGTTAGTCTTGTTTACTGAGTTAAAATCCAACCAGGTAAGGGTATAAAAACTATGTAATGGTGTCCCGCACGTCTTGGTCTTCGCAATACACACACATGTACACACACGTGGCACAGCGGTTAGCACTGCTGCCTCACAATGCCTCACAATGTCCCAGGTTCAATTCTCAGCTTGGGTCACTGTCTGTATGGAGTTTACACGAACTCCCCGTGTCTGTATGGGTTTCCTCCGGGTGCTCTGGTTTCCTCCCACAGTCAGAAAGACGTGCTGGTTAGGTGCATTGACCATGCTAAATTCTGCCTCAGTGTAGCCAAACAGATGCTGCAGTGTGGTGACTAGGGGATTTTCACAGTAACCTCATTGCAGTGTTAACGTAAGCCTTACTTATGACACTAATAAATAAACTTAAATTTTGAACATGCATGCACATACCAGAATCACAAACCTATACAGCAGGCAGTTACTTTCTTAGCCAAATTAAAGTTAAATGTTGAAAGGTGGAATAATTGAGAGTCCGTGGTTAAGAGATACGGCCTTAACTTGGGAGAGGAGAGAAGGGGGGGAATATTACTTCCCCACAGGTAGGTTTTTCAAAGTCTTGTTTTAGCAGCTTGCATGCTGTATTAAAGAGATTTCAAAAATAGCTACTTCAGTCACAAGACCTCTCACCTCATAATGATTTAGCTGGTGTCCGAACAGACCGTGGTTTATGTTTCATAGCTAAGGCAATTAGATTCTGTAATATCCCAGCCATTAACTCATGAATATCCATTATCTAACTTGATGAGATAGGAAGTATGCCATCCCATGTAGTTATTGGCCTAGTAGACTTTTTGTCTCTGCTTGAGAGGTAGCCTTACAGAAATGCAAATGTGATACCCAGTTCAGTAAATCCTTTTGCAGCTGTGCTTGACATCAGCAGGTGTCAAATTCCAGGAGGGTCTCGTGGCACATCTAAATTGTAATTCACATTGGAACTTTCCAGAAAATAGTCAACTTGCAAACCAACTGTCAAGTGATTTGTGGCAGCCATCTTATGTCGATGTCTTGCTTTTAAAAAAGCCATTTTTAAACACTTCAACATATAGAAAGAATCATAGAAAGAATCATAGAAACCCTACAGTGCAGAAGGAGGCCATTCGGCCCATCGAGTCTGCACCGACCACAATCCCACCCAGGCCCTACCCCCACATATTTTACCCACTAATCCCTCTAACCTACGCATCTCAGGACTCTAAGGGGCAATTTTTAACCTGGCCAATCAACCTAACCTGCACATCTTTGGACTGTGGGAGGAAACCGGAGCACCCGGAGGAAACCCACGCAGACACGAGGAGAATGTGCAAACTCCACACAGACAGTGACCCGAGCCGGGAATCGAACCCGGGACCCTGGAGCTGTGAAGCAGCAGTGCTAACCACCGTGCTACCGTGCCGCCCAATCGATGGAGAGTGGAGGTGAGACCACAATCAGATCAGCCATGATTTTATTGAATGGCAGACTAGGCTTGATGGGCCGAATGATCTCTCTCTCCTCCTTTAAGACCCTCCTTAAAATCCTCCTATCTTTACCAAGATTTTGGTCCCTGTCATAATATCCCCTTTATTGGTTCGGTGTCAATTTTCTGTGAAACACCTTGAAATGTTTGATAAAGGCGCTATATAAATGCCTATGAATGTAAGAACACAAGTAGGTCATATAGTCCCCTGAGCCTATTCTGCCATTCATAACCTAATTCTATATCCCTGCATTGGTCCCATATCCCTTATTCCCTTTGGTTAACAAATATCTAACAATCTCAGATTTGAAAATAGCAATTGATTCAGCGTAACAGTGCCATTTGTGGAAGAGCCCCAAACTTCTATCACCCATTGCAAGTTTCCAGTTAGTTACTACTGGTGAGTAAAATTGACAGATTGGCTTTTACATTCCAAGTTTCCGGGACTAAAGAAACCAGTTTGAGATGACGGACTTTCTATCTCTTTCAATTTGTTCTTTACTGCAGCAATGTCCAGGGAATTAACCTTTAATTTGTGGCGCCTCCAGTTTGGTGCCTGAGATACCGACCCCAGACAATGCGGGTTCCCATCAAGGTGAATGAACACTGTCTACTTTCCTCGGCTGTGATCTGAGTGTGACTCCAGCGAATTTGTCTAGCTCGAAGTCTGCCTTCGAACAGGGGTGTACAGCTCAGGCACTGATGGTTTGGAATATAAAGTTTCAAAGGCCTGGAAAGACAAGGGTGTCTAGGTTTGTTACATACGCTGTCTGGCACATTACAAACTAGTCTTGATATATTATTATATATAATCTAAGCAATGTCAAGCCCTGCATTTGCTTTTACACGATTCATTTACCATCAATACCAAACAGAATACACTTCCTGCTGATATAAAGGCTGCCTTGCATGGCTACTGTATGACAAAACTTCGGGCAGAATGTTCCACTCCCACCAGCAACGGGAATCATGGCGGGCGGGGTACTAAATTTGGCGCGATGATCAAAGTCAATTTCCCACCAGTGGGAAAAGAGTTTGGACTTTTCTTCTCCTGGTTAGCACTGCTGCCTCACAGTGCCGGGGACCCAGGTTCAATTCTGGCCTTGGGTCACTGTCTGTGTGGAGTTTGCACATTCTCCCCATGTCTGCGTGGGTTTCCTCAGAGGGCTCCGGTTTCCTCCCAAGTCCAAAGATGTGCGGGTTAGGTTGATTGGCCATGCTAAATTGCCCCTTAGTGTCAGGAGATTAGCAGGGTAAATGTGTGGGGTTATGGGGATAGGGTCTGTTGTCGGTGCAGGCTCGATGGGCTGAATGGCCTCCTTCTGCACTGCAGGGATTCCATGATTCTATGGCTTTGATGGCGGGTTAAGTTTCCCACTGATCCATGCTGGGAATCACATTTGCACTCATTTGCATCTCATGAATGTTTATTAATAAGCCAACTCACTGGAGTTACGGACACCTTCCAAATTAAATGCCCCACCAGCAAGAATTTAGAACATTCTGCTTCCTAACTTTCTATAAAAGACGTGCACCTGGTAAGTTTCACTTCATCAACAACTTTGAGAATTGTAGATGCTGCTTTCTCCTTCTCAGGGAATTCCCATAACTTCACCTGTGTCAGCCATTAGCAAAGGCTACACCAGGGCTGGACAGGGGACGTATGTGAAGGCTGCAGGGGTAGAATGAAGACTGGACATGGGAGGCAGGCTAACAGGAGGAGAGTGAGAGGGTGTCTGGGGAAGTGGGAGGTGAATGTCGGGGAAAGGGTGGGGTGGCGAATGTCTTACAGAATGGGTTTGGTGGTGTCAATGGTGGACTCCTAGGAGGGGGAACTTGGGGTACTGGTAATAGGAGGGAACAGTCATAGTCAGATGAGTTGCAAGTCCAGGATGAACGGGCGGCACGGTGGCACAGTGGTTAGCAGTGCGGCCTCGCAGCGCCAGGGATCCGGGTTCGTTTTCCGGCTTGGGTCACTGTCTGTGTGGAGTTTGCACATTCTTCCCATGTCTGCGTGGGTTTCCTCCGGGTGCTCTGGTTTCTTCCCACAGTCCAAAGATGTGCGGATTAGGTGGATTGGTCATGCTAAATTTTCCCTTAGTGTCAGAGAGACTAGCTAGGGGTTATGGGGTTAGGGCCTGGGTGGGATTGTGGTCGGTGCAGATTTGATGAGTCGAATGGCCTCCTTCTGCACTGTAAGATTCTATGACTGGTAGGTGAAGGTCTCATTGGGTGGTTCACAGAGGGGGTAAAATAGGCAACTCACATAACGGGAGGTGGAAGGGTCAGTGTGGGCGGAGGACACTAATATGTGTTGGCTCTGAGGGGAGGGAGGGCATGTGGAGGTGGATGATGAGGGGATCCAGGGTAATGGAGAGAGATTCAAGGGTGACAGAGGGGAGAGGATTGGTAACATTGGGTGGGTCAATGGTAATAGGGGGAAGGTGATGGGGGAGGGTAAAAGATGGTGGAGCAAGTTTGAAAGGTGGCGTGCACCATTACTCCAAACTGATCTTGGCCAATTAGTTGATCAATCAGTGAGATCTCTTGAGATAGGAGGAGGGTCTTTTGGGTGGGTGGAGTTTAAGGTCAGCACAAGTGGCCGATTAAAGGGGCACCCTAATAATTGAGGCAACTGGATGTCAAAGATACTCACTTGTATTCTCCTCTCTCTATGGTGCAGCAGGTTTAATCCAGACTCACGGGTCTCATAACACTGAGATCCCGGCAAGGTCTGAGGCTGCCGTCCACTCTGCGCCATTTACCATTGGCCGCAGTCAATGGCAGGGACGAGGGGAAGAAGGTGGAATACCTCCAAGGGGCACGGCTGGTCATCAGCAGCCAACTCACGGATGTCAGTCCTCCAATCTTCCCAGTGAATTGTCCTGGCTGACAAAGAATCACTCGGTTAGTTTTCCATGTTGCCACGGCAATGGTTTCTCTATACAGGCTCGAGGAGACAAGTGGAAAAGTGTCTGTGTGAGGTTTCTTGCACACAGCTCTCACTACCCTAGTCAAAGAGCAATGTCTCGGACGTACTCATGTTTGAATAGGAGGCACACCAATAGGAAATTTATTAGTGTCACAAGTAGGCTTACATTAACACTGCAATGAAAATCCCCTAGTCACCACACTCCAGCACCTGTTCGGATACACTGAGGGAGAATTTAGCATGGCCAATGCACCTAACCAGCATGTCTTTCAGACGGTGGGAAGAAACCGGAGCACTTGGAAGAAACCCACGCAGATATGGGGAGAACGTGCAGATCCCGCACAGACAGTGACCCAATCCCGGAAAGAACCCGGGTCCCTGGCACTGTGAGGCAGTGGTGCTAACCACTGTGCCACTGTCCCGCCCCCACTTAAGAGACGGTTTAAATCTCATCCTTAAGACTAAATAAGTAAGGCGTCAGTCAGTCATGCAATGGAAGACTCGGCCTGGAGGATGTGCTGGAGTGGGACTCAAACACACAACTTTCTGACCCAGAGGAAAGAGGATGTGACACTCAACTCCGAAGAGGAAAGAGTCGAATTGGACTCCTCCGGAAGGCCGCTGCCCTCGACTTGACATGTATGCCCAAGCCATCAGGAGGTGCGTCAACACCAAATTCATCAGCCGCACTCACAAGACAGCCCCGAACATCACCCAAGCACAACGCAATGCCATCCGCGCTCTCAAGACCAACCGCAACATTGTCATCAAACCAGCAGACAAAGGAACAGAACAGATTACTGCAAAGAAGTGTACCGACAACTGAACAACGAGGAACACTACAGACAGCTACCCGCAGATCCCACCAAACACACCCGTCAACTCAACACTCTGATCAAGAACAACAAAGAACAAAGAACAATACAGCACAGGAACAGGCCCTTCGGCCCTCCAAGCCCGCGCCGCTCCCCGGTCCAGGATTGAATCCTGAATCCAGGATCCCCGCCCAATTTTCCAGCCTATCTACATCCCAATATCCTATCCACCGAGCTGTCCCTCACAGCTACGATGCTTTGTTCATCACAACCTATTAACTCACCCCCACCCCCCCATTCCAGACCATGTGATCTCCAGGGAGAGGCGAAAACCCAGAGTGAAAACCCCAGGGCCAATATGGGGAAAAAAAATCTGGGAAATTCCTCTCCGACCCCCTGAGGCGATCGAAACGAGTCCAGGAGATCACACTGGCCCTGATCGGAAAATGCTTCCCAACCCTAGTCATTTCCACTTCCTCGAACACCATATGAATTCCCTGCCCCCGAGACAGGTTCCCAACTATCCGCAGTCTCGCTCTGTACTGGCACCAGCAAGATGATCATAGAATGAAGCCTTGAAACGAGAAACAAGGAACAATTAGCCCGCGCCGCTCCCTGGTCCAAACTAGACCACTCTTTTGTATCCCTCCATTCCCACTCCGTTCATATAGCTGTCTAGATAGGTCTTAAACGTTCCCAGTGTGTCCGCCTCCACCACCTTGCCCGGCAACACATTCCAGGCCCCCACGACCCTCTGTGTAAAATATGTCCTTCTGATATCTGTGTTAAACCTCCCCCCCTTCACCTTGAACCTATGACCCCTCGTGAACGTCACCACCGACCCGGGGAAAAGCTTCCCACCGTTCACCCTATCTATGCCTTTCATAATTTTACACACCTCTATTAAGTCTCCCCTCATCCTCCGTCTTTCCAAGGAGAACAACCCCAGTTTCCCCAATCTCTCCTCATAACCAAGCCCCTCCATACCAGGCAACATCCTGGTAAACCTCCTCTGTACTCTCTCCAAAGCCTCCACGTCCTTCTGGTAGTGTGGCGACCAGAACTGGACGCAGTATTCCAAATGCAGCCGAACCAACGTTCTATACATCTGCAACATCAGACCCCAACTCTTATACTCTATGCCCCGTCCTATAAAGGCAAGCATGCCATATGCCTTCTTCACCACCTTCTCCACCTGTGACGTCACCTTCAAAGATCTGTGGACTTGCACACCCAGGTCCCTCTGCGTCTCTACACCCTTTATGGTTCTTCCATTTATCGTGTAGCTCCTCCCTACATTATTCCCACCAAAATGCATCACTTCGCATTTATCAGGATTGAACTCCATCTGCCATTTCCTTGCCCAAATTTCCAGCCTATCTATATCCTTCTGTAGCCTCTGGCAATGTTCCTCACTATCTGCAAGTCCTGCCAGTTTTGTGTCGTCCGCAAACTTACTGATCACCCCAGTTACACCTTCTTCCAGATCATTTATATAAATCACAAACAGCAGAGGTCCCAATACAGAGCCCTGCGGTACACCACTAGTCACAGGCCGCCAGCCGGAAAAAGACCCTTCCACTACCACCCTCTGTCTTCTATGACCAAGCCAGTTCTCCACCCATCTAGCCACCTCCCCCTTTATCCCATGAGATCAAGACCTCTGATCCGGACCTTCAGAGCACCCTCCGTGCTCTCATCCCACGTACTCCCCGCGTTGGAGATCTCTACTGCCTCCCGAAGATACACATGGCAAACACACCCGGCCGTCCCATTGTATCAGGCAATGGGACCCTGTGAGATCCTCTCGGGCTACATCGAGGGCATCCTGAAACCCATTGTACAAAGAACCCCCAGCTTTTGTCACGACACTACGGACTTCCTACAGAAACTCAGCACACATGGAGCAGTTGAACCAGGAGCGCTCCTCGTCACAATGGATGTCTCGGCACTCTACACCAGCATCCCCCACGATGATGGCATTGCTGCACCGGCCTCAGTGCTCAGCGCCGACAACTGCCAGTTTCCAGATGCAATTTTACAACTCATCCGCTTCATCCTGGACCACAATGTCTTCACCTTCAACAACCAGTTCTTCATCCAGACACACGGAACAGCCATGGGGACCAAATTCGCACCTCAAAATGCCAACATCTTCATGCACAGGTTCAAACAAGACTTCTTCACCGCACAGGACCTTCAACTGATGCTATACACTGGATACATCGATGACATTTTCTTCCTTTGGACTCATGGTGAACAATCACTGAAACAACTCTATGATGACATCAACAAGTTCCATCCCACCATCAGACTCACTATGGACTACTCTCCGGAATCGGTTGCATTCTTGGACACACGCATCTCCATTAAGGACGGTCACCTCAGCACTTCACTGTACCGCAAGCCCACGGATAACCTCATGATGCTCCACTTCTCCAGCTTCCACCCTAAACACGCTAAAGAAGCCATCCCCTATGGACAAGCCTTCCGTATACACAGGATCTGCTCGGGTGAGGAGGATCACAACAGACACCTCCAGACGCTGAAAGATGTCCTCAGAAGAACAGGATATGGTGCTCGACTCATCGATCGACAGTTCTGACGCGCCACAGCGAAAAACTGCACCGACCTCCTCAGAAGATAAACACGGGACACAGTGGATAGAGTACCCTTCGTCGTCCAGTACTTCCCCGGAGCGGAGAAGCTACAGTATTTCCTTCGGAGCCTTCAACATGTCATTGATGAAGACAAACATCTCGCCAAGGCCAGCCCCACACCCCCACTTCTTGCCTTCAAACAACCGCACAACCTCAAACAGACCATTGTCCACAGCAAACTCCCCAGCCTTCAGGAGAACAGTGACCACGACACCACACAACCCTGCCACAGCAACCTCTTCAAGACGTGCCGGATCATCGACACAGATGCCATCATCTCACGTGAGAACACCATCCACCAGGTACACGGTACATACTCTTACAACTGGGCCAACGCTGTCTACCTGATATGCTACAGGAAAGGATGTCCCGAGGCATGGTACATTGGGGAAACCATGCAGACGCTGCGACCACGGATGAATGAACACCGCTCGACAATCACCAGGCAAGATTGCTCCCCTGTTGGGGAGCACTTCAGCGGTCACGGGCATTCAACAACAACAACAACAAAGAACAATACAGCACAGGAACAGGCCCTTCGGCCCTCCAAGCCCGCGCCGCTCCCCGGTCCAGGATTGAATGCTGAATCCAGGATCCCCTCCCAATTTTCCAGCCTATCTACATACTAATATCCTATCCACCGAGCTGTCCCTCACAGCTACGATGCTTTGTTCATCACAACCTATTAGCTCACCCCCACCCCCCCATTCCAGACCATGTGAACTCCAGGGAGAGGCGAAAACCCAGAGTGAAAACCCCAGGGCCAATATGGGGAAAAAAAATCTGGGAAATTCCTCTCCGACCCCCTGAGGCGATCGAAACAAGTCCAGGAGATCACACTGGCCCTGATCGGAAAATGCTTCCCAACCCTATTCATTTCCACTTCCACGAACACCATATGAATTCCCTGCCCCCGAGACAGGTTCCCAACTATCCGCAGTCTCGCTCTGTACTGGCACCAGCAAGTTGATCATAGAATGAAGCCTTGAAACGAGAAACAAAGAACAATTAGCCCGCGCCGCTCCCTGGTCCAAACTAAACCACTCTTTTGTATCCCTCCATTCCCACTCCGTTCATATAGCTGTCTAGATAAGTCTTAAACGTTCCCAGTGTGTCCGCCTCCACCACCTTGCCCGGCAACACATTCCAGGCCCCCACGACCCTCTGTGTAAAATATGTCCTTCTGATATCTGTGTTAAACCTCCCCCCCTTCACCTTGAACCTATGACCCCTCGTGAACGTCACCACCGACCCGGGGAAAAGCTTCCCACCGTTCACCCTATCTATGCCTTTCATAATTTTACACACCTCTATTAAGTCTCCCCTCATCCTCCGTCTTTCCAAGGAGAACAACCCCAGTTTCCCCAATCTCTCCTCATAACCAAGCCCCTCCATACCAGGCAACATCCTGGTAAACCTCCTCTGTACTCTCTCCAAAGCCTCCACGTCCTTCTGGTAGTGTGGCGACCAGAACTGGACGCAGTATTCCAAATGCAGCCGAACCAACGTTCTATACATCTACAACATCAGACCCCAACTTTTATACTCTATGCCCCGTCCTATAAAGGCAAGCATGCCATATGCCTTCTTCACCACCTTCTCCACCTGTGACGTCACCTTCAAAGATCTGTGGACTTGCACACCCAGGTCCCTCTGCGTCTCTACACCCTTTATGGTTCTTCCATTTATCGTGTAGCTCCTCCCTACATTATTCCCACCAAAATGCATCACTTCGCATTTATCAGGATTGAACTCCATCTGCCATTTCCTTGCCCAAATTTCCAGCCTATCTATATCCTTCTGTAGCCTCTGACAATGTTCCTCATTATCTGCAAGTCCTGCCAGTTTTGTGTCGTCCGCAAACTTACTGATCACCCCAGTTACTCCTTCTTCCAGATCATTTATATAAATCACAAACAGCAGAGGTCCCAATACAGAGCCCTGCGGTACACCACTAGTCACAGGCCTCCAGCCGGAAAAAGACCCTTCCACTACCACCCTCTGTCTTCTATGACCAAGCCAGTTCTCCACCCATCTAGCCACCTCCCCCTTTATCCCATGAGATCCAACCTTTTTCATTAGCCTACCGTGAGGGACTTTGTCAAACGCTTTACTAAAGTCCATATAGACAACATCCACGGCCCTTCCTTCATCAACCATTTTGGTCACTGATAATTCGGCCTCTGATATTCGGGTAAGCGTTCTCCAAGGCGGCCTTCACGACACACAACGGTGCAGAGTTGCTGAGCAGAAACTGATAGCCAAGTTCCACACACATGAGGACGGCCTCAACCGGGATATTGGGTTCATGTTACACTATCTGTAATCCCCACAGCTTGCCTGGACTTGCAGAATTTCACTGGCTGTCCTGCCTAGAGACAATACACATCTCTTTGACCTGTCTTGGTCCTCTCTCCACTCACATTGTTTGTACCTTTAAGACTTGATTAGCTGTAAGTATTCGCATTCCAACCATTATTCTGTAAATTGAGTTTGTGTCTTTATTTGCCCTGTTTGTGAACAGAATTCCCACTCACCTGAAGAAGGAGCTTAAGACTCCGAAAGCGTGTAGCTTTTGCTACCAAATAAACCTGTTGGACTTTAACCTGGTGTTGTTAAACTTCTTACTGTGTTTACACTCAACTACAGCCAGATCCTTCACACGGTTGTAAGGATTCAGGACAGCCATTAGATGCGGCCTTTACTTTCCTTCGCACTCGATAATTAACAGCACCCCACAGACAGCATCACGAAACTTCAATGGGCAAATGTAGCCAGTGCCAGCTCTCAAAGAACCATCTATTTAATCCCACTCATACCCCCTTCCCTGTTAATCGACTGTTAATCGACACTCCTAAACCATCATTCAGGAGATAGACACCAGATGATAGTTCTACCTAAAGGTTACAGAATTTAATCATTATCTCCATTTCTCTCTCCAGTGCTGCCTGACCTGCTGAGTATTTCCAGCATCTCCTGTTGCTATTACACATTTCCATCCAGTGCAGCGCTTTGATTCCTGGCGGGATCACACTGTTAGTTATCTGATATCCCGCCCACATCTCCAAAATCCTCCCCAAGCTTGCACTCTTTTTTTAAAAAACAGTTGGGACCTCAGGCACTTCCTTCCTCGCCAGTTTTGTTGAACAGAAGCTGTTTGTCCGCGCTGTGCCCAGAAACAGCACCCCAGTTCAGTGCCTCGATTGCAAGTGTCAAAAGTTGCCTTGAATGCTCCGCTCCGCTCCTGAACCCGGCGCAACCCCGCCCTCACTGCGGGAGTGCGGGGACCTTGTGTGATTTACCAGCCCAAACGACAAGGCAGCAGGGCGGTTCCACACACTGTGCCCAGATTGTAGGATCAGCTCGGTGAAATTCCCTCCCAGTTTCCGAGAAATTGCTCACCCTCTTTTGTAATAACAAAGATTCACTCGCTCTTCGTGTAATATAGGAATCCACTCACTCCCCCGGCAATAATAAAGATCCACTCGCCTCCTGTGCAATAATAAAGATCCACTCGCTCCCCCTGTAATAATAAAGATCCACTCGCTCTCCCGGCAATAAAGATCCACTAGCTCCCCATGCAATAATAAAGATCCGCTCATTCTCTGCTCAAAAATAAAGATCCACTCGCTCCCTGTATAATAACAAAGATCCATTGCCTCCTTGTAACAAAAATCCACTCTGTGCGTAATAACAAAGATCCACTGGCTCCCAGTAATAAAGATCCTCTCCCTCCCTGTGTAATAACAAAGATCCACTCACTCCATGTGTAATAATAAAGATCCACTCACTCCATGTGTAATAATAAAGATCCATTTAATTGAAACTTACAACTTCACGTCTCTAACTGAAACTGTAAACCACTCCTCCACTAAAACTATACACTTTATTCCCTAATTGAAACTGTAAACCTTAGTGCGTTCAACTCGGAGGAGGTTCTGGCCTCCAGACATGCAGTGCGCACTCATGTGGACACACACTGCACTCATGAACCAAACTCCCAGTTATGGACAAACAGCCCTTGGATATTAACCTTGGGAGAGTTGAAGACAGAGGAAGCAAATTCTGGCAAAAGTCTGGAATTTGAAATGGAACCCAAAGGCGGTCTGTCTAAATGTCATCTTTCTAGCAATGCCTACAACCATGCTGGTGCCAAAAGTAGTGATTGGAATTCATTTAGACAACTTGACAGGTGCCTTGCAGCAAGACTGCTATGACCAACATGGAACTTGACAGGGTGACCATTGACATAACATCCCAACAAGAGACAGAGAGTGGATCACTCAAGAAAACAAAACATTACACAGGGGAAGAGTTCAGAGGAGATGCAGGAGTGGGGCATAAGCTTCACCATGAGGATGACAGCATCCCCAACAAATGGTTCAGAATGTGTTCCCTCTCTCTGCCTCTCCACTAAAACAGAGCCAGTTAGCCTTCATGAGTATCTATGCTGCAACGCTGTGCAGAGGCAAAAGATCATTTTTATGATGTGCTTGGCATTGCAATCAGCAGAATCCTTAAGGACATTTTTAGTCACTGGGAGATTTCAACGCAAGAATGGATGGAAACCACGAGGAATGTCCCTTCTGCCTTGGACATCAGGATTTGGGAAAGATAAATGAGGATGAACAGGGACTCTTTGAGCTTGGCTGCTGCCCTGAGCTTCGTGTAACTAGCACTTTCTTTCAGAACAAACAGTATTGAAATGTGTATTTGGTGTCACGGATGCTTTTAAGAGTTCAAAGTTGCCCATAAACAACGTATTTATATGAGTGCATATTTCACCCTTGGAGTGAATCATTCAATTTAAAAATAACCCAGCACAAAGCCTTTTTATTTAAAAGGGGAAAGGTTAGTTTAATTCACTCCATTGCTCTGGAAATTACTATGGAAAGATAAAGTTGTTAACACATGCACACAAAGACTAGTTGCAGATAAAGATAGCATTATCTTATAAAAATTGAATCAGTGCAGCCCATCATTTGATGCGGGTCTGGTGTTCTTGATGTCAAGGTGCTGCATTGTCTAAAGTAAAGGTTTTGAGGTTGTAGGATTGTTTCTGCAGCTGCAATAACTTCCACTGTTGAATGGCTGAAGTTGCTTTCACAGAAAAACTTAGTAGGTGGAACAGGATACAGGAGAGAGAGAAGGTTCATTGCATCTTTCCTGTATTCTGTTCCTTGCATTTCTGTTTCTGCAAGCATGCCATTTGCAAAACTGCCCAGTTTCTTAGTGCAGAACCATTGGCTGTTCCTGGATACCTTTCATGCCTATCCCAATTGATGTGGAGATGCCGGCGTTGGACTGGGGTGGGCACAGTAAAAAGTCTCACAACACCAGGTTAAAGTCCAACAGGTTTATTTGGAATCACGAGCTTTTGGAGTGCTGCTCCTTAGGAACATTCCTTAGCAGTGCTTCGAAAGCTCGTGCTACCAAATAAACCTGTTGGACTTTAACCTGATG
This sequence comes from Mustelus asterias, assembly GCF_964213995.1. Taxonomy (NCBI): domain Eukaryota; kingdom Metazoa; phylum Chordata; class Chondrichthyes; order Carcharhiniformes; family Triakidae; genus Mustelus; species Mustelus asterias. The sequence goes on along the minus strand of NC_135809.1, from coordinate 113,146,759 downwards.
CTATGAGACTTCTTACTGTGCCCACCCCAGTCCAACACCGGCATCTCCACATCATATCCCAATTGAGAAGCAGTTTCATCATTGTTGCTCTTGAAGCTGTTTCAAGATGGTCCTCTTGTTCTAAGCAGATTGCTCTACCTTGTCTATACTTTTGGCAAGATGACCAGTGTCTCAAAATTGTCAAACCAAGCTCTCAAATAAAGAAACTGGTTAGCCTGTCTCTGGGGCTTATCTTAGCCATTGTGCAGGATTCTCCCATGCTCCTGAGCTTAATGTTGGGGGGGGTGAGGAACAATGGGGCAGGAAGGCCACATTTTGTTTTCATGCTGGTGTAAAATGACAGCAGGAATTTCCACTATGTATACCATGGCGGGTCACATTTCCTGCAAGACGCCAGCATGAAACCAATTTGCATCCTGCTAGTGGTATACAGATGAAGGCCGGACCAGAATCGCAGCGCCCAGGCCTGATTGTGGGAAGTCACTCCAGCCCAGAACATGCCTGGACCACAGCATATGTGGAAGTTGTGACTTATTTTAAGAAAGCCAAGGGCAGCTTGTGGAGATCCAAAGAAACGATGGAGGCCTCCAGCAGCCAGGCCCTGGAAAACCACATGCAACACTGGGTGGGTGGAGCATCAACCATATGGATCTTCTGCATGCAGCAACATCCAGGCCGTGGTTCTTCTCAGCGCGACACCGTCACCCAGGGATCGGACCTTCATCTGGAAATCTCACCCAGGGACTGGACCTTCATCCAGAACCTCACCCAGGGATTGGACCTTCATCCGGAAACCTCACCCAGGGATTGGACCTTCATCCGGAAACCTCACCCAGGGATCGGATCTTCATCTAGAAACTTCACCCAGGGATTGGATGTTCATCCAGAAGCCTCACCCATGGATCAGATCTTCATCCAGAAACCTCACCCAGGGATCGGATCTTCATCCGGAAACTTCATCCGGGGATCGGATCTTCATCCAGAAGCCTCACCCAGGGACTGGACCTTCATCCAAAAACCTCACCCAGGGATCGGATCTTCATCCGGAAACTTCACCCAGGGATTGGACCTTCATCCAAAAACCTCACCCAGGGATCGGATCTTCATCCGGAAACTTCACCCAGGGATTGGACCTTCATCCAGAAACCTCGCCCAGGGATCGGATTTTCATCTGGAAACTTCGCCAGGGATCAGACCTTCAACCGGAAACCTCACCCGGGGATCGGATCTTCCTCGAGAACCCTCATCCAGGGATTAGACCTTCATCCAAAAACTTCACCCAGGGATCGGATCTTCATCCGGAAACTTCACCTGGGGATCGGATCGTCATCAAGAGCCCTCATCCAGGGATCGGATTTTCATCCGGAAACTTCATCCAGGGATCGGACCTTCATCCAGAAACCTCACCCAGGGATCGGATCTTCATCCAGAAACCTCACCCAGGGATCAGATCTTCATCTGGAAACTTCACCCAGGGATCAGACCTTCATCCAGAAACCGCACCCGGGGATCGGACCTTTATCTGGAATCTTCACCCGGGGATCGGATCTTCCTCGAGAACCCTCATTCAGGGATTGGATCTTCATCTGGAAACCTCACCCAGGGATCGGACCTTCATCCAGAAACTTCACCCGGGGATCAGATCTTCATCAAGAGACTTCACCCAGGGATCGGATCTTCATCTGGAAACTTCACCTGGGGATCGGATCGTCATCAAGAGCCCTCATCCAGGGATCGGATTTTCATCCGGAAACTTCATCCAGGGATCAGATCTTCATCCAGAAATTTCACCCAGGGATCGGACCTTCATCCAGAAACTTCACCCAGGGACCGGATCTTGATCAGGAAACAATAAATACGCAGTCCATTTAAACCAACAGGCCAACTGTGGTCAGACACACACTCTGAAACCCAGTGACAGATAGTATCCAATACAACTTCTGTGGATTTCTCATCACATTCCACCCCCCACTCCCACCCCCCAGATGCTTGTCACACTGTGAACCAACTGGTCTCCCTGGAATCTGACTTCTACATGAATATCTTCAAATTTCACTTTCTAAAAAACACACCTTAGAATCTTTTCCCAAACCATACCTTTGCTCAGATGTCTTCACCATGGATCCACTTCCAGGATTTGATTCTGTCTTTTCAGTAAACCTCTGCCTTGGGTTTCCATCTGCATTCAAGCTTCCACACAATCTCTCAGGTACTCAGCCATAGCAACAGACATTACTGCATCACAGGCTGTATTAAGATATCACCAAACCTTTGATTTACCCAAGGATGCTGAGTAGCAATACTTGTGGGATTTATTGTTTTAAGGCCCAGGCCACCCCTTCCTGTTTATGTTTCTGCTCCTGTCTTTGGCGAGCCAGCCGCTTCCATTGACGTCTTGCCTATGAACGAGAAGAATGACAGCGAGATAACCAGATTCATGTTCCGTACATTCTCCTCACTGCAGTATTAAAGAGAAGACTTCCACTCATCCATTCATCATCTGAAGCTGCCTCTCAAAGCCCACTCATGTCCTGGCCACCACATTGATGTCCAGCCCTTACTTTGCATAATTCTTTGACAACACCCTACACCACAAAACTGAGCAGCCATAGCTTTGGCCACCCTACTACATCCTGGGCTCTCATTTTAGGCATTGTCCAAAGCCTCACTCCAAGGCCTTGTGCTCAATCTGGTCTAGAGGGGGTACTGTCAACACGAACCTCAGTACGTAGCCAAAGATTAGAAGCAGTCTCCTCAGGCAGTGTGCTATTGCCAGCTTTCTAAAAGGGTACAGAGGGTATAGTTGCTTGCCCAGTTGACCAGTGGTGCAGGCACACCATGGTGATCATCAATTTTTCAAGTCAAAGCAGCAAAGCAGCAATCAGTGGTACTCAAAACATAAGTGGTGCTTGAATGGGCATAATTGCATAATTAGTTTGGCTCCAGGAATGTTAATTGCACTGCAGCTGAACAGTCTCAGCTACTACAAGGTACTGATGATAAATTTTTCAATTAGACTTACCAACACGCCACCTCCAGAAGAAACCCCCCCCCCCCCTCTCCCCACCACCCACCAAGATTTGAGTGGAACCATCAGCTGTTATGAGTCTCCACTGCCACCCACATTTCCCTCAGAGATCCTTCTAAGAAGCCAAGAATGCATCCTCAAAACGGAATGGCACTTTCACACTTGACAGTCAACTCCCCATTTCCCCAGGACAAGCCCCTGGTGCCCCTTCCAATTGGTACCCTGGAGTCAAAACGATGTTCTCACCTATCTGAGTCCCAATGCCCTGGAGTCACAAGCCCCTGGTCTCACCCAACTAGACCCCCGCTATCCTGGGGTCAACCCCCATCCCCGACTCCAACAACTAGGCCCTCTGGGCACCCTGCAGTCAGTGTCCCTAGTATCTCACAAGTGTTTTCCTGGTACCCTTTGAGTCTTACCTTGGTTTCCTTCAGATGTTACCCTGGTACGCTTTGAGCTTCACACTGGTCTGCCTTGGAGGACATGGTTTTGAAGCCAGCCATGATTCATGCCCAACATCCAGTGATTTCCTGTATCATCAAAAGTCTTGTTTATCTCAGCTTAAATATACTCAAGAGTGGAGTATCCACAACCCTCTGGGGTAGTGATTTCCGATGATTCACAAACCTCCGAGTGAAGAAATTTTTCATCTGTTAAATTACCAACATTTTATCCTGAGACTGTGCCCCAGTGTTCTAGATTCTCAACCAGGAACCTCTCAGTGCCTACCCTATCAAACTCCTTCAGAATCTCAATGTATATGGAAGACCTTCCAGAGGCAGAGTACTCTATGTAAATTAAATGTAACAATTAATGGATTCAAATAGTTCCCCAACGTAATTAATCTTATTTAATCTTTCATGGAATGTGGGTGCACTTTCAAGGACAGCAGTGGTTACTCATCCTTAATTGCCCTCGAACTGAATGACTTGACAGTATATTTCAGATGGCAGTTAAGAGTCAAGCACATTGCTATAGATCTGGAGTCACACGTAGGCCAGATTTCCTTCCCTACAGGACATTAGTGAACGGGTGTGCTTTTATAACAATTGATAATAGTTTAATGGTCACCATTACTGAAATTAGCTTTTTAAGTCCAGATTTTATTAAATAAATTTAAATTCCCCCATTTGAGACTTTAAGTCGTTTAAGGCTTACCTGGATAGTCACATGAGCAGCCTGGGAATGGAGGGATACAAACGATTGGTCTAGTTGGACCAAGGAGAGCACAGGCTTGGAGGGCTGAAGGGCCTGTTTCCTGTGCTGAACTGTTCTTTGTTCACCAGTTGACATGGTGGGATTTGAACTCATATCCCCAGAGCATTAGCCTCGGCCTGTGGATTACCAATCTTGTGACAGTACCACTACTTCATTATTACAGGGGGGAGGAGACACAATGATATTGTATAAGTAATTGCAATGGATTGAAATCCAACAAGCCCAGTGGTTTCCATCTCTGCAACACTGGCAGATTCAAATCTACCTCAGATCATCTGCTGCTGAAATCCTTGTCCATGCTTTTGAAACCTCTTGACTTAATAATTCCAATCCGCCTGCTGGTCAGCCTCCAACTTACTACCCTTTGGAAACACATCCAAAATTCTGCTGCCTGCATTCTAACATGCATCGAGTCAGCAACGTGGTTAGCACTACTGCCTCACAACGCCAGGGACCCGGGTTCGATTGTGGCCTTGGGTCACTGTCTGTGGAGTTTGCACGTTCTCCCCATGTCTGCATGGGTTTCCTCCTGGTGCCCCGGTTTCCTCCCACACTCCAAAGATATGCGGGTTTGGTGGACTGGCCATGCTAAATTGTCCCTTGGGGGATTAGCGGGATAAATGTGTGAGGTTACAGGGTAAACCTTGTTATGAGTTGGTGCAGACTTGGTGGGCCGAATGGCCTCCTTCTGCACTGTAAGGATTCTATGACTCTAAGTCCTATTCACCCATTAGCATTGTGATCACTTATTTACTTTGGCCTGCAGTCCAACAATGCCACAACTGCAATATCCTCACAGCTGTTTTCAAATCGTTGGGACTGCCTTCAGAAAAATCTCCTTATCAGGGTCAGTGTCAAATCTTGTTTGATTACACTCCTGTGAAGCGCATTGGGAAGTTTTATTAGTTTGAAGGTGCTACATAAATGCAAGTTGTTGCTGTTATACAGGTCCAGACGTATAACAAATCCGCAGTCAGGCATGAATCAAGCAAGCCAAGAAAGAAACTGGAGCACTTCTGGACAGTAAGAAGAAAAGCGATAAGGTATTCTCCTTTTTATTGTTGATTTATACTGTATGAATACAAATACAAAGTTTCTAGAAAGCTACAAAATGTCTACCACTTTTATTAGGAAGGCATTAAAATGTGTCATTAAAATGTGTCAAACATTTGCTGTAAAGGGCACACAACTTGTGTTTCAGTGATGATCAAATAATTGCACTTAACTGTCATGGATATTTAGGTTATCACACATCTGTACCAAGAAAGCTAAGATACATCCTTTATACAAAGCACCTTTAAAAAATTCTCTGCACACAAACCCTATAAATTTCATATAACTATCCATAGTAATGATGAGTTTACATTGAAGCCAACATTTTAAATGGTTATAACCAAAAAAAGGTACCAGTACCTGCACATTAACAGCAATACAAACATACAGTACAGCTCGCAAGTTTGACATAATCTCCTTCTTTGACAGCTAATAAATTAGTGTCCTTGCGAGAAGCTGGAAAGATCATTGGGACACGTTCAGAGGAGGGCAAAGGTTTGGGCTAAGGCAAGTGCTTGAAATAAATTAAAAGGGCAAACACACCTGTCTACATTTTAGCAGAAAAGTACTTGTGTGTTTTGATTTACAAAAAAGAATCACGGCACTATTATCCAGAATATAGCAGTGTTCCCCGTGCTGATTAATTGTTGAAGACGAGAATTTGCCTTGGGAGTACAAGAGCTGAGTGAAGTTTTGATGTTAATTTTTTTTGAGGGGGGGTGTGTGCATCAAAAAAAGAAATTTCTATCAAATTTACCAGCTGTATGTGATATTAAAAGTAACCACTGACCATAGTTCAAAGCATCAGTTAAAGCCACAATACCATTTCATACACGTTACATACAACACACAAAAATAAGCAAACGTTAAATTCAATGAGTTATTTTATAAATGTGAGCAGACACACATGGCAATAAACAATTGTTTACAGAAAGAACTTGTAGATAGGAAAGAAAGTGAAAGGCTACTTAGGTTTAAAGGATACTGAACTCCTTTTATTGTCTTAACTCAGGCACATTTTTTTCTCCCTGGCTAATCTTCACTTGATCAAGTCACAGGCCACAACTGCACACATGCTGCAATAAAATTATTGGTCAAGAAGGAGGTAACAGGGGCTGTTCTGGAAATTAATTGTTGCACTTAAAATTTGTAACTAAAGTCCACCGCAAAAATAATATACATCATTCTGATGATCATTCGATCACACAGGGTCACAAAGATTAGAGAAATACCCGCAGACAGTTTCTGAATTTCCCACATTAAAATGGCCAAATCTACATCCCATTATCGTTTGCAAGATTACAGTAATTCATAACCTCCCCATCACCCACAATGTGCTAAATTGTGTCAAAATGGCCTTATTGTGACGAATAGTCCTCGCTCACAAATAAGCCTTTTTTTTTGCATCCTTCAATCATTCAGACCTCAACTACTTCAGCTGTGTTGGTGTGCATGTGCATGCCTGCAAGTGTCTGTCTTTGTGCCTGCGTGTACACAAGTGTGCGTCGAGTGTGCGTGTCTTCATGTCTGTGTGTCACTGGTTTTAAACTCCTGTGGACATGTACACAAAATGCCCTTTTAATTTGAAAACCCTCACACTAGATCTGGAATAAAAATGTCATTCTGCACATAGAAAAAGGATTACGGACCTCCAAGATGTATATAGCTAATGATTAAACAAAACACCTCCCCAATTCATGGGTTGAGGGAAAGAAACAGGAATGAGGGTTAAAACCTAATTAAAACTCATCCAACAACAGAATCTGGATCTTCAATTTCTTCGAGGAAGATTTTTTTGTTTTGAGCTCATTTATATTCTACTGCAGAGTTGACATAGTCACTGTTAGCCACAGGAAAAACAGTAACTGTCACAGGTAAATGTAAAACATGTTGTGAAGTTATCCATGTACATGAGGGATCTGTGCCCATGCACTCCTTATTGTGATTCCCTGCTACATTTGTCAAAGAATCCTAAATGTGCTATGATTTATTCTATACCCGACTGGGTAGGAGACAAGTCTGTTGCTGGGAGAGGGCAATAGCTATGACTATTCTCTTTTCTACTTTCTTTCCCTTCCTGTGTCCTATCCCAATGACTCAGCTGTGTATGCAGGAACCTAGCCCAAGGTGCTGATATCAGTCAGATAACTCCAAATTGCACCCTAGATCCGGAACTATAATAAGAGGTAGTGTAGGACATACAATACTTCATGAATAATTAAGTTCCAGAGATCACTCACTTCACGGGAATACACAGTGTCATGATGATCTGGAATGCACTGCCTGAAAGTAAATTCAATAGGAACTTTCAAAAGAGAATTGGATAAATACTTCAAAAGGCAACATTTCCTGGACTGTGAGAAAGAACAGGGGAGTGGGACTAATTGGATAGCTCATTCAAAGAGCTGTCACATGTACAATGGGCCAAATGGTCTCCTTTGGTGCTGTATAATTCAGGGATGGCACTCATGATTATTCATCAAATTTTCTGAGGAGAAACTAAGAGCTTGGAAGTCAACAAGGTTTAAGGCAGGAATCTTAAAGTTTCAGGTCTCTGTACTCTATATGAATGGTAAGCACATTCAAGAATCTGAGAAGTTCTCACATGGGAAGGGAATATTTCTCAACATCAAGATCCCTAATGCTTGAATCATAAATGGAACACGAACGAATGGGTCAAGAGATGATAGCGAAGATGCAGTAAGAATATCAAATGATAGACTCCTCAGGACTGGAAACTCGCTCAATTGGTGGCATTCTCACTTCTGAATCACGAAGTTCCAGGTTCATGTCCCACCCCAGAGACTTTAGCACAAAAATCTAGGCTGATAGTACAGTACAGAGAGACTGCTGTAATGCGAGATTGTTTTTCTTATTCTTTCACAGGATGTGAGACTTGTGGCCACGCTAGCATTTGTTGCCCAGCCTAATTGCCCTGGAGAAGGTTGGGATGAGCTGCCTTCTGGAACCAGTTGCAGTCCATGTGGTGTAGATACATTCACAGTGCTGTTAGAGAGGGAGTTACAAGCTTTTGATATAAACGATAGTGAAGGAACAGTGATGCAGTTCCTGTAGTATAAGGATCTGGCACATATAGGGTTAATGTGAGACTGAGTACAGCATCACTCACTCTCAATGTTCTCCCAAGCACATGACCCTTACCCAGGGTCAGTTGTGTGTTGGACATGTGTACCAGCGAGACACAGCTCCTAGCTTGGACCGGTTACTATATATTTATAAATAGTTCCAACAGTCAATGAAGACTTAAAGTTAACCCACTGAAGACTACAAAGACCTTTTCAGACCTCCTAAACTGTAACTAACCCCCTTACAACATAATGGCAGCTTGTGGAAAAACACAAAACCTCACAGAAAATAGAGAAAAAACTGAAATGCTGGAAGATTGAAAAAAAAACTAAGCATCCCGATCTGAAAAGAAGCTTCAGAAGCAGAGATGCAGAGAGAAAATCACCAGGAAACGTTCCAAAGAAAGGCTTGGAAGCTGAAGGCAGAAATTTAAAATTTCTTACTGCAGCAGAAGGCTCCACTGAATCTCCTTTGGAAGTCCAGCTTCTAATCCCAGAAAGCAGAGTCGGCGAGTGTGCGCCAAATCTTTTAAAACTCCAGGCAACAGCAAGTCCTGAGAAATCTTTTTAAAATTTCAGAGTCAGAAGTTTGAAAAAAGCTGTCGCTAAAAGTCTGATCCTCAAGTTGGCACCTTAACACATGGCTCCAATAATTAGTTGAATAAGCCAGGAGGATCATGACTTTTAAAACTCAGGTAAGTAAGGTAAGCAAAAATCAGGATTCGACAAATTTAGAACTTCAAACATAAACACTGAGAAGGAGAATTCTGCAGGCAGCCATTGTTGAGAATTTTTTATTTAAGGCTGAGCCTGTTTGCCATTTTAACGGAGCAGGCACGGGAAATCCCTTTGTTTCCAGGTGAATGGCAGCGCCATCTTGAAATTCCGAAGTGAGAAGAGTCAGGAACGTTCTATATTGCAGGAGAAAGCCAAGAGGCATGGGAAAGAGACCACAGAGCTGAAGAAAGTGGTTGGGCATTCAGAAGAAAACTTGGGAAAACGTTGCATATACAAAAATTATATTTGAAGAGATTAAAATTATGAACCTAGCAAGGCAAGAGCTGGTAGAACTTCTGTCAAAAGGTGAAGCGTCTCAGAGACAATCGGCAGAAGTGCAATCGCAGAGTGCGAACATGGAAGGAGACGCAGAGGAATTATACTGTGCGACAGAAAAACTGATCAGCGCAGACAACCAATTTTCACATATGAAAGGTGAGTTTGTAAAGAAAAATCGGGAACCGATGAGAACACTGGAATATCACTCACGGGAAGTAAAACACTTGAAAGACAACTTGAATGGGAACTTGAAGGTGGTGGTGTTCCCACCATATATCTGCTGCCCTTGTTCTTCTAGATGGTATGGATTGCAGGTTTGGACAGTACTGTTGATAGAGCTTTGGTGAGTTTCAGCACTGCATCATGTCGATGGTATACACTCCAGCCACTGTGCATCAGTGGCAGATGGGGTGGCAAACAAAGAGGTTGCTTTGTCCTGGGTGGTGTGGAGTTTCCCGAGTGTCGCTGGAGCTGCAATTTTCCAAGTGACTGGAAAGTATGCCATCACACTCCTGATTTGTGCCTAGCAGATGCGATGTTCAAACTGAAGCCCCCCTCTGCCCTCTCAGGTGGCTATAAAAGATCACATGGCATGATTCTGAAGAGAAGCAGGGAAGTTATCTCCAGCATCTTGGCCAATATGCATCCCTCACTCAAGATCTCAAACAGTTAATCTGGTTATCTTGTTGCTGCTTGCGGGAGCTTGATGTGAGCAAACTGATTGCTGCATACTTTTAGTACTTCATTGGCTGTAAAGCACTTTGAGACATTTGGTGGTCAAAAAACCACTATAATGTAGTTCGTTCTTTTTTTATGCCCTAAGCTGGTGAGAAGGCAGAAAACACTCGCAATATTTGACAAATGTTCTTAAAGTTTGCTCTGAGACAGAATTCCGAGCACCTCACCATACCGTTTACATATTCTGGGAAAATGCACCGAACCAATTAATGATGGATGACATCATTCTCTAGTACAACAATGGCTGAGAGACAACCTGGTAGAAGTCTTTAAGATTATGAAGGAGTTCATTAGGATAGATTAGAGAAGAGTTTTCTACATGTGGGGAGATCAGGTCACAAATAAACCAGCTAGTAATAAATCAATTAAGGAATTCAAAAGAAACTTCTTGCCCAGAGTGAGATAAGAGTATGGAACTCCCTACCACATAGAATTGTTGTGATGAACAGCATAGCTATATTTGAGAAACTAGACAAAACATTTGGGAGTGAAAGGATTAGAAGGATATGGTGAAAGATATAAAAGATTTTTGTGAGGAAACTCTTGTGAAGCACTAGTATAGACATGTTGGGCCAAATGGCCTGCTTCAGTGCTGCAGACTCGAAGAAACTTGAATCATCCAACTATAAAGCCAAGTTAATAATCCTGATCAAAATTCTGATCATTCTGCGATGGGTGGGATTTCCAGCTGAATCTTGGCAATGGCCCAAGCTAATGGCTCTTGATGCTTTTGCACATGAGAATGACTATTAAATGGCTACTGAATAAAGAAATTGACCTATCCGTTTGTGGATCAAACAGTCCACTGTTAAGTCAGGGGATTCATTACAATGGTAACAAGGATGAGGGACTTCAAGAGAAACTGGAGAAGCTAGGATTTTTCTCCCAAGATCATCTAATAGAGGTACTCAAAGTTTTGAGGGGTCCTGACAGAATATATTCAGCCATAAATACAGGATAGTTACTAATGGATTCCAATAGGGAATTCAAGCGAAAATTATTTTTTTGCCTAGAGGTTAGAATGTGGAACTCACTACCACAGGGAATGGTTGAGGTGAATAGTATTGATGCAGTTAAAGGGAAGCTAGACAAGCATGTGAAGGAGAAAGGAATAGAAGGATATGCTGAAAGGATGAGGTGATGCAAGATGGAGACAGGCTTCTGTGGAGTAGGAACACTGGCATGGCTCGGTTGTGACCAAGGGCCTGTTTCTGTACTGAACGTTCTACCTAATCTGATGTAAAACAAACCTCACATTTAATCTGCAGTTATATCATGTTGGAGGTGAGCACTGTGTTTTTCTTAAAATGTTAACTTATTCTGTATTATTTAATCTACAAACCATAGATTCTCCACAACAGGCACTGCACCTGTGCAAGTTTGATGCTGACACAGTACTGTACAATTTTAGCCGATAACCTTTGCACGATTTCTTATACAACGGTGAACATCCGTCCCAAGATTCAAACCTTATAACATTCGCTAAAAAAATAAATTACAATAATTTTGTCTTTTTTTTTGCTTCCGCTGTACAATTTTTTTTTCAACCTCTTTGAATCTCTCGGTTTCTTGGAACACGCTTCTAAATGCCACCTTCAGATTTATTCCATTACAATTTGCTTGCAGTATGCTGCTCAGTAAAAGGCATAAAAGGTGATCACTTACTTATTTCTTATTTGGTTTCTGGTCTGCACACAATTTATTTTTCATTTGACTGAACAGATCTTTTCTAGGCTGGAATATCAAAAAACAAAGGCACTTACGTGCTGGAGTGCAGGAAATGTATGAAGATTGTTATTTGGTCATTAGTTAGTAAAGGCATGTGTCGAAACAGCTGGCTACTCTTGCATTCTGTTCTGTGCTGGTCGTAATCCAAACTGTGAAACCAAAGGTCCTTGTCTGACTAAATTGAAAGTGATCGTTTTGTCACTAGCATTTAGTTGGTGCAATTTTAACACATTTTGATAATAAAATACCGTTAAAATGTGTTTGGATTCACCACTCACACCACAACTCTGTTGGAAACTATCACAGTAACAAGACAAAGCACATAACAGATCTCAAAGCACAAATTCTCCAATTTAAATGAGTCGATCTACAGGTGAACTGTAGTTTCCTATTGTACGCTATTAAGGCACTGATTAATCTACGCTTTGGCAGCACTGAATTAAAATTATATCAGAAAAAACCATTACTGATAACCTATCAGAAACTTCCAGCTTAGGAAAGAACTCTCAGCCTCAGTAACATCTTATTTGGATTTCACTGATTCCTTACAATGAACTGTGATCACAATAGTGTTTTCCATTTACAAGTTTAATTGTGTAAAGACAAATGCTTTAAAACCATGGCATTTTCTCAAGTCCCCAAAAATGAACATTTAGTGACTGCGCCACTGCTGAATATTTCAAAGTACAGAAGTTCCAACTTAAATTCCAAAAGCTTACACACGTTAAGCTGGTTTGTTTACACGATCGTTACCTTACCTGCCAAATTAACGTGGAAAATGCACATCTGATTACACGCGCAAGTACCGAAGTTGAAACACACACACGCGCGCACACACACACACAAAAAAAGCAAGACAGCCCACAAGAGTATTTCGCATCTCAGAAGGAATCAAGTGCTCAGGACAGAGAGGCATCATTAGTCCTCCTGCTCGCCTGGATGTAATGCTGCTCACTTCTCGCCAGTAGTTTCTTTTAGTTCATAGAAACACACACCACCAAACCGATCGCCAACTCAAGAACACAAATCACACGCGTTCATTTACAAGCCTCTCAAAGCGAGCAACATTACAAACATATGTCGGGACCATGTTTGTGAGCACTGAACTAACCCCCCCCCCCCCCCCCCGGTGATTTTTTTTTCTCTAAACATGCACTTCTCTCAGACGCAAAAAATACATTTCTTTTTAAAGTAAATTTCCAAACACTATCACAAAATAGAATTATAGAAATGTACTAAAACACTGTGCTGTTTATTACTTCACAGTATTTTCATCAAAAATTCTTATGATACGGTCATTGTTTTATTTTGGTATTAGAAAGCCCCCACCTCATCCTGATCCAGGATCTAAAAACAATGTACCCCTACCTGTACACAAACACAAATCCCCTGCAAACTATCACCAAGGAATTGAGCCAAGATGGGTCAGAAAAGGTTAAGTGGTCTGCACACTCATTTTTCTTGTGAAAAGTGACCTTTTCATTCTTGCAGGGCCAAACTCTTGATTTTAACTTTTATGCCCAGCTCTCAACACAGAGAACAAATCTGCAGAAATTCAGTGGCGTCCAACCAGTTAACCGTTTCCTCACTGATAACTCATGCTTAGGAATCAACCTCCCCTGTCCACCCCCTCCCCCAAAAATAGGCTTACAAAATAACAGCTCACATCTTTCTTCCCGAAAATAAAAATTTAAATTTTGTGCACTCTTTGCAGACGTCACTGAAGAAAGAGCATTGTCACGTCAAGTGGCTAAAACAGATCCAATCGATCAATGACCGATATACTTCCGTCACGGGTCTGCACTCTCTCGTGCTCTTAAAAATTTAGCATCTAACACCATCTTTAAGATTGTTTGGCGTGCTTTCGCTGTAGGTTTCACTCTCACTGTTCATTTAGTGTCGCAAGTCACTGTACTCCAATTTAAATAACATCTTAAAAACAAGGAGTGTGTGTGTGTGTTTAACAAAAATAAGGAAACCCGAAAGCAAACAGATCTGGTGACTGTTAAATGACTGACATTCTTTCACCAGCATTGCAATACCTGTTGACCTGAAGTCATGAACTTCATCCTGATGCTTTCTCCTGCATATCCACATGTTGATAAATATATACCTGTGAATATACCATCTTTGGAAAAAAAAACCTCTTTAAATAAATTATCTTTACATAGGCAGACAGTCACCGCCCCCCCCCCCCCTCCCAACCCCACAGTTAAATGCATTGTGTCTACAATCATTATGTTCTATTTTTTGTATTTTCCGCCGTCACAGAAAAACTTGTACTGACTAGACGACATTCCCACAATTGCTAAAAGAATTTTTTTTTCAGACACGACAGTCCCATTTTTGTAACGTAGTAACCCAACAAACAGGCATTTTTCTTAAAAAAAAAAGGTATTTTGAAGCACATGTAATTCAATATAAAAAGCTATCACAAGGTACCATAATTCACAGCTGTTGATGTATATACACACACACACACGCGCGCGCACACACACTCACACACATTAAAAAGGCTACCCACATCAAAACTCAGATGTGTTCTTGGTGTATCAATTGATTTGAGGCACTGCCACATGTATTGAGGTTTTAAGTCTATTGAACTGCAGCTGGGTGTGTTTCTTTTCTCTCCAGAAAGGGAATGAAACTTCCAAGGATTACTCCTTCATCAGTCTATAGGTGTGATGCTGCGCTCCATGTTCGCTGGTTGAGACTTCAAACACACACGCCATGCACAGAAGCGTCTCCTGCGTATCCCTGTTTGTTACAACCTGGGGAAAACAAACAAACCAACCTTAACACTTCTCTCACAACACGGAAAACAAAATAGCAACCTGCATTTAGGTGACATCTTTAATGCAGCAAAACACCCCAGGGTGCTTTGCAAGAGGGTTTATCAGCCAAAATTTGACCCGACCCGAGCCACGTTTCTTTAATATTCATCCGTGGGACTTGGGCGTCGCTGGCTGGCCAGCATTTATTGCCCATCCCTAGTTGCCCTTGAATCGCTGCAGTCCACGTGCTGTGGGTTGGCCCACAATGCTGCTAGGGAGGGAGTTCCAGGATTTTGACCCAGCGACTGCGAAGGAACGACGATATATTTCGAATTCAGGACGGTGCGCGGCTTGGAGGGGAACTTGCAGATGGTGGTGCTCCCATAAGGAAATATTAGGACAGGTTATCAAGAGGATTCAAAATTCTGTTCAAATGCATTCGTGGCCTCTACCCTCCCTATCTCTGCATGCTCCACTCAGAGTTGGGAGCTGATCTAATTCTGGGCCTTTCCCCAACTCCAATTTTCAATGCTTCCCCATTAGCAGCTGAGGCCCTAAAGTTCTCTGCGTCATGAAAAATCAGAATGCTTCGGTGCCGACAGATCTTTGGGGAGATTGTTGTCCAGATTTCCGCCCTCTTTGTTTGAAAAAGTGCTTTCTGGTTTCACTCCTGATCAGCCTAGTTTCAATTTTAAGATTAATTGCCGGCTTTCCCGTTACTAAATTGAATCTTCTCTATTGAATTCCGTTATCACTCTGAGCACCTCAATCAGATCACCCCTCAGCCCTTCCAAACTCAAGGGAATACAAGTCAACTTCATTCACTCAACCATTGTAGTTTAGTCCTGGTTTATTCTAGAGAATCGATACTGTACTCCTCCCACCCCAGGACTGAACACACTTACTCCAGGTGAAGTACGAACAAGGCTCTGTGTAACTGAGCAAATTGAACTGGGGGAAACGTAGACTGATGCAGCACAAGGGAGGCCACTTGGCCCATTGGCTCTTAAGAGCTATCCAATCAGTTCCATTCCCCCACTCATTCCCCTTGCCCTTACAAATTAGTCCCTTTCAAGTATTTGCCCAATTATTTTTTGAAAGATACTACTGAATCTGTTTCCATAACTCTTCCATGAACATATATTGAGATCACAACTCGCTGCACAAGAAGAATTCCCATGCCTTATCTGGTCATTTTGCCATTGTCTTAAATCTGTGTCCACATGTCCAATGGTTACAGAATGCCGCCACCCCCCGCCACCATCAATGGAAACAGTTTCAGCTCATTTACTCTACCGAAACTCATGATTTTGAACATTTTTATTAAACCTCTTTTAAACCTTCGTTGCTCAGATGAAAACAACCTCAGCTTTTCCAGTCTATCCATGTAACAGATGCCCTCCATTCCTGCTAAATCTTCTCCAAGGTCTTGACATCGTCCTAAAGTGTGGTGTCCATAGCTGGAAGCATCACCCTGAACAGTTGTTTCATAAAGGTTCACTATAAATCCCTTACTTTTGCACTCAAGGCCTCTCTTTATAAAAGGCCAAGATGTCATGTGCCTTTTTTTTAAAGTAGAGAACGCCTCATTTTTCTGTAATTAGTGTCACTTAATTTTTTTTCATGTCAACTTAAGCTATTTAGCAAATCATCCAAATGCCTCAATCTGTGTGGCACTCAGTACTGCCCCCCTTTGACAATGTGGCATCAGCACTGCACTGACACAGATTTTGTGCTCAGTTCAGCAGGCCACCTGGGCTGAGAAGGCTCCCCACCAAGTTAACTAATGTCGAAATAGCTATTCATTAGCCTGCTCACTTGAAACCAGGTCTGCAACAACAATCGCAAGAGTACAATATCAAAAAAGGTAACAGTTCACACGGCACATGCTCAGCATGTTATGGAGTGTTAAACGAGCTGAAGAACAAAGACTCACCAACAAAATAGTGAAGTTTTCCAAAACACTGTTCATCATGTACTTTTCCGGTAAGTGTTTAAGCTTGTGAATAAAGTTGATCATATATTCACACATGGGAGAACGGTTTATTCTGTACACAAAACGTCCATTCTCAAACCTTGCATATTCAGTCTAAAGAAGAAAAGGAAAGAAAGGATGATCTTGACAACTTTTGATATGGTTGCGTCTCATTTAAAACCAACCTAAATCTAATTGGCCAGAAATTTCAAGGATGAATAGTTTTTTTCAATGTTACATACAGTTAATTATTACATTCAGACTCCCCTGGTGTGGTGTGCAGAATACATTGCAACTGGAGAACAGAAGTTCGCAAGATGATTATGGGTCAGGAAGGTTCTTCAGCCCATCTTAGTTCATCCATCCTGAACTTCGTGCCACCTCTAAAACATCTTATTCTCTGACTGAAAAGCCCAAGTTCCTTCGGTTTGTCCTGTAAAAGACTTGAGGAGAATACAGGCACAGGTGGTGCGTGCCATTTTTCAGTTTGCCACCTCTGGTAACCCTTTGAGAAGGTAGCAGTTAGCCACCTTCCTGAAGAGCTGCAGCCCATTTGATGATGGTATTTCACTAACAGTATTGTTAGGGAGCAAGTTTCTGGATTTTCACCCAGAAATGATGAAGGAAGGTGAAATATTCTCATACCAGAATGATTGTGGGACTTGGGAGATGCTGGCATTCCTGTATGCCTACCAACTTTGATTTTATACGTGGAGAAGATCAGGAATTTGGGAAGTGCTCTTGAAGGAGTCCTGGTGGGTTGGTGCGTTGCATCTTGTAGATGGTACAGACGAGCTACAGTGGAGGGAGTGACGTGGAAGGAAGAATTCTGAAGTGTTTCCTAACTTCTCTACTGGGTGATCTGGCTCTGATATTAAGATCATGTCCCCCTTGTTTTAAACTTCCCCACCAGCAGGAAACATTTCTCTCATTCTACATTCAATTAAACAATGTAAAACACAGAAACATGCCTTTTAATTCAAATGTTGTGTTGATATTTATACTCCACACGAGCCTCCTCCAAACCATATCTTATCTCACCTTATTTCAGCATATTCTTTTCTTTCTTCCTGCTTCATGTATGTATTTAATTTCCCCTTAAATGCACAATGCTATTTGCCTCAATCTTCTCCGTAGCAAATTCCACATTCTCACTACTCTCTCTCCTACATTCCCTATTGGATTTATTAGTAACTATCTTATAATTATAACCTTAGTTCTGTTCTCACCTGCAGTGAAGACACTTTCTCTATGTCTAACTTATCAAATCTTTTTTTTTGCCTAATACACGGATGTGTGGGCTAAGGATTCCTTAAAAAATTCAAAAAACCACAATCAAATCGCCCTCAACTTTCTATAATCGCGTGAGTACAAGCTTAGTTTAATTAATCTCTTTTCATAATCTAACCCTGGGATCCCTGGTAACGTTCTGTTGAATCTGCACTGCACTCCTTCCAAGGCTAGTTCTGCGGTAACTATCAAGTACATCAGAAAACAAAGAACAATACAGCACAGGAACAGGCCTTTCAACCCACCAAGCCTCCGCTGACACATGACGCCTTTCTAAACTCAAGACCGGCTGCCTCTACTCTCTGCCTTTTCATATATCTATAGTTCTCAGCATAGAACTCATAGCTCGACCATGAAATAAATCTTGCATCGTGCTTTGCACTGGCACTGTAACTAACTGTAACATAAATGCAGTCTTAATCTTGACAAACACTTGAATTTGGGTCTTAGTTCAGGTTTGAGTTCCCAGGCATGGTCAGGCCATGAAGGGTCCAGCCAATTCAAGAATGTAATTAACTTATGTAGCCCATGAATATTTGTATTTCTAACTTTTTCAGAACATATTTTCACAAAGATGGGGACATAGAATCATACAGCAGAGGATATTTGGCCCAATTTGCCCGTGCCAACTCTTTGAAAGAGCTATCCCATTAGTTGCACTCCCCGGCTCTTTCCCCTAGGCCTGCAAATAATTTTCACTTCATTTATATACCCAACTTCCTGTTGAAAGCTCCTGTTGATTCTGCATCCACCACCCTTTCATGAAACGATCTCAACTTCTCCTTTTGCCAATTATTTTAAATCTGTCTCATCTGGTTATAGACCCCCTGCCACCAGGAACAGTTTCTCCTGATTAACTCTATGTGGTGACAGAAGTGGAGATGGAGGGAACATTGCAGAAAAATACATAAATCTCATGATATTGGGATCTTACAATGCAGGAGGCCATTTGACCCACTTTTCCTGTGCTGGCTCTATCAAGAGCTAGTCAATTAGTTCTGCTCCCTTCCCATACTATTTTTCCCACCTTTAATGTTTATTCAATTCCCTTTTGAAAGTTACTGCTGAATCTGCTTCCACCACTCCTTTATACAATGCATTTATTGTCTTACGAGGGAAGTTTGGAGAGGTTAGGGTTTGTATCCATTAGAGCTTAGAAGAGTAAGGGGCGACTTGATCAAAACCTTTAAGATCCTGAGGGGATATTGACAGGATAGATATGAAGAGGATGTTTCTTCTTGTCAGAAGATCTAGAACTAGGCGTCACTGTTTAGGCGTCACTAGAACTAGAGGGCACAGCCTCAAAATAAAGGGGGGTCAGTTTAGGACAGAGTTGAGGAGGAACTTCTTCTCTCAGAGGGTGGTGAATCTCTGGAATTCTCTGCCCACTGAAGTGGTGGAGGCTACCTCGTTGAATATGTTTAAATCATGGATAGATGGATTCCTGATCGGTAAGGGAATTAGGGGTTATTGGGATCAGGCGGGTAAGTGGAACTGATCCACTTCAGATCAGCCATGATCTTATTGAATGGCGGGGCAGGCTCGAGGGGCTAGATGGCCTATTCCTGCTCCTATTTCTTATGTTCTTAAAATTAAGGGGTCGCTCATTTAAGACAGAGATAAGGAGAATCTTTTTCTCTTGGAAGTCTCTGAAACTCTCTTCTACAAAAGGCAGTGGAAGTTGGTTGTCTTCCCAATACCATCTTGCCAGAGGCGAGGAAGGTTGTCCTGCCCAGAAGCCAAGTGAGCATCTTTTCCCGCCACCTGACAGTTCACCAGTGACACAAAGGCCCTCAGCCGCATGGGGAGACTACCCAGTGATACCTGGTGCCTCCCGGGGTAGGAGGGTTGCCTCCAGACTCCATTTACCTGGTTGTGATGGTGTCATCGACCCATTGCATCCTCTTCTTCCAGGTGCACTCCCCCTGCCCCCCTCCCCCCCTCCCACTTTCAGACCCACTGGCAGGATCTCCACCACCATGACTAAATCCAGCCCTAGGTCTCTAAGGAAAGATGGACTGAAATGGCCTTCCTCATATGTACTCATCATTTCCGCTCGGAGGAGGGTCAGTAAAGAGGACACAGACTTAAAATAATTGGCAAAGAAAAGGAAGATGGGAAAAATTTTATTTCTAAGCAGCAAATTATGATTTAATTCCAGTATTGGAATGCCGCAACCATAAAGGAAGCAGATTTAAAAGTGATTTTCAATAAAGAGTTTGATAAATACTTGAAAGAGAAAAACTTGCACTTTGTGGAACAAGGAACAGGGGAAGTGGGATTAATTGGAAAACTTTACCAAAGTACTAGCACATGCATGATTGGGCTTCTGCTCTGCCATATCATTCTGTGAATCTATGCAAAACTAGTGATATGAGTTCAAGTTCTTCCAGAACCACTCCTCTGATGGAGCCACAGAACCCCACACTGGGAACATATTCAAGAGCAATTGTTTATATTATTTTCAGGTACAAAACTTTTTTAAAAAGATTTTGTCCACATTGTCTCACCTTGGACAAACTCACCTCTACTTTTTCAACTACTTGTTTTCCAAATGAGCAAACCTTGGTTGAGCAAGTGATTGTCATGTTTTCTGAGCTCTCATATTGACTAGTGACACCATAAAATGCTCCTGTGTCATCTTGAATATTGCAATTCAGGTCAGCCTATTGGATGCACCAAAGAGAGATTTGAATCACGACACAAAATAAATAAAACTTCTGAAAAGAAAAGACTTGCACTTATATAGTGTTTGTCACAACCACAGGACATCCCAAAATGCTTACCAGCCAATGAAATACTTTTGAAGCACATTTCTACATTACTGTAATATAGAAATTGTAGCAGTCAATTTGTACACAGCAAACTCCCACAAACAGCCATATGATAATGATCAGATAGTCTCTTTTATTTTTTATAATTTGTTGAGGGTTAAACATTGGCCAGGAAACCAGGGAAAACTCTTCTGCTCTTCTTTGAAATTGTGCCACAGGATCTCTTCTGACAGATGGTACCTCCCACAGTGCAGCATTCCCTTAGTACTTGTCAGCAGATTCACTGTGATTTTTGTGCTCAAGTCTTTCGAGTGGATCTTGAACCCATATGCTTCTGACTCAAAGGCAAGAGCACTACCCACAGACCACAGCTGAGATCTTCAACAATTTTTAAAGAAAATAACTCGCTTTTAAGATGTTCTCAAAAGCGCTGATCAGACAATGATCTACTTCTGAAGTTTAGTCACTTTTATGCAGGCTATCCTGACAGCCAAACAGCGCACAGCAAGATCCCACAGACAGCTGTCCGGATAGATCATGAAGATGAAGAGTCATACAAACTTGAAACGTTAACTCTGTTTCTCTCTCCACAGATGCTGCCAGACCTGTTGAGTTTATCCAGTGAATTCTGTTTTTATCTTGCATCATCAGTTAACCTGAGTTGGCGACGGGGTTGAGGGACATTAGAGGAGAACAGCTGGCCTTCGAATAGTGTTTTGGGATATTTTACATTTAAATAAACAGATGGAGACTCAGGTCAACAGCTCAGCTGAAAGTTGGCCTCTCCGACTCCCTCACTACGACACTCAAAGCCTGGACCATGAGCTCAAGTCTCTGGCATGCCTTGCTACATTAAAGTCACTAAATCAATGCAAGATGTCATTAGTTTTTTCTGTAGCTAATCTGGATCTGTAACAATTTGCGATGCTTCTGTACGTGATAGCTTGTGTGCTATAGACACAGGACGCAAATTTCCAGAGAAAGACTTTCATTTGAGGCATTAATTGTTTTGATTTTTATTTAATTGCTGATATTATTTTCGCAATTGCTCATGGTACAAAATAACAATTTTACAAGTGTTTGTTCTCATGTCACTTGGCTATTCTGCTCAAGTGAAACTGTAATCCCAGGGGAGGAAGGTCAGGTTGCCAGTGTCCTATTTTTGACTGTAATTGCTGTCAGCTGTGGTAAAATTACTTTTGGAAGGCTATCATATACCGTACATTTCCACCACAATAGCTAGCAAGGATGCTGCTTGACCGAGTTAGGCCTTTGCAGTGCATCTCCTGGATTTGTTATTGACAAATTACGAATGCCAGAGATTCAAAATAAGTATACAACTTGCCCTGTTAATTACAGGACAGCCCAGTGGATTAGGAAGGAGGCACCGTGAACAAAAAGAAACATCTGATGGAAAAGCTGCATGGGAAACAACACTAGAACTTTGCCAAACTGAGTAATGAAAGTCAAACACAACACCCTATTTGGAAACCAAGCCAGTCTAAACAAAGTGAATGCAGAGTACAGTGCTGGTTTGGATTTCTTTTCCCCCCCACACAAATTCCTATTTTTCCTTTTCTTGCTCCTGCTCTCCTGGAAACAAGACATTTTATTAAATGCTTGGAATCATTCCATCAAAACCAACGTTCCTTTGGTATTAATTCCTCAGTGGGCAGCACTCATTCCACTGAGTCAGAACATCGAGAGTTGAAGTCCCACTCCAGGGACCTGAGCCCTGGACTCCATGCTCCTCCATCTCTGGCCCTCTTGCACAATCCCCATTTCCTTCTCCTCATCATTGGCAGTTGTGCCTTTCAACTGACCAGGCCAAAGGCTCTGGAATTTCCTCCCCAAAACACTCTACCTTTCTTCTCCTCCTCCAAGATGTTTTTGAAACCTATCTCTTTAAGCAAGCATCAAGTCCCCTGTCCTGTACCTCCATGTATGCCTCAGTGTTAAGTTACAGCAGTTTGCATTTAACACAATGAAACACTGCAAGGTGCTCCACAAGGGCAAATATAAGGCCATAGCGTATAGGATTAGACCAATTGGCTCAAAGTCTGCTCCAGTATTCAATAAAGATCATGGCTGATCTGACTGTAGCCACTTTCCTACCTGACTGTCAATCTAAAATCTGCCAAACTCAGCCTTGAATATATTAAATGACCCAACTTCCATTGCTCTTTGTTAAATAAAATTCCAAAGATTAATAATACTCAGAGAAAAAAATCTTCATCTCCATCTTTAATATGAGACCCCTTATCTTTTAACTGTGCCCCATAGTTCTAGGTTCCCCAAGGAGAGGAAATATCCTCTCAACATCTACTTTGTCAAGCCCTCTCAGAATCCTTTATGTTTCAATAAGATCACCTCTCATTCTTCTAAACTCCAAAGAGTACAGACTCAACCTCCTCATCCTTTCCTCAAAAGACAATGCCTTCATCCCAGGAATCAGCCTTCTCTGAACTGCTTCCAAAGTAAATCCTTCCTCAAGTAAAGAAACCAAAACTGTACACAGTACTCCAGGTATGGTCTCACAAATGTCCTGTACATCTTTCGCAAGACTTCCCTCCTTTTATTTTTCACCTCACTTGCAATAAAGGCTAACATTTAATTTCCCTTCCTAGTTCGTGACTGTATCTGCTTACTAACATTTTGCAATTCGTGCACAAGGACACCTAGATCCTCTGTACTACAGCATTTTGCAGTCCCTCTGTACTTAAATAATATTCCTATTCTTCCTGCCAAACTGGACAACGTTGCACTTTATATTCCATCTACTATATATTTGCCCAGTCACTTAATCTACCTATATTCCTTTGCAGACTCTTTGTAACCTCCTCACAACTTATTTTCCTACCTACCTTTGGCTACGATATAGCCTGTCCCTTCAAGTCAGTTAGATAAATCATAAATAGTTGAGGCACAAGCACTGACCTCTGTGGCGCTACACTCAGTTTGCCAATCTGAAAATGACCATTTTAGTTAGTTTCCTGTTATTTAGCCAATCCTCTCTCCATGTTAATATAACACACCCAACATGATCAGCTATCTTGTGCTGCAACCTTGCATGCTTTTGGAAATCCAAACACACTACCTCTATTCGTTCTTCTTTATTCATAAAAACATAGAAAATTGGTGCATGAGTAGGCCATTCGAACCTGCACCACCATTTAATATGATCATGGTTGATCATGCACTTTCAATATCCCACTCCCACTTCCTCTCCATACCCCTTGATCCCTTCAGCCCCAAGGGCCACATCCAGCTCTCTCTTGAACATAGCTAACTAACTAGCCCCAACAACTTTCTGTGGTTGACAATTCCACAGGTTCACAACTCTCTGAGTGAAGTTCTTCCTCAGTCCTGAATGGCCTATCCCTTATTCTTACATTGCGACCCCATTTCTGCACTTCCCCAACAATGGGAACATTCTTCCTGCATCTAGCCTGGCCAGTCCCATCAGGATGTTATATGTTTCTATGAGATCCCCTCTCATTCTTCTAAATTCCAGTGAGTACAAGCCCAGTCGATCCAGTCTCTCTTCATATGTCAGTCCTGCCATTCCAGGAATCGGTCTGGTGAATCTTCGCTGAACTGCCTGAATAGCAAGAATGTCCTTCCTCAGACTAGGAGACCAAATCTGCACACGATACTCAAGGTGTGGCCTCACCAAGGCTCTGTATAACTGCAGCAAGACATCCTTACTCAAATCCTCTTGCTATGAAGACCAGCATGCCATCAGCTTTCCTCACCACCTGCTGTACCAGATGCCAACCTTCAGTGACTGTTCCACCATGACATCCAGGTCACATTACACCTCCCCTTTCCCTAAAGTGCCACCATTCAGATAATAATCTTCCTTCCTGTTTTTGCCACCAAAGTGGATAACCTCACACTTATCCACACTATATTGTATTTGCCCACTCAGCCAGTCTGTACAAGTCACCCTGCAGCCTCTGAGCATCCTCTTCACAGCACACACTGCCACCCAGCTTAGTGTCATCTGCAAATTTGGAGACATTGTATTCAATTCCTTCATCCAAATCATGAATGTACATTGTGAACAACTGGGGTCCCAGCACTGAACCCTGCGGTACCCCACTAGTCACTGCCTACCACTCTGAAAATAACCCGTTTATTCCCACTCACTGCTTCCTGTCTGGCTAACCAGTTCTCTATCCACGTCAATATATTACTCCCAATACCATGAGCTTTAATTTTGCTCACTAATCTCTACGAGAGGACACAGGTTTAAGGTGCTGGGGGGTAGGTACAGAGGAGATGTCAGGGGTAAGTTTTTCACTCAGAGGGTGGTGGGTGAGTGGAATCGGCTGACGTCGGTGGTGGTGGAGGCAAACTCGTTGGGGTCTTTTAAGAGACTTCTGGATGAGTACATGGGATTTAATGGGATTGAGGGCTATAGATAGGTCTAGAGGTAGGGATATGATCGGCGCAACTTGTGGGCCGAAGGGCCTGTTTGTGCTGTGGCTTTCTATGTTCTATGTTCTTGTGTGGGACTTTGTCAAATGCCTTTTGAAAGTCCAGATGCACAACATCCACTGGTTCACCCTTGTCCACTCTACTGGTCACATCCTCAAAAAAATCCAGAAGATTTGTCAAGCACAATTTCCCTTTAGTGAATCCATGCTGACTTGGACGGATTCTGCCACCACTTTCCAAATGCTTAGTTATTTCATCCTTAACAATTGACTCCAGCATTTTCCTCACCACCGATGTCGGGCTAACCGGTCTTCTATAATTCTCCATTTTCTTTCTCCCTCCTTTTTTAAAAAGTGGGGCTAGATTAGCTATCCTTCAATCCACTGGAAGTCTTCAAGAGTCTATCGAATGCTGGAAAGTGATCACTAATACTTCCACTATTTCTAGGGCCATTTTCTTGAGTACTCTGGGATGCAGAGCATCAGGCCTGGGGACTTATTGGGTTTTATCTGTGAATGAACAGCAATTTCCCCAATTCAGTTTTCTGACTAATAAGGATGTCCTTCAGTTCCTCCTTCCTGCTAGACCCTCTTTTCCCTAGTATTTCTGGAAAGCTATTTGCGTTCTCCTTAGTGAAGACAGATCCAAAGTATTTGTTCAGTTGGTCTGCCATCTCTTTGTTGCTCATTATGAATTCACCCGATTCTAACTACGGGGATAGGGCCTGGGTGGGACTGCTGTCGGTGCAGGCTCGATGGGCCGAATGGCCTCCTTCCGCACTGTTGGGATTCGCTGATTCTATTCAAAATGCTGTAACTTTGGTCGATTCTGAATTGGCTATAATCATGGAAAGATTAATCCTCTGTGAATGAACAATTTTTATTTACTTTGGACATCCTCTGCAAAAAGCACTCCATGTAAATTTCACGTCCGAGTGATTCACATTAGTGAAAAGTAACTCACTTGCTTTCTGGCCTGACGATACGATTAGGTCACATGGGTTAACTGCAGCTAAATACCAATTTTATGAGCTGGAACGATCACAAGCCAAGCAATGGGCCATGTAAAGTAATTCTCCAAATGTCATCAAAATTGTAGCTTTTTGTACATGCAAGAAGTTGCACCAGATACTACAGCCTTCCCTTTGCACATATTCAATTAATAGAAGCTGGCATTTCCATGCAGCAGAGAAAATATTTTTAAGTTTAGGGGACAAGAATACTCTATGGTATAAATATAACTGAAGTTCATTCAGATTAGTGAGCTAAACCTTGGAGCATCCATTTAAACTTAATAGCAGAAAACCAGTTTGTCTATTTAGACCTATGTAATGCCCAACGTAGATATTCCTATTTTATAATACAGGCCCTTATCTCACTCATATCCATGCCAATGTTTCATCTTCATCCAAACACCCGCAATTCACCCAAAATCCTATTCACTTCTAGACTTCTAGAAAAAGTGAGAGGGCATGGGATCCAAGGGGCTGCTGCCCGGTGGATCCAGAACTGGCTTGCCCAAAGGACAGTAAGAAGTTTAACAACACCAGGTTAAAGTCCAACAGGTTTATTTGGTAGCAAAAGCCACACAAGCTTTCGGAGCTGCAAGCCCCTTCTTCAGGTGAGTGGGAATTCTGTTCACAAACAGAGCATATAAAGACACAAACTCAATTTACATGAATAATGGTTGGAATGCGAATACTTACAACTAATCAAGTCTGTGAATGAACTTACAACTAATCAAGTCTAATCAAGCCACTATTTGTAACCCCCACAGAGTTTCACTGGCTGTCTTGTCTGGAGACAATACACATCTTTTTAGCCTGTCTTGATGCTCTCTCCACTCATGTTGTTTTGTTTCTTAAAGACTTGATTAGTTGTAAGTATTCGCATTCCAACCATTATTCATGTAAATTGAGTTTGTGTCTTTATATGCTCTGTTTGTGAACAGAATTCCCACTCACCTGAAGAAGGGGCTTGCAGCTCCGAAAGCTTGTGTGGCTTTTGCTACCAAATAAACCTGTTGGACTTTAACCTGGTGTTGTTAAACTTCTTACTGTGTTTACCCCAGTCCAACGCCGGCATCACCACATCATGATTGCCCAAAGGAGGCAGAGAGTGGGTATAGATGGGTCTTTTTCTAAATGGAGGTCGGTCACCAGTGGTGTGCCCCAGGGATCTGTTCTGGGACCCTTGCTGTTTGTCATTTTCATAAATGACCTGGATGAGGAAGCGGTGGGATGGGTTGGTAAGTTTGCCGACGACACGAAGGTTGGTGGGGTTGTGGATAGTCTGGAGGGATGTCAGAAGTTACAGAGGGACATAGGATGCAAGACTGGGCGGACAAGTGGCAGATGGACTTCAACCCAGATAAATGCGTCATGGTCCATTTTGGTAGGTCAAATGAGATGAAGGAGTACAATATAAAGGGAAAGACTCTTAGTACTGTAGAGGATCAGAAGGACCTTGGGGTCCGGGTCCATAGGACTCTAAAGTCGGCCCCGCAGGTGGAGGAGGTGGTTAAGAAGGCGTATGGTGTGCTGGCCTTTATCAATCGAGGGTATGAGTTTAGGAGTCCGGGGATAATGATGCAGCTATACAAGACCCTCGTCAGACCCCACTTGGAGTACTGTGCTCAGTTCTGGTCACCTCACTATAGGAAGGATGTGGAAAAGATTGGAAGGGTGCAGAGGAGATTTACAAAGATGTTGCCTGGATTGAGTGGCATGCCTTATGAGGATAGGCTGAGGGAGCTCGGTCTTTTCTCCTTGGAGAGATGAAGGATGAGAGGAGACCTAATAGAGGTGTATAAGATGTTGAGAGGCATAGATCGGGTGGACTCTCAGAGGCTTTTTCCCAGGGTGGAAATGTCTGCTACGAGAGGACACAGGTTTAGGGTGCTGGGGGGTAGGTACAGGGGAGATGTTCGGGTTAAGTTTTTCACACAGAGGGTGGTGGGCGAGTGGAATCAGCTGCCGTCAGTGGTGGTGGAGGCGAACTCAATAGGGTCTTTTAAGAGACTCCTGGATGAGTACATGGAGCTTAATAGGATGGAGGGTTATAGGTAGGTCTAGAAGGTAGGGATGTGTTCGGCACAACTTGTGGGCCAAAGGGCCTGTTTGTGCTGTAGTTTTTCTATGCTTCTATGTTTCACTTATCACCCCACTGTACACTGCCATATACCAAGTCCTCCAATGCACTGACTTCAAATCCTCATTCACAAGTTTCCCCCTTATCACCTCTGTATAACCTACTCTCACCGGACACAAAAATAGACAGAATGTACAGCATGGAAATAGGCCATTTGGCCCAATGGGTCTATGCTCCACTTAAGCTTCCTCTCACTTTACTTCATCTAATAGTATCAATATATCCTTCCATTTCTTTCGCCCTAGTGAGAACCTAGCTGCCCCTTAAATGCATCTATAATACAATGCTGTATTTAAATACAAATGTGTCATGTTTTAATTATTGCAAAAATTAAATATATACTCAAGGTATAAATTTAAGAGTTGATCAAAGATGAAAAAGAGCTATCCCTGATTCTACGTATGTCTATTCTATCTTCCACAAGCATAACTGTCATCTGGAATCTATTCAGCACCTCATGTTTCCTATATAAAGATCTTCGTTTAGCTTTTACATAACTGGCATATCTTCACCAATGACAGGGTGACAGTTAATAAAATGTGACATGGTACATCCTCCTCAAAGAAGATGAACCAACACTGCTACACTCAAAATACTAACTCATTATATATAAGCCCCTTGAAGGGTTGCACCCTAGGATATTAAAGGAAATAGGTACAGAGATAGTGAACGCGCTGGTAGTGATTTTCCAAGTATCCTTAAATTCCAGGAAAATCCCCAGCGAATTGGAAAACTGCCAATACAACGCCCTTATTCAAAAAGGGAGACAAAAAAATAGGTAACCATAGGCCAGATGTCTTAACATCTGTCATTGGGCAAATGTTAGAGTCCATTACAAAGGATGTAATGGAAATGCATAATATAATCAAGCAGAGTCAGCATGGCTTCATGAAGGGGAAATCACGCCTGACAAATTTATTAAAACTCTTTGAGATGTTACGAGCAGGATAGATAAAGGGGAACCAGTAGATGTAATATACTTGGATTTCCAAAAACATGTTCAACAAAGGACTGTACAAAAGGTTACTTAATAAGAACCCATGATAATCTTCAACTCCACTTTCCAGCCTTAGCCCTATAACCCTTGATTCCTTTACTGATTAAAAATCTGTCTATATCAACCTTTAACATACCTAACAATCTAGCCTCCACAGTCCTCTGCGGTAAAGACTTCCACAGATTCACTACCCTCAGAGAGAAGAAATTCCTCATCTCGGTCTTAAATAGTATTTTCATGGGTGGCACAATGGTTAACACTGTTGTCTCTCAGTGCCAGGGACCTGGGTTTGATTCCTGGCTTCGGTCACTGAACGTGTGAAGTCTGCACATTCTCCCCGTGTCTGCGTGGATTTTCTCCGGGTGCTTTGGTTTCCTCCCAGTCTGAAAGGCGCGCTGGTTAAGTACATTGGCTAAACTGAATACTCCCTCAGTGTACCCGAACAGGCGCCGGAGTGTTAATGAAAGCCTACTTGTGACACTAATATATAAACTTAAATGGTCGACCCCTCATTCTGAGATTATGCCCTTTGGTCCGAGAATCACCCACAAACTCTCTACCCAAACTATCTCCACTTTAAAGACAGTCCATTGCTCCATCAAAAGCATTTAACGTAGGAAAATGCCCCAAAGCATTTAGCAGGAGTGTTATCAAACAAAACGTTTCACAGAACCAAAGAGGGAAATAAAGGTAGTCTTTAAGGAGCATTGGAAAGGAAGAGAGTGGTGAAGAGGTTTCGGAAGGGAATTCCAGAGCTCTGAGCCTAGACAGCTGAAAGAACAGCTACCAATGATGAAGGAAAGGAAATCGGGTATACTAAAGAGGCCAGATAGGAATGTTGAAGAGTCGTAGGGCTGGAGGAGATCACAGAGACAGAGAGGGGCGAGGTCAAGGTAGAATTTGAAAACAAGAAGATAGCCTCTGTCATACGGTCTTTGCTTTCAAGCATTTCTCTAAGAATTCCTAAAGTAGTACTTTCTTGACAACTTATCCAATTTCCTTGATCAAATGTCAACACACGACATATAGACACAAATTGATAAGGGAAAACAAGTTTCCACAGAGAGAGATCAGTAACCAAAGACTACAGACTTACGGTAAATGGCAAAAGAACCGGAAAAAGATAAGATATTTTTTTAAACAAAGCAAGTTATCGCGATATGGAACATACATCCTAAAAATGTGGTAAAATACGATTTAATAATAACTTTCAAAGGGGGATTGGATGAATATTTGGAAAATAAATATTTGCAGGGTTACGGGGACAGAGGGTCTAATTGGATAACTCTTCCAAACAGTCGGCACAGGCACGATGGGCAGAATGACCTCCTTATGTACTAAGAGTCTATGATTGTCTGCCAGTTAGTAACATGGCAATGCTGCCTTTTTTTAAAAAAAGTCAGGTTGAAAACGTTCTGCAGCTACAAAAGGTTGCAAAAACCAAATTAAAAGGCAGTCATTCTATAAGTCAATCAATCGGTACAGCCACGGGATTATCTCCTTGGGCTTCAGTTTAAATTTCCAGTCTCGTGTGTCAGCTGAGCTCGAGTTGAGCAGATGTAATCTAGTGAACTCTTGGTGAGGGCCACTAGAGGGAACTCTCTGCAGCCAGGAAGTAACCAGAGTCAGGAGCTCTCAACAAGGCTTCAAAAAATCCCAACTTCCTGGAAGGCCAAAAGTAAACAATTTGTGATGCAGTTACATTTAGGGATTGCCGACCGTCCCGGAATTGCTGTGAGCGCACAAAAATTGAAGGAGCATTATTGTGTTTTTCATTTTCACATAGTATAATGTAATATCATATCACAAATAATTTTGGAGATGGGAAAATAGTCCGTTTACAGAATCTCAAAATCAAGACACAGGAAGCTATTCAGCCCATCATGCCAGTGCTGGCTCTTTGAAAGAGCTAGCCAATTAGTCCCACTGCTGCCAAACTTTCCTTTGGCCCTGGGAAATGTTTCCTTGAATATTTATCGAATTCCTTATTAAATGTTAATATTAAATCTGATTCCACTGCCCTTACAGATGTACATTCTCAACAACTTCATAGAATCCCTACTTACTGCACAGAACACAATTTTATCTCCCCTCTGGTTCCTTTTGCCAATTATCTGAAATCTCTCTGGTTACTGACCATTCTGGTGCTGGATAAGGCTTCTCTCTATTTATCAAAGACCTTCACGATTTTAAGCACCTCTAATAAATTTCCTCTTAACCTTCTCTGACCAAAGGAGCCTGCCAGGCAAGAACCATCCAATTGCATTAAGACAGAAAAGTCCCATCTGCTACCAATCAATGCTCAGTCATGCGTGAAATGGCAGTGGACCTGTCAGAGTTGGTGGGCATGTGTTGCCCGCCATCTCTCCGCCATCCAAAAATTTCAGGCCCTTGGCTCAAGCGGCAGCACTCTCGCTTCTTAAATCATGAAACCGTGGGTTCAAGTCCCACTCCAGAGACTTGAACATAATCTGGGCTGACACTTTCAATACAATGTAAAGTTCAGGTCAACAACTCGACAAAACATGGAAAGAAAGCATTGAAGAGGAGCTCACACACTTACCCAGAATTTCACAAGGAAAAAAGCATTATGGGGTCCTTTCCCATATAATTCTTTAAGGCCACCTTTCTTCTCTGGGAATTTATCGTAAATTTGGCGAATATCCACAGATTCAAGCAAAGGGTCGCTGTACGAATGGTTGGTCTGTCCAATATGTACAAAGAGGTGCTTGTTGTACTGTTGATTAAAAAAAAGTTACAAAGCCATCACTCCTATAGAACCCATTCCAAATCAATACACAATAGGTTCATAAACTAGAAGGTAACAGGTTGGCCATCTATTTCAGAGACCCGGGCTAATAAATGTGAGTTCAAATCACACCATGGCAATTTGAGAATCTAATTCAGCATAGTCAAAATCGGGATCATCAGTAAAAATGACCGCAAAGCTGTTGGACTGGTGCAAAAACCCAACTGGTTCATTCATGTCCTTTAGGGAAGGAAACCTGCCTTCCTTATGCAGTCAGGCCCTTAAGGTGACTCCAGTCCCACACGAACATGGCTGACTCTGAACTAGCCCAGCAAGGCCGTTAAGGAAACTAAAATTGGGGGATAATTGATGACCTTGCCAGTGATTCCAAAAGCAGGACCGAATAAAAAAAAAGAGCATTCTATCATAACGTTGGCTTAGATTCTCTGGTCAGCAGGAACGCACTGCATTGCCAGTAAATCTTTTCCCCCCGCCTGACTATACTGACCATTTTTTCCGAGCTCTTCCAGTCCCAGCTGAAGCAGAAATGGGCAGCGCAGTGTCTCCAGGCCATGTCCAGTGAGCATGGTAGACTCAGGAGAAGGAGCAGACGCACAGTGGCTGCTGCATTTAGATAAGTTTTATAAAGATCCAAGTCTTTTCAGGAATGAGTCTGGTTAGTGAATGGGTGAGTGAATAAATGGGCAGGTATGTGTGAGATGGGTAGTCAGGTCTTGCCTACAAGGTGGGGGTGTGCGGATGGGGAGAGTAATAGGGTGGGTAGCTGGCTGTTTTGGTGGGGGTATATGATGGATTAGTTGGATGGTCAGGGATGGGGAGATGATGGGGGGGGGTGTTACTTGGTTGTAATGCTCAAACAGCTATTACACCAGGGATGAGATTGTCTAACAGTTCCTGAGTAAGTATTCAGGTACATCCCGTTTATTTGGCCCAAGTCTCTATCTTAAGCTTGGGTTCGGAAACATTCAGCGTGGGGGGGGGGGGGGGGAACATTCATCGTGGGGGGGGGGTCCTGGGCAGCAGGAAATCAGCCCATCAGATGGTTAAACCTCCTGGGCTATTGCCACATACGTCCAGCGTCAGGAAGTCCGCAGGTCCTAACACACGTCTTCTGCAATATATCCATTCTCTGGTCATCATGGTCTGGAGACCAGCAGATTTAGGCCCTCCCTAACAGCACTGTGGGTGTACGTAAACATCAGGGACTGCAGCGGTTCAAGGCGGCAGCTCACCACCACCTTCTCCAGGGCAACTAGGATTGGCAGCAAGTGCTGGCCGAGCCACCAACACACACATCCCATAAATGAATTTTTTAAAAATGTATTCCATTGCTGATCAGAATATTGGACTTACTATTTCATCAAAATCTTCAAACATTGGCTTGAGAATAAAGGTGGAAGTTAATCAGCAACGTTATGGCCCTGATATTTAACACAGCACTGTTAAATTTCCCTTCCTGCCCTTTCAATAGAGATATTAAGCCATTGAAAACTACAGCTCTGATAACTGGGCAGCACGGTGGCACAGTGGTTAGCACTGTTGCCCCTCAGCTCCAAGGACCTGGGTTCGATTTCCGGCTTGGGTCACTGTCTGTGTGGAGTTTGCACGTTCTCCCAGTGTCTGCGCGGATTTCTCTCCGGGTGCTCTGGTTTCCTCCCACAGTCCAACGATGTGCGGATTAGGTGCATTGACCATGCTAAATTGTCCCTTGGCGTCCCGGGATGCGTAGATTATAGGGATTAGCAGGGTAAATATATGGGATTACGAAGATAAAGCCTAGGTGGGATTGTGGTTGGTGTAGACTCGAATGGCCTCCTTCTGCATTGTAGGGTATCTATGATTTCTATGAACTACTGTCAGTGTTTTGGTCGAAGTTCATTAAGGTTCCTATGAAAAAAAAACATCGCGACCTTTAAAATCAGGTGCGTAGAAAACCTGAGGGAACTTTCCTGGTTTTTTGTACATGTGTTGTGGAGATGCCGGCGTTGGACTGGGGTAAACACAGTAAGAGTTTTAACAACACCAGGTTAAAGTCCAACAGGTTTATTTGGTAGCAAATACCATTAGCTTTCGGAGCGCTGCTCCTTCGTCAGATGGAGTGGAAATCTGATGCACCACTCCATCTGACAAAGGAGCAGCGCTCCGAAAGCTAATGGTATTTGCTACCAAATAAACCTGTTGGACTTTAACCTGGTGTTGTTAAAACTCTTTTTGTAGATGCACAGGTTGAAAAAGTCAGGATATATAAGTTGCCATACACAGGATAGGAAAGTGGCAATATTTTGAATGTACAGGTTGCAACGTTGCTGTCCGTAAGCTTAAGATCAAAGGGAGGTCAAATTTTGAGGTCTTTGCTGAGAGTTTTATATAAAGCAAATATAACACCTTCAAATAAATGGTGTGTGGGAGACTTACTGAGTCCGGATCCCTCTGCTGTTCGAGAAAGGCCGAGAATTCCACAAGTCTAAGTTTCGATGTTCCGATGGAGCGGCCTTGCCATGCTGGGACTGAGGGGGTTGGGGCTGCTGTGGACTCATAACCTGCACAAAAAATATAACATAATACATAACCCCCTGATACACATCATCACAAAACAAGATCATAGAATCATACAGTCACAGAAGGCCATTGTGCCCATGCTGGCTCTTTGAAAGATTGTTTGCTGACGCGGTCACTCAGCTGCAGCAACCCCCGTGGAAGAATCCAAGATGGCAGCAGCCATAAGACATAGGAGAAGTAGGCCATTTGGCCCATCGATTTGCTCCGCCATTCAATGAGATCATATGATATGATAATCCTCAACACCACTTTCCCGCCCTATCATCACTTTCTCCGGGAAACTGAAGTGAGAGAGATATGGAGGGGACGGAAAAAGAAAGGGGGAGGGGGAGGATGGAGAGGGGGAGGGGGGAGAGGATGGAGAGAGAGAGAGGGGGGGGAGGACGGAGAGAGAAGGGGGGGGGGTACGGAGAGAGAGGGAGAGGGGAGGATGGAGAGAGAGGGAGGGGGAGGACGGAGAGAGAGGGAGGGGGGAGGACGGAGAGAGAGGATACGGGGAGAGGGGGGTGGGAATGGAGGGAGAGAGAGAGAGAGGGGAACGGACGGAGAGATGACAAGGGCAGCAGATCCATGGGAACATCCCACCTACATGTTCCCCTCCAATCCACTCAGACTTAGAAATATGTTCCTTCACAGTCACTGGGTCAAAATCCTGGAATTCCCTCCCTAACGGTATTGCGGGTTAACCCACAGCACACGGACTGCAGCTCACCACCACCTTCTCAAGGACAACTAGGGATGGGCAATAAATGCTGGCCAGCCAGTGATACCCATGTTCCATGAATGAATAAAAAGAGAGGGAGATGGAGAGGGAGATGGAGAGAGAGAGAGGGAGGAAGGATGGAGGGGGGACAGAGAGAGTGTGGGGGGGGGGGGGGGGGTGGGCGGCTGGAGAGAAAGAGAGAGAATGGAGAGAGGGGGGATGGAGAGAGAGAGAGGGGACACCCATGAAGAGAAAGGGGCAGACATAGAGAGTGTGAGAGAGAGAGATGGGAGAGGGTGCAGGCAGAAAGAGAGAAAATGAGGGGATAGAGGGGCAAGAGGAGAAAAAAGTGTGTTTCTTACCTGAAATGGGTGTTGTAACTGCTGGTTGGCCTGCATACGGCTGTTGAGCAAAGGGCTTCACACTGTAGGAAAATAAAGTGAGCGTAACACTATTCCAATCATCGCAACAAACTGGAATCAAAATAAATAACTCCAAAGGTTTACACTGTAAAATAGTAAGCACTAACATGCAGTGTATGGACTGAACCAGAATCTATCCCAAGTCTCAAACTAATCTAACATGGTCAGTTCCCAGCTACCAGCCCTGGGAATATGACTAGACGTTGCAGCCACAATGACCTTTCTATTTGTTACTGGCCAGATTGTTCCATTTGAATCTCAGGAGTCAATATTCACACAGAAAGCTCCTACAAACAGGAATGTGATTACCACCATATAGTCTGTTGGCTGGCAGATAAATATTGGGTGGGCTATGGCTGGGGACCAGGGGTTGATCTCACCTCTCTCCACAGGATGGGAGTGTCATGGCTGGACTGCCCTGTCTAGCCCTGATGTGGAGATGCCGGCGCTGGACTGCGGGAAAACACAGTAAGGAGTCTAACAACACCAGGTTAAAGTCCGACAGGTTTATTTGGTAGCAAACGCCACTAGCTTTCAGAGCGCAGCTCCTTCGTCAGGTGAGTGGCAGATCTCCCACTCACCTGACGAAGGAGCAGCGCTCCGAAAGCTAGTGGCGTTTGCTACCAAATAAACCTGTTGGACTTTAACCTGGTGTTGTTAGACTCCTTACTCTGTCTAGCCCTGGCAGACCTGAAGATCACTCACTCCAGGAATCGTGATTTCAGGCAGCCCTGGGATCAATTTCTGCTTTCCTGCCTGTCAGCTGTGCAAATTCTGAAGTGGCCACGACACTAATCGCCATGCCCTCTGGTTACCTGGTAGGATTTTAAATCATTGCAGCACTTCATTCTGCAGCAGAGATTTTCCTTTCTCCCTGTCAGAAGCTGTAGGTGTGAGCAGACCCCTTTGAAGTCCTGACAGAGAGATGTCAATTTCACTGGGGTGGGGGAGAATATCCATTTGGCACAATTTTGTGCACTCAGCACTAGTATATTCACACCACTTCAATTTGAAGTTGCTGTGGCTTCCCAGTCAGGAGAAATTGTTGAAGCCTTCTCCTTTGCACTTGAAGCCTTTGATCTGTAACAAATCCAAGGTGCAGTGCCTTGTCAAAGATTCATCTGCCAGATCAATGGATTTCTATCATCTTCCAGCCACCTGTGTTTATTTTTATTTCCCTTCACAGCTGAATGCACCTCAAGTACCCCATTGATCCTGACCACAATGTTTGTTTTACTTACTCTTGTGAGGATCCCGGCTGCCCGGTTGGTATCACACTGTGCCAGAACTGGAGAAAACAAAAAACAAGTCAAAGCAATGAACAGCATTAACAAGAGAGCAATATTCCAACAAATCTTTAAACATGTTGAAATAAATCATAGAACGCAAAGTAACACGGCAACAGAGAATCACCAAGTTTTCAGATGTAGCTTTCACAGAATGTAGAAAGTTACAGCACAGAAGGAGCATATTTTGCCCATCATGTTTGTCCTAACCTTTTGCAAGATAAAGGTAAAACCGTTACAAGATCACAGGCTAAATATTACATACGTAGGCCAGTTTTAAAATGGGTCAGATATCCTTTCAAAGTACTGATTGATACAACCAGCGACAAGTGAGACTGACATCGGATGCCACATGTCCTGCTCACCAGGACCAGTGAGAGAAATCATGGACCCTGGTGCTTCTCCTGTTTGGGCCCCCTTTCCAACCTCTGCCCTACCACCCATTTAACCCTCCTCCCCAAACCATGCACTTGAACATGTGTTCCAGCTGCGTGTCGTTGTGGGGAGATGATGGCGTAGTGGCATTGTCACTGGACTAGTAATTCAGAGACCCAGGAAAATGCTCTGGAGAACCGGGATAATGTCCAGATTCGAATCCCACCACGGTGGATAGTGAAATTTGAAGCTGGAAAATCTGGAATTAAAAGTCTAATGATGATCATGAAATCATTGTAGATTATTGTAAAAACCCATCTGGATTCATGAAGGTCCTTGGGGGAAGGGAATCTGTCCATCCTTACCCAGTCTGGTCTACATGTGACTTCAGACCCACAGCAACGTTGTTGACTTCTTAAAAAAAAAAAGCCCTCTGAAATGTCCTAGCAAGTCACTCGGTTCAAGGACAATTAAGGATGGGCAATAAATGCTGGCCCAAACAACGACACCCACATCCCATGAGTGAATTTTTAAAAAAGGTTAAAGCCTGATGCAAAATGACAGCATGGGCATCATCGGACCAATATTACTTGCTGACTGACATTATGATCTGCCTACTCTGCATATTTGAGAGAAATGTTAGGGGTGTGCCACTAACCCTTTTACCAACATGGCATCCGGCAGACTTTGCATCAGAAGTCCAAAGATGTGCGGGTTAGGTTGATTGGCCATGCTAAATTAACCCTAGTATCAGGGAGATTAGCAGGGTAAATTTGTTGCGTCATGGGAATAGGGTCCGGGTGGGATTATGTTCAGTGCAGACTCGATGGGCCGAATGGCTTCCTTCTGCACTGTAGGGATTCTATGAAGTGTGTACATGTGCTGCATACTCCATTTCAGAAATTAAAGAACTTCACAGCACACATAAATCCTATTTTATCCCCAGCATCTGGTCCTGTCTCTGAATCTAACCTAGGTGTCAGAATTCCCTACATAACAACTTTGCTTACAAAGCACTGAAAAGCACTTCTGTGGACTTGTGAAAGGCATTCTATAAATGCAAAGTTGTTTCTATTTAAATCTGTAAAACACAAAGACACTAAAGTACAATAAGTGTCCAATGAGTAACCTAGAGACAGTATGAAGTTTAAATCCAGTCACTTCAACAAGAAACTCAACTGGACAATTGTATTACTTTTGGAGAAAATAACCTGAAAATTTGCGATACTTAGGACATGCTTGGAAAAGAAGGCCTGTATTGCTGAACTTCTACTCATAATTCCACATGGACGCCAGTTCCAGGACAATCGGATCTCAGAACCTTGTCCTAAGTGGAGCATGCAAAAGGTGTTCCAGATTTGGAGAACCATGTGCTTGCACACAAGGCGTGAGGAGGCCACTTGCGATGGATAGGGGCGGTGCTGCCAATGAAGGCATGGGCAAAAGCTGAGTTGAGCCTGGGCCTCCACAGGGTACATTTGCAACTTGTGTGCACACTCCTCCTCCCGGACCCTGCTGCCAACGTTTTGAGCCTTGCCAGCAAACCTTCACTCGCAGTTTGCTCAGGTTGATTCCTTTGGCAGTACGGCTGAAGGAAACTTACTGGTTCTTGGACATTTTTGGGGGGTGGGGACAATGACTCTGGCACCCTCCAAAGAAAGATCAGTCTCTCAGGCTCTCCAAATTAGTGTGTGTAGGCTGGCAAAAACATCCCCCCGCCCCCAAACTCTCTCTCGCTCTCTCACTCGTGATCCTTTTTCACTTTTCCCCTTTTTCCCCTCTGCTTCCTACATCAATGCAACCGTTTTGTGGGGAAAATTCAAGGGGGAGGGGATAGGGATAGGAGTGTGGAGTGAGGGAGAGAGAGAAAAAACAGAAAGAGTAAACTTACTTCCTATAGGAAAATAGGGACAGGAGGAGGCCATTGAGTCCCTCAGATCATTCAATTAGACAATGGCTGGTCTCTAAAGTCAATTTCTTACCCTTGGTTCCTGATCCTTTGATACCTTTAACTAACAAAAATCTATCAATCTCAATCTTGAAAATTTGAACTGGTCCGAGGATCTAAAGTCTTTAAAGGATTCCAGATTTCCACTACCTTTCATATGAAAGCATTGCTTCCCAATTTCACTCCTGAACAGCTGAACTCTAATTTCAAGATGGCATCCTCTCGTTCTACACTCCCTACCAGAGGAAATGGTTCCCTCGTCATCCATCAAATTTCTTCTTCATTTTAAACATCTTGATTAGATTATCTCTCAACTTCACAGGAACACCATGACTTGAATTCACATAGCATCCTCAACACAAGTTGGGTTTCATTCCCGGATTGGCTGACTGTCTGTGTGGAGTTTGCACGTTCTCCCCACGGGTTTCCTCTGGGTGCTCCGGTTTCCTTCCACAGTCCGAAAGACGTGCTGATTACGTGCATTGGCCATACTAAATTCTCCCTCAGTGTACCCGAACAAGTGCCAGAGTGTGGCGACTAAAGGATTTTCACAGTAACTTCATTGCAGTGTTAACGTAAGCCTACTCGTGACTAGTAAATAAACTTTGGCTGGAATTTTACTACCTCGCCTGCCTGAGGCTCGTAAGATCCCATCTGAGGCCAACGAAGAATGCCTTCTCCGTTGGCTTCGGGCAGGATCTTACGACCCTTGGGTGGGTGAGACTGTAAAATTCCGGCACTTAACTTATACCAACTGTGCTCATAATTTAACCCTTTAAGCCCCCACAATAAGCAACAGACCCAATTCAAGGCCTTGCTTTAAAACTGCATCACTTACCCCAGGTGCTGCTTGAAAGGATGGGCGAGCGATGCCTGGTAGGCCTAGTTTGTGCTGGATGGTTGTCGCTGATACGATCTGTGCAGAAGACATTGCTGCCATACTCTGAAGGGCTTTGTCCTTTACCGCCTGATCCTTGAAACACAACACAACACACTCTTAGACCAGGCTCCACTGCCAAAGAGATGTGCTGCTCCACTGCCTCTGGACCCACATGCTTCGCCCAGTAACCCAAAAAGCAAGCAATAATTTCCAAAAAAAATACATCTTTTAAAATGAGGAAACACATTAAAGCTGACTTTGATGACTCGGTCACTCCCGTGAATTCAATTGAAATTGCCTATCTTAAACCCCTCTCTCCCAACCCGGGTTCTGCATCCTCTCTGTTCCTCATGTGTAACATGCTGAGTTCACAGAATCGTATAGCACAGAAAGAGCTCACTTGGCCCAAAGTGACTGTCATGGCTCGTTGGAACCCACTTACCCTGGTCTTTTCTCCAAAACCCTACAAATAATTTCCCTCCCAATATATATTCAATCCCCTTTTGAAAGTTATTGCTGAACCTTCCCTTCCTTTCAGGCAGCACTTTCCAGATAATAAACGTCTCACTGTGTAAAAAAAATTCTCATCGCCACGTCCCTCTGCTTACTGACCCCTCCTGCCAATGGAAACCATTTCGACCTATCCACTCCCATCAAAACTCTTCAAATAATTAAGCCAAGTGTTCCTTTTAACCCAAAGACTATACTGTAAGCCTACTTGTGACACTAATAAATAAACTTTAAAACTTTGGTTGGATGTGTGTCAGGTGCAGCATTTGAGGTTTTAACCATTGTTTCGTTGTGTGTTCCATGAATTGGAGCCATCTTTATAGATGCGAAAATGCTTCCGAAATCACTCCCAGGTGATAGTACATGATTATCCAATGTATTCAAGTGGTTTTCCATTGCAACACAAGCGTTTGCACATTTGTTTTAAATGGGTGGACGGAGTGGATGCTTAAGCTGGTGGGTGCTGATCAAGCGGCCTGGATGGTGTAGAGCTCGAGTATTGGAGCTGCACTCATCCAGCAAAGTTGAGAGTATTCCATCTCACTCCTGACTTGCGCTGTGTAGTTGGCAGGCTTTGGGGAGTCAGGAAGTGAGTTACGCGCACAGAGTTCCCAGCCTCTGACTTGCTCTTGTCGTCACAGTATTTACGTGACGAGTTCAGACAAATTTCCAGTCAATATTGGTGGGGAATTCAACAATGGTAGTGTCGTTGAATGTCAAGGGGGAGCTAGGTATACTCCCTTTTGTTGCAGATGTACATACAAAACAGTAAGCAACACTGAGAAGCACAGCACTGAGCTGCTCCAGCAGCACAACAAATATACCAGGAAAGAAACTAGGCTGCACAGGAAATTTAGCGGCTTTTGTCAACATGGTGGAAGATGCACAGCAAGTTCCTGTAGTGTCAGGGAAAGGCTAAGAAGCCATGTCCTTGACAAATGGCTGATTGGTCATTTATCTCACTGCACTTTGTGGGACTTTGTTGTGTGGTAATTGGCTGGTGTGTTTTTTCCAACATTACAATAGGAACTCCATGTGAAAACTTGAGAAGGAAACATTTACACGTCCATATGGAAAAGCAGGGGAGTGGAACTAATTGGATAGCACAGACATGATGGGCCAAGTGGCCTCCTCCTGTGCTGTAACATTCTATGAAACGTGACATTTTAAAAATAATGCAAGGCCAAAAAGAATCAAATGTATTTCTCTGATCAGGTTTCCCCAAAATAAAAGCTGTTCTACAAAATTAAAACTGAAAGCATCACATAGTCTGCTTCACAATACTGCGGCAAAATATTAAAAAAAGTTTCACTAGTACAGAAGGAATAAATTGACTATTCTAAGCATGACCCATCAACATCCATGCAAATTTCACAATGAATCAACGTAACTTAGATCTGGTGGCACTGACAATTTGCTTTTTAAAAAAATGGAAATTCCAATTTAATTATGTTTCCTTCCTTCAGTGTAACGACTTGTGTAGTTCCCAACTGTTGCAAACACATTGGGTGTTGTTTCCAAGTGAACATTTTGATACCCGCAAGTCTGGCGCGTTAGCAGGCTGCTGGGCCGCATGGGGACCACTATTCCCACTTAACCTGAGCTCATCCAAAGCTTTGCTGGCTCTATGTCTCTTTTACCTATTACCCCTGTGCTCGCCGACCTACACTGGCAATAGGTCCAGCAATACCTCCATTTTATAATGCCTATCTTGGTTTGCAAATCCTTCCATGTCCTCACCCCATCAGCCCCACAACTCTCTGAGACATCAAGCCGTTCTTTGATTCTGGCCTCCGATATGGAAGTAACTCTAATCGCTCCACCATTGGTGGGTGTGCCTTCAGCTGCCTAGGCCCATGTTTTGGAGCTCGCCCCTCACCTCCCCAAGCCTCTCCATCTCCTCTTTGCAGATGTACTTTACAAACTATCTCTTCAATCAAGTTTTGGGTCACCTGTTTGAACATATCCATTGGAGCTTGGCACACATTTTGTCTGATAACACTTCTGCATTCTACAACCTTAAAGGTGCTGTATAAATGCAAATTGTTGTTATCCTTATCTACAACTGAAGGGATTCACTCCATATCAAGCAGCCCAGTTAATTCCTCTCTCCCACTGCTTGCTGTCCTAGTCAAGAGACCCTGAGTGCCAACTGTGGTAGCCCATACTCAACATAATTTTGTTTTTTGCCATTTATTTTTTTGATCTATTGTTTCAAATTTGGACATTGTCAACCCACATTGTATAACTTCTATTGCACTTTCAACATAGCCATGCAACACACACTTGCTCTTCATGCATAGCCCAGCTAAAACAGGAACCTAGAATCGGTGTTTGCAATCCTTTAAAGGCCAGCGTGTTACTCTAAAAGGCCCAAGTTCATGTGTTATAATCCATGTTTGATGTCGACTAAATACAATAAGCCTCAATGTATCTGCAGATTATCTTACTGCCATAAAGG
Source organism: Mustelus asterias (assembly GCF_964213995.1). Lineage (NCBI taxonomy): Eukaryota > Metazoa > Chordata > Chondrichthyes > Carcharhiniformes > Triakidae > Mustelus > Mustelus asterias. The sequence continues at coordinate 113,103,536 of NC_135809.1, read as the reverse complement.
AGCAAGGGGAGGAGGACATTTAACCCCTTAAACATATTCTACCATTCAATTGGATCATGGATGTCTTGCGTCTTGGCTCCATAGCCCATAATAGCCCTTACCAAAGATCTTATCTGTGGAGAGAAAAATGAGTTAAAGTTTCAGGTTTGCGACCATTCATCTGAATGATTGCAGGCTTGAAACATTAACTCTTATTCTTCTCTTTTCACAGGTGCTTCCTGACCTGCTCCAGCATTTTGTACTTTTGTTTTAGGTTTACAACAACTGTACTATTGTGCTTTCGTAATGATCAATAGCAGATCTGAAATTTTCAAATGACAGAGCGAGCAGGCGGGGAAGGGGGTAGGGGGCGATTTGTGGATTTCCATCAGTGTTTGAGTGAGTGCTTCCTGACACCACCCCTGAATGGCCTGGGCTCTACTTTTTAAGTGGCCATCCCTCACTCCCACCTCTCAGCTGCCAGAAGAAATAGGTCTCAGTAATGAGGCAGCATTTTAAAATCAAGTCTGAAGGGAGGCCGTCAATTGTTAAGATCTCTAGTATTCTGAAATGTTGACATTTGTACTGTGGATGACCTGAGCCTTGAGGTTTGGGACAAAATTCACATTATGGGGCTTGAGATGAGCATGCTTTAGCACAGGAGTCGAGCAGTTCGCTCAGACATAGGAAGCAGGCAGGGGAGGCATGCGGGGGTGGTTGGCAAGGAAGGGGCAGGCCAGTTATGTGTATGGACAGCCAACAACAGGCGACAGCGAGGCACCCGCACCCCAACCCCCACCCTCCCTTCCTGAGAGCATACACCAACTGTCAAGTGAATAATTTTGCCCCCAACATCCCGCACTCAAGTAAAGAACAAAACAAATAATAAGTATTGGTCTTTTGAAAATACTTACCATGTTCGTTACCTGTTTGCAATAATAGATAAGTTTGTTAAAATATTTTTGGATGGTAGAACAGATAAAACCACATTACATTCTTTTGTTTTATAAAAAAAACTCAACAGTAATCAATACAAAATGGCAAAACTGTTCTGGATTTTCTCTTTCTTGGGTAATTTAATGACATCAGTAAATGCTGCCCCTTTATTTACGAATGACACACAGATAGTCCATATGTTACCATTTGTTCAGCATCAGCATCAGCTGCCTGCTTGTAAATGTCCAATTCAATCACGGCACCAATGGGAAGGAATAGCAGCAAAACTGCTCTTGTGGGTTTTAAAAGCTTTGTTCAGCTGTCCGACTGTTTGATCTGCGTAGTTACAAATTGCTCTCGTCACTAAAACTTAATAATCGTTGCCCCTCTCCTCCCTTCCTCCAACCGTTCACTCAAAAAAAAAGCACACACACAAAAATATATCATAGCAGAAAACGACATCTATCCTTGCAAGCTGCTTTGCTTCCCATCTCTAACGCCAGAGAAAAAAAAAATGCTCGAAAAAAGTGGCTTTGGTGACAAAAGATAAAGAGCAAAATCATATCAATAGCCTACACGGGGAATAGACCGAGCGGGCAGTTGGGCAGAACAGAGTCTGCTTTTCTTCTAATAAGCCGTTCGGTTGTTGTTGAAGCTCATTTTGCACACTAATCGTAGATTATACAACACAGAAGTATGCGCCCTGTGCAGGTTCTTTGAAAGAGCTATCTTAATTAGTCCCACTCCTCTTATTCTTCCCTTACAGTCTTTAACGTTTTTCATTATTTATATTCAATTCCCTTTTGAAAGTTACCATTGAATCTACTTCATTCCAGGCAATGAATTCCAAATCATCATAACTCACTACGCAAAGTAGAAACTCATTTCCCCTCTCTGCGTCTTTTGTCAATTAACTCAAATCTGTGTCCTCTGGTTGCCCACCACTGGAAACAAATTTTTCCTTGCTTAACCCCATCGAAACGCTTTATGATTTTGAACACCTCGATTAAATCTGCCCTTGACCCCCTCTACTCCAAGAACAGCAGTGCCGGCTTCACCAGCCTCTCTACACAACAGAAGCCCTTCATCCCTGGTACCGTTCTAATAAATCTCTTCTGTGCTCTTTCGAAAACCTTAATACCCATTTTGAATTTTTTTTTTGCCCCCCCGCCCCCCCCACACCAAACTGTGTCAATAATGGGACTTAAATCAATTATTAACTTCAGATCTCTCACGTTACATTTCACTGCCTGATACCATTGAGACATAATCAAGGTAGAGAAATATTTCTCCGAAATTTCGAATATCTGCAACATAAGTAGGAACGTGCCCCAAAAATGGGTAAAGGGGATTGGAAACAATTCCTTAAATTCCAATTTTTATACATGTGCCACTTATACATTTTTTTTTGCCACTGACAAATTCAAATACACTCATGACATGCTAAAAATCCAGGACAGTTTAAGATCGATATCAGCAGAAATTTTAAACATCTCAAAATACTTGAACTTACTTTCGAAAAATGAACTGAACACTTAAAACTTTATCTTAAATCAGGTAAATTTGGTGTTCTCCCTTCTCCTATTAAAATACTGAAAGCTTCACACATACAGCTTGCGCTGTGAAGACTTGTAAAAATACTGAATAACTCCTGTCCTGTGTTGCTGCTCACTGCACTATGAGTAATTTTCTATCAGAGCAAAAGTAAACAAAACAGAGTGGTGTACAGCATTTCAGTATTTTTTTTTCCTTTCTCCCTCTAGGCCAGTTTTCTAATTTGCTTTTCATTAGACAGAAAGCGGTTAGTACAAAAAAGCTAGTTGTGTCAGCCAGGCAACAGCCAATGCCCATGAAAGAGCGTGCATACATAGCTACCCCAACATACTGCATAATGAGCATCAATTAATCCTCCTTATTGTGTAGCGAAATGCTGCTGACCTCACACTCAAAAGGAGTTGTGTTTTCTTTTTGTGTATAAATTATTAAAATCCCCTTCTTTTAATAACGCCAGTGGAAAGTTTCTGGCACTGTCTTGTGCGTGCGTAATAACTGGGTGAAGTATCAAAATACGTTGCTACCTTCAGCCGAGCACGGAACGCAATCAGGCTAGAGCATCAGGTCTTGTTTACAACCACAGTGTGTGCTCATTCCTCCAAAGCGAGCAACCTGCTTTGCTTTCCGGTTGATATTTCAACAATTTACGAGCACAGTATTCTTACTTTTCAGCCTGGCTTATGTGGCCAAAAAAAATACTAAACATTAAAAATGCCCTGGGTTGTGGGGGAGTGGCGAAATTAAGGTGCATCGTTGGGAAAGGGGAATAACCCCACCCCAGATTCCAGCCTGGTTGCAATGGGAAGGAGTTTTAAACAGAACTCTGTTTATTGAGAGGTTGGGGGGGGGGGGGGTGAGAGAGGAATAGTGAAAGTGTAAATGTCTTGAGAACAAGAAGAAAAATACTGTTCATCAGAACCATCAAGGCTTGTTTGTGCTCGTTAACATGTGTTTTATTTATAACCTGCTTTTGGAGTAATTATTTTTGAAACCAAGGAAAAAGGTTTTACTGTGTTTTTTTTTTAAAGTCTCATTGTTGTATTTATCACTTTAGTACTAATTGCTAAGTCCTATTCTTAGCAAAATGGTGAGTTATTACAAATAGCCGAGCACTAAATACTGGTGGTTAATGTTTGAAAGTTCCAATTTTAACCTTTACATAGTGAGTCATGTAAGTCTAACCAATTAATACTTTTCTATGCACTTTCAGTGTAAAATAGGGTCTGACAATAAAAAGAATTCTTCCTTTTAGCCTTTCACCAGTTTTCGTGTTTTGTGATTCTATATAATTAATGCCATTTTTTCAATTTTTTTTTAATAAGAAGCACTTGGACTTTTGTCCTTAATATAAATTGTCCCATTGGTAAGACGCAGCATGGGTTCATGAAGAGAAGGTTCTGTTTGACTAATTTGGTGGAATTCTTTGAGAACATTACATGTGCAGTGGACAATGGGGAACCTGTGTATCTGGATTTCCAGAAAGCATTTGACAAGGTGCCGCACCCAAAGACTGCTACATAAGATAAAGGTGCACGGTGTTACGGGTAATGTATTAGCATGGATAGAGGATTGGTTAACCAACAGAAAGCAAAGAGTGGGGGTAAATGGGTGTTTTTCTGGTTGGCGATCAGTGACTAGTGCTGTGCCTCAGGGATCAGTGTTGGGACCGCAATTGTTTACGATTTACATAGATAATTAGGAGTTGGGGACCAAGTGTAGTGTGTCAAAATTCGCAGATGACACTAAGATGGGTAGCAGAGCAAAGTGTGCAGAGGATGCTGAACGTCTGCAAAGGGATATAGATAGTCTAAGTGAGTGGGCGAGGGTCTGGCAGATGGAGTACAATGTTGGTAAATGTGAGGTCATCCATTTTGATAAAAAATTGCAGCATGCTGCTGTGTAGAGGGACCTGGGTGTCCTTGTGCAGGAATCTCAAGGAGTTGGTTTGCAGTGCAGCAGGTCATTAAGAAGGCAAATAACATTTTGTCCTTTATTGCTAGAGGGATGGAGTTTAAAAACAGAGAGGTTATGTTGCAGCTGTATAAGATGTTGGTGAGGCCACACCTGGAGTACTGTGTACAGTTTTGGTCTCCTTACTGGAGAAAGGATATACTGACACTGGAGGGGGTGCAGAGGAGATTCACTAGGTTGATTCCGGAGTTGAGACGGTTGGCTTATGAGGAGAGGCTGAGTAGACTGGGGCTATACTCATTGGAATTTAGAAGAATGAGGGGAGATCTTATAGAAACAAATAAGATTAAGAAGGGAATAAATAAGATAGAAGCAGGGAAGTTGTTTTCACTGGCGGGTGAAACTAGAACTAGGGGACATGGCCTCAAAATAAGGGGAAGTAGATTTAGGACTGAGTTGAAGAGGAACTTCTTCACACAAAGGGTTGTGAATCTGTGGAATTCCCTGCCCAGTGAAGCAGTTGAGGCTACCTCATTAAATATTTTTAAGGCAAGGATACATCAATTTTTGAACAATAAAGGAATTAAGGGTTATGGTGAGCGAGCGGGTAAGTGGAGCTGAGTCCACAAAAAGATCAGCCATGATCTCATTGAATGGTGGAGCAGGCTCAAGGGGCCAGATGGCCTGCTCCTAGTTCTTATGTTCTTAATGCTCTGACGACACAGTGGTTGGGATGGGAATGATTGTGACCCATGCCGACAGTAATTTGAGTTGTGCTGCAGACACACGAGAATGTAACAAATAGAAGCTGCAGTAGCCCCTTTAACCCTGCAACCCTGCTCTGCCATTCAACAAGAACATGGCTAATCTTTTTCCTCAACTCCAATTTCCCATACTATCCCCATATTGCTTAATTCTCTTAGTACCCAGAAATTGGTCAATCTCTTGACCTCCATTTGGAATATGTTCAATGGTCGAGCATCCATAGTTTGCTGAAGTGGAGAACTTGGTGTGAATGTGACTAGAACTTGACTTTCTGGTGCGCTCTGGCAGCAGAGCTGACACAAGATCTGGCACAGTCGCCGAAGCAAGCTTTCAAGAGCACCATAGCAAAATAATTTCCCCTCCGCCGAACGTGAGCCTTTATTATATTTCCATACAGCATGGTGGTTAAAAAATGGTGTCAATTCCCTGAAATGCGTTTGTTTCACTTTACGTTCGTTTCACTTTACGTTCTTGTGGGGAAGGAATGATAATCAATAACCACCCCGCGTCTCACAGCTCGTTGGGAATACTCAAAGCTCCTCACAAAAAAAGTTGGCTGATTCACGTGTCAGCCAGCTCAATGCAAAAATCCAAGTGCTTCACCTGGGCTCAACTGACTGGAGCGAACACTGAAATTCACAAATACACCTCTTGGAGGAATTGCAAGGCCATGAGGTGGTGGGGTGCGTGCACGGTGCAGGGAGAGGGCATGGAGGATTAAGTGACCATCAGCTGATGGGGCAAAAAAAAAAGGAATTAGAGGCTCTGTTCCTGGCTCAGTGTGTGTGTAAGACTGTTTTTGTTACTTGCCAAGCATATCTGGCAACACAGAGGTTTATTTTTTGGCGGGGGGGGGGGGGGGGGGTGGATTTAGGATTTTTTTTCGACCACTAGATGGTGTAATGCAAGAGGCAAATGACCCAGTGCTCCGACAAATTAAATATCTTTCCTCAAGAATCGGGACCTTTTTCTTGAGTGGATCTGACGTTGCATCTTGGTGCATGTGTGTTTTGTTTTAAAGGAGCGATCTGTACGGAAAGCCTCCATTTCCCACTGGCTCCCCCGTAAGTTGGGTCGCTAAGACAGAACTGATTCCGAGTCAGTCACCAGCTGCCAATCACTCTTGCCAGCATGTTCCTCTCGCTACATTCAAAAAACCAGATGCCTCCCATATTTAACAAGCCCAACAGAGCCAGGCCAGCTCGTTATCTGCACTGTGCAATTTAAGCATATCTGATAGGAAATTTTTTGTTTTTGGAAATGCTGCTCGGCTTTTATTTCTCTCCTCTTTCACCATTTTTAACCCTTTTGAGTATCGCGCCCATTTACGCAGAAGCAAACCACCTGCACCATTGCTGATATTCTTCTCCCGTAGCCTAAGTGTGTTTCAAGTATCAAATCCTGCCCTGTCACTATTTCAGCAAGTGAAATAACCCCGTTTACAGAATTACCTGACCTCAATCTCATAATAATGTGGAAATTAAGGGTTCATTTAAAATGTGTGTTTGTGTGCGTGTGCGTGTTATTTACAAAAATTAATGAAACATTCAGCACTAATGATTGCGTTGTCAAAAGCCTCTGACAAATTCTTACACCTGACACAAGAGCCACACATGCAGTTCAAGCAGCTTTTAATTTTTTGGAGCTGGAAGTTGAATCAGTTCAATATTAAGATTCCTGCCCGCACCCATTTTAAAAAAAAACAACCAGTGAAAGGTCTAATCGTTCTGATCTACTTTTAAATGTGCAAGGCAACCCACCCAGAGGTGTTAAATTAAAACAGCTAGGCAGACAGAGGCATGCAAAAAGGAGAGATTCAGACGGAGGAAGTCTCAGCAGACAATAAGAGTACTCTCTGCGGAAAAGGAAAATAAGTCGGAAGCATAGCAACTGCGAGCCCAAAGCAGACAAGCGCATACCTTTAGCTTGGAATGAATCTCACGAGATTTCCTTCTGGCAAGAACCTGAATGTGACTAGACACCTAAAGGGTAGGGGAAGGGAGGAAAACAAAGAGAAAAAAAAAAGAGCCTGTAACCATGGAAACAAAAGCCCCTTGCAACTAGGCGAGCCAGACGTACCTTTATGGCAGCTTGTATTTCCCGAACTTTCTTCCTTGCTAACACCTGTATGTGACTAGACACCTACATAGTGCAACCCATAAAACAAAAAAAAAACACAAAAGGGAAATTAAAGGTGAAACATGTCTTCTGTCTGCGGTCGTTGGCTTTTTTTTTTGGAAAACATTATTTGTTCCTTTTTAATGAGCTTAGCACTTAAAAGAGGTAATTGCATTCCCAGCAGGCAACTATACACCAGCGCAGCACTGAGTGTCATCACTTCAGAAACCTTCTTGCAGAAAGGACCAGCAGCTCCTCTTGTGTGTGTGTGTACACATTTTCTTTTTGAAAATCGCCCCAAACGACTGATTTCAACCTGAGGGCTAGATCCATCCCTCCTGGCCTCTGACACCATTGTCATCAATTAATCAGATTGGAATATAAGCTTTCAGAGTGAGTAATGCAGAAAAACCATGCAGGGATAAAACAAAATAAGGTCGCAGCTCGTCAGCAGACCAGATTTCAATGAGAAAGACAGGAGGCATACTACCGGGTTCAACAAGGCTCCGAATTGTGCAATGAAATAATAAAAAGGCATGCAAATTTTGAAATCAAGACCCGCCTTGGGCTGCTTGTAAAGAACTGAAATGAAGCAGTTCCCAATCAATTAATTGATGCAATGCGAGTTAGCTTACGGAAGTGTAACTCTAATCCAAGTATTCAGTCTTAAACAGAAACTCAAGGACTATCTGCAGCAATCCTAAATGATATTGAGATTCCACAAAGGATGTCAGACTAGACTAATTTCCAGCGTAATGCATCTTAGTCTTCAAGATAGTTTCAAAGAGTTGGGACTCTACACTTCAGGGAAGTGTTAACTTAGAGGTGATCTGATTTGAGGTTTATGAGATGCTGAATTAAGAATCATAGATTGGTTACAGCACAGAAGAGGCCATTCAGCCTTTCATGTTTCTGTTGGTCTCTGTAAGAGCAACTTTTTTTTTAAAATTGTTCATGGAACGTGGGTGTCATTTGCTGGGCCAGTATTTGTTGCTGATTCGTGAGGGCATTTAAGAGTCAACCACATTACTGTGGGTCTGGAGTTAAAAATAGGCCAGACCAGGTAAGGATGACAGCTTTTCTTCCCTAAAGGACATTAATGAACCAGATGGATTTTTACAATGATGAACAATGGTTTCATGGTCATCTTTAGATTTTTAATTCCAGATCTCTTTTTTTTTACCGAATTCAAATTTCACCATCTGCCACGGCGGGATTTGAACCCCCGAGTCCCCACAGCATTACCCTGGGTCTCTAGATTACTATTCCAGTGACAATACCACTACACCACTGTCCCCCAATCAGAAGACCCACTCCTCTGCCTTTTCCTCATAGCTTCACAAATTTGTTCTCTTCAGTTAATTACCCAATCATCTTAAATCCATGCCCCCTGGTTCGAGATCTTTCTCCAACGAGAACAGTCTCTCCCTATCTATTCTATGCACACTCTTATTACTTTGAAAAACTGTACCAAATCTGTTCTCGACTTTCTCTTTTCTGAAGAAAACAGCCCCAGCTTCTCCAATCTACACTCGTAACTGAAGCCTCTCATCCCTTGAACCATTCACTTAAATATTCTCTGCACCCACACCAATGTCTTCGCATCCTTTTTAAATTGTGGTGCCCAGAGTTGGCTGCAATACCGCACTCCAGTTGTTGAGGTTGAACCAGTATTTTATAAAATTTATCAGAACTTCCTTGCTTCTGAATTCTCTGCCTCTATTATAAAGTCCAAGATCCCGTATTCTTTATTAACTGTTTCCTCGACAAGTTTTGCCACCATGTAAACCCAGTCCCTCTCTTCCTGCATACCCTTAATTGTAACATTTACTTTGTATTGCTTTTTCTTACTCTTCCTTCCAAGATGTATCATTTCTCTGCATTAAGTGTCATCTGCCTTGTGCTTGCCCATACCTGTTTACATGCTGTTACATGGTTATGTGGATTGACCAAGGTAAGTTGCGCCTTAGTGTCCCAAGATCTGTAGGTTAGCTGGATTAGCTATGGTAAATGTGTGGGGTTACGGAGATAGAGTGGGAGAAAGGGCATGGGCAAGAAACTCTCGGAGTTGGTACAGCCTCAATGGGCCGAATGGTCTCCTTCTGCGCTGTAGTAATTCTATGATTCTTAAAATCTATCACTATCCCCCTCACAGTTCACAATACTTGTGAATATTTTTTGGGTGGGGTGCAGTATACATATATCGTGATAAATGAGGTATCATGATTGTGCAGGACACTGTGGATAAACCAGAGGCTCTTTACTTGTCCCGTCATTGTTCATATAAAATTGATAGTTCCGAAATATAGAGACTGAGAAGACAACACATTCGCATTCAAATGTTCTACCAAAGACAGGGTAGTTCAAATTTACTGGTAGTCAATGTAATTGAAGATGATTCAGATGGGGTTAACATAATGGGATTTGCTTACTAATAAAGGACAGAATTGTGACTGGGGCCTGATCAATAGGGAAATATTCCAAGTGAATAAGTATTAATTGCATTTAGTCTGGTTGCCATATTAACAATGTCACAACTTATGAACGGAGCTGTTAGACACAATTTTCTATTGATCCAAATGTTAAGACAAGTGATTATGCAATTCATTGATTCTAAAGCACATATCCATCCTCAACTCTCATTTTTAAAATCAGTTTATCTGTACTAAACCTTTCAAAAGTGATGACAGCAAAACGTAATTTCAACATTAGATTACGTAGAAAAAAAGCGGCCATTCAGTCCCTTGAGCCTGTTCTGCCACTGAACGTGACAGATCAGTACTCACATGTACCTCAACTCCATTTAGCCAACAATGCCATACATGCCTTAACAAAAATCTATTGATCCCAGTCTTAAACTGTTAATTTCAAATTACAATTAAAAATCTGTATTTCAGTGCATGTGATAAACTTCTAGATAGGAGTTTATCTTGGACTCATTTTTTAATTAAACACAGTATTCTGAGGTGGTTAAGAGGGGCTGAATGGTTCGGCGCTACTGCATCTACCCTGTGAAATGGCCAGTTAGGAGAACTGATCTAGCAGCATTTAAACTGAGGGGATCCTTTGAGTTTAATCTCAGTCCTTCACGTAGAGCGGCACGGTGGCACACTGATTAGCACTGCTGATTGACAGCTTCAGGGACCTGGGTCCGGTTCTGACCATCTGGTTGTTCCAGTTGCCTCCCGCAGGGTTATGGGACAGGGTGGGAATGTGCACCCGCACCCCCCCCTCCCCCCCACACCCCCCACCCCACCCCGCCCCACCCATGGCTCCATGCATTCCGTGCCATTCCCCAAAACCTCCAGATAGTCAGGTTAAAATCAGCATCGTTCTTCACTTGTTCGGGAGATGTTCCTGGCTTTCAGAAGGTGAACATGGCTGTTTGAGGTTACTTCTTTGTGACTCCACCCAAAAAAATCTTGAAAATGATAACCTAACGTGAAAATTGCCGTCCTTCATCCCTACACCAGAAGAGGATTAAGCCATTTACCCCTTAAGCCAGTTCATGGCTGATCTGTGACCTAACTCTGTACACTTGCCTTTGCCCTATATGGTATGCCCTTAATTAATTTGATTAATAAAAATCCATCAACCTCAGATGTGAAATTAATGAGTGACCCAGGATCAACTGCCATTTACAGGAGAGAGTTCCAAACTCCAAACACCTTTTGCACGTAGAAGCATTTCCTAATTTCACTTCAAAAAGGTCTGGCTTCAATTTTTAGACTATACCCCCTAGTCCTATACTCCCCAGTCAGTAGAATGGTTTCTCTCTATCGACCATCTCCATTCCCTTTACCATTTCAATTGCACCGCGCCCCCCCCCGACCCTCACCCCACCATGACATGTATATTCATATTCATACTTGAGAACTGCGTACCGGTATATTTAAAAAACACATATTTTAGCTGCTTCAGCGTTCATTTAAAAATTAGAGCTGCTAATTGACAAAATGTTCACAGACAATAGCAACAAACATTTTGTTTTTGTGAATGTAACTGCAGTGATGACAGCAAAGTACAAAATTAAACAGAGCAAGCCAGTGGCATACAACAGCTCAGTGGAGCCAACTCAAGTGACACCTACCCCAAAAGTCTGCAACATGCACATAAGCCCAACGATCTATTTTACCTGCTTCCTAGTTCGTGTCTTCCCTGTCCTTAACTTGATGTACCTGGCTATCAATTCATTACGACCTGCAAAATACAAGCACACCCAATTAGAACTACAAATCTTCGCAAATAAAGACAAATTTCATTCTACAAACATTAAGAAAAGTTTCGTTAGTTTCGTACACTCAATCATTGAGGATAATCGAGTCAAAACTCAATGGATTTTTGGGTATTAGGAGAATCAAGAGATATATATGTAACTGAGGTTGACTGTCATTCTTGTTGAATGATGGAGCAAACTCCAGGGGGTTCAAATGGTCTGGTCTGAGATATCATGCTTTATTTATGCATACTCTTCATGGAGAAAGAGCTAGGAGCTGTTGAACTGAAGGTGGCAAAGAAATTTCATTTGGAGCTGAAAGAGAAATTAGTTACATATTCCAGCAGAGAAAACTTAACTGAGCATTACACAAAGGTTTACATCACAGCAACAGATAATTCAGTCCAACTGATCCACACCAGTGTTTTGCATCATATGTGCCTCCTCCCATCCTTTCTTCTTCTCATCCTATTGATATACCTTTCTATTCCTTTCTCCATTTTGCTTATTTAGCTTCCACTTAAAAAGTATGTAAACAGATATTTACTCTTAATTGGTTTTAACTTTACTGATCTGGGGGAGGATGAATATAAGCAATGATTTATAACATAAGCATTGGCACCAAAGCAAAACCAATAATGTTGGACTTATGCTGCATTCCTTGTGACCTCAGAATGTCCCAAAGCGGTTGGGGATTAGGGCTGCTGTAAATACAGAACCTCAGTGTGAACTTATTCTCGAGCTTTGTTCTGAAATCCACTGCAATCACTTTGCAATATCATTGAGTAATACAGCACACAAGGTGTTTGTTCGGCCCATCGTGCCCATGCCAGCTCTTTAAAGGAGCTGTCCAACTGATCTCACTCCTCATATTCGGCGGTGGCACAGTGGTTAGTACTGCTGCTGCCTCACTGCATCAGGTGACCTGGGTTCAATTCCCGGCTTGGGTCACTGTCTGTGTGGAGTTTGCATGTTCTCCCCGTGTCTGCGTGGGTTTCCTCCGGGTCAGTTGAAAGATGTGCCGCTTAGGTGGATCGGCCATAGTAAATTGGCCCTTAAATGTCCAAGGATGTGCAAGTTAGGGGAATTAGCAGGGTAAATACGAAATTTCAAGGCCACAACAATAGTTTGATGAAAAAATGGAACTTAAGAATCTATCGAGAAAGAGCTTGGATTTCAACTTCAGCATAACGTGATGCTTTGGACCGAGACTGAATCAGTGAGACACAAGTCACTGAATTTAGGTCACAGTAAACATATCCATTTGCCTTTGTAAAACAATTCAACAATAGCAATTTGCATTTATATAGCTTTAATACACTAAAACATTCCAAGGCATTTCACAGAAGGGGCTCTCAAACAGAATCTTATACTGAGGAACATTATTAAGTCAGGTGAGCATAGGTTTCACCAAAGAATCAGGAGTGTCTTCAGGAAAGAGAGGTAGAGAGGTACTAAGGTGTGGTGATCGAATTCCAGAGCTTAATGTCCAGGCATCTTACGACAGAATCATCATAGAATCCCTACAGTACAGAAGGAGGCCATTCAGCCCATCGAGTCTGTACTGACCACAATCGCACCCAGGCCCTATTCCCGCAACCTCACGCCTTCACCCTGTGAATCACCTTTATAATTGGGTCAATTTAACATGGCCAATCAACCTAATCCGCACATCTTTGGACTATGGGAGGAAACTGGAGCACCTGGAGGAAACCCACGCAGACACGGGGAGAACGTGCAAACTCCACACGGTGATCCGAGGCCGGAATTGAACCTGGGACCCTGGCGCTGTGAGGGAGCAGTGCTAATCACCCCAGGGCTGCCTTTAGTGGAGCGATTAGAATTGGGGATGTGTAGAATTGGAGGGATGCCAATTTTTCAAGAGTTGTGGACCAGAGGAGATATACAAGGTAGAGATGGGTAAGACCACGGAGGGATGCGAAAATAAAGCTGGGAATTTTTTAAGATGAGAGCTGCTGAACTGCAAACAAGTAGCACAATCAGATTTTGACGAGTAATGGCAGGCTGTGTTGTCAGCCAACAGTAGAGTTCAGGTTCTGCTTCTTCCCTCCTACTCATTCTGTATTTTCTCCAGTTGAGGGCAGGCTTGGGACTAACTTCCAACCTCCCCTGACACTGACCTCCAGTGGACCACTTGGGAGGTGCATGAGCACAAACCAGGTGATTCTCCCTCTGGTTGTTCCACTTTGCAAAGAGAGAGAGTGAGTATGTATGGGAGAGAATGAGTGAGAGAGTGTGTGTGTGTGAGAGTGTGTGAGAGAGAGAGAGTGTGCAAGAGAGAGAGTGTGAGAGAGAGAGTGTGTGAGAGTGAGTGAGAGTGTGTGAGTGAGTGAGTGTGTGCGTGTGTGTGTATATGTGAGAGTGTGTGTGAGAGTGAGTGTATGTGATTGAGACTGCAAAGGCGAGGAGGTAAGGTGGTGATACACCCAGTGTGGTGTTCTACCGCACTACCATCTGAGTTTACAGACAATAATAGGGGCACCTGCAGAGCCTTTAAATGCCCTAACAAAAGTGTAACTACATCTACAAAGCCCATATATTTGATTGGAATTGCAACTGCCTCCATTCTCCCGGCAGCACGGTGGCACTGCTGCCTCACAGCGCCAGGGACCCGGGTTCAATTCCTGGCTTGGGTCACTGTCTGTGTGGAGTTTGTACATTCTCCCCGTGTCTGCGTGGGTTTCCTCCCACAGTCTGAAAGACATGCTGGTTAGGTACAGTGACCCGAACAGGCGCCAGAGTGCGGCGGCTAAGGGAATTTCACAACAACTTCATTGCAGTGTCCTACCTGTGACGAATAAATAAACTTTAACTTTACTGTAAATCATTTACTTGCTGCGTAACAGAAGGAAGCAGATTAAAAAGGGACCACTTGGATTCCTGACACACATGCATCAGCTAAACAACTTAAAGCCAAATTGCTGGAAGTATTATTCTTACATAAAAAATACCTTTGGCTGAGTTTAAAGAAAAAAAACTTTCAAGTGCCTAATTTGTGGGCTCAGTTGGTAGAATTCAAGCTTCTGAATTATTAGCTTGTAACCCAAAGTCTCTCAAACTCCAGGCTGATACTTCCAGCATTACACAAAGGGAATGCTACACTGCCAGAGATGCATGGCAGCATTTTACCATTCGGACGGTCTGCCCGATCTCGGAAGGAAACTCGCGTCACTGGCACACATGGGCGGCTGGTGGGTTGGACTTACCCCTGAATTTTATGGTCGCAACCAACTCAGTGGTTGCCAGTTGAGTCAGAGAGCCGGTGGCTCATCATCACTTCCAGGAGCTGTGGCCACTGCTGAGGCAAGCAGGAGGCAGGGAAAGATTAAAAACATCTGAGGAGGCAAGAATTGGGAGGGGGAGACCCCCGTTGGAGAAATCATTGGGGCCACACAGATTGCCTTTTGTACCTGCCGACTCCTCTCTGCTTTAGAAATCTTCATGATGTGGAGATGCCGGCATTGGACTGGGGTAAACACAGTAAGAAGTCTAACAACACCAGGTTAAAGTCCAACAGGTTTCAAAATCTTCGCCACCCAACAACCACACCGGGTTGCTACTGAGCCGCTCCCCGGCTGGTGGCCTTCTCGCGTGCCGTTTGGTTGGGGGGGGGGGGGGGGGGGGGGGGGGGGAATTTGCTGACAGGTACAGCAAGATAGCCCTGGCCTTAATAGGGTTTTTACATAAACAAATCAGCTGCTCTCCTCCGAGGTGGGTGATTTCAGTAAAATTCCCCAATGGCAGTACACAGTCAGGAAGCTGATTCAACATGGCTCCCTGTGATTTTAATGGCCCTCCCACCTTCTGGGGGAAGTGGCAGAGGCAGGGTGGGGGTGGTCTTAAAATTTTGACTCTGATCTTTTGGAAGAAACTCCTTCTGCCTCCTACTGGGGTACGAGGTTTTACAACCCTGGGAACTTTCATGGAGTCACAGCCCAATATCTCACCCTGAAAATACCACCACAGGCAGATCATTTATGAAATTCATCTCGTTTGTGTCTGTGAGACTTTGCTGTGTGCAACTTCCCCCTACATACACTCCCCCCCACCTCCCCTCCCAACCCATCCCGTGGTTCCACTTAAACCAGGCGACATAGACACCACTTGTCCTCGACCCTTCAACGTAATATGTTCCAATGGAAGTAGTTTGAGGCATTACCCACCAACTTGGTGAGGGAGGGAAGCATGGTGGCAAATAAAGGAAGGATATAAATTGTATCCAGAAGAGAAAACGCTGGAAAATTTCAGCAGGTCTGGCAACATCTGTTAGGGGAGAAAGGAGCTGACGTTTCGAGTCCAGATGACCCTTTGGCAAAGCTACAAGGCATAGAAAGTGGGAGATATTTATACTGCAGAGGGAGGGAATGTAAATTGTATCTATTGTATTTTCCACAATCTAAGGATGCCCTTTATTGCTTTACGGCAAATAAGTTACACTTGAAGTGCAATTTTTTGAAGTGCAATTAGTGCTGTAAAGCAGGGGAATATGGGAACCAATTTGTGCACACCAAGATCCCACAGCCTTACAGTAAATATTGGACAAGGCACCACCACGAACTCTCCTTGCTCTGTGCAACAGTAGCTGCAAGATTTTTGACATCTACCCGAGAGAGTTTCAGTTTCCCATCTTGTGTGAAAGACAGCATTCTCCGACAGCACAGCACTTCCTCAGCACTGCTCTGAGTGCGCCAGCTTGGAGTTATGCACTCAAGGCTCCGGACTGGGACTATAAACCTTCTGATGCAGAGGTGAGAATCCACTGACTGACACACCTGTAAATTTGAGAAAGGTTCCTTCTTGTCTGTCTGCGTAACTTTTGCATCCACTCTGATTCAGTAGATGTCATTCATTGAGTAACAACCTAGGAAGTCATGCATCAAATTTCATAAATTGCTGAGATTTCCTTTGAAAAGGTTAAACAGGATGCAACGATTTTGCCAAAAGCTTATTACTTTTCATTCATTCATTCAATTTGCTTCCCCTGGTAGAGCAACGGTTTAATGTCCGATTTTAACGTCCGATTATACAAACTACAATTAAAAGGTTTATATAACTGAGTACATGGGTTAGGAGCTAACCTCCTGTTAAAATAATATATCAACCTCCTGTTAAAATAATACATCAACATAATGTCAGTGTAGCAACACTACACAGTTTTAAGCAGGCACCAAATTAGGGCAATGTGCTCCAGTGGATTGGAATCTTCATTCATCCCCGTTGGAACCTTCACCCTCTGTACTTTAAGTGGACACGAAATCCAACTGCAGTTTTGCGGGAGAAGAATGGAAAGCTATGCATCACTCCCACCTCCCTGGTGCCAGTTTCTCCAGGCAAAGGAAGAACTAGGAAACTGCAACAGTTGATCTTTCTATGACTGTAACAATACATTCTGCACTCTCTCGTTTCCTTCTCTATGAACTGTATGTTTTGGCTGTATAGCGCGCAAGAAACAATACTTTTCACTGTATGTTAATACACGTGACAATAATAAATCAAATCAGTCCGCGAGTGCGAATCTCATTATCAGCAAGAGGTGAAGGGGGTGGGTGTTTGTTTGAGAATGGTGTCATCTCTATTTTATTCATTAGTGTCATAAGTTGGCTTACATTAGCACTGCAATGAAATTACTATGAAAGTCCTTAGGCGCCACACTCTGGCGCCTGTTCAAGTAGACTGAGGGAGAATTTAGCCTGGCCAATGCACCTAACCAACACGTCTTTCAGACTGTGGGAGGATACTGGAGCACCCGGAGGAAACCCATGCAGACATGGGGAGAATGTGCAACCTCCACACAGAGAGTGATCCAAGCTGGGAATCGAACCCGGATAGCTGGCGCTGAGAGGCTGCAGTGCTGACCACTGTGCCGGCCACCGCAAGGAGTGAGAGTCAGAGAAAGCCAGCATGAAATGGGAAGGGAAGGGGATGCAGGGAAGAGTGAAAGACATTAGCATGAACTGGTGAGAGAAAACCACTTTCCGTGTGAAGTGGAAAGTGTTGCAATAATGTGAACAGCAGCTATTCAGGCACAAGTGCTGTTAATGTCAACTGGACGACCACAAGGTGAGGGGAAGGGGAAGTTGAAATAAATACCTGCATCAACCACAAGGGGAGCGGAATGCAAACCCTAAGTCACCTCACAGCAGCGTTACTGGACAATATTTAACATCACATTCAGAGATATTAGGGAAGAGACTTAAAAGCTTGATCAAAGGGATAGGTTTAAGGAGTGCCTTAAAGGAGCAGAGAGGTGTAGATAGGTTTAGAAAGGGAATTTCTGATTTCAGGGTTCAGGCAACTGAAGGCACCGTTACCAATGGTGGAGTGAAGGAAATGACAAATGCACAATGGAGGAGTGGTGCTGAGATCTCAAGTTGTAGTACCTACAGTTTAATTTATAAACCAGCCTGTAACCATTCCCCTCCATGTCACTGACCTGTGTTCAGGGCTGATTATTCAGTCTTTCCTAGTTCTCAACTGTTGCTGTTTGTGGCTCAAGTCCAATCATTTCAGGTAGAGGTTTTTAAAATGATCCAGGGTTGGAAAGTTTGTAAGCATCTTCCTGCATGTACAGTCCCCTACACAGAAATTAAACTTTCTGCTGACCTCAGATGGGTTTAAGAGCAATTTAGAGAATGTTTCCACTGTGGAGGTCATAAATATAAGATGTTCATTAAAAAATCCAACTGGGAATTCAGGAGAAACTTCGTTATCCAGAGAATGGTGACAATGGGAGGGGGCTGAGACAAAAAGTAAAAGTTTTAAAGTTTATTTGTCACAAGTAGGCTTACATTAACACTGCGATGAAGTTATTGTGAAAATTCTCTTACCTTTAAAAAGAAGCTAGGCAAATACATGAGGGAGAGAGGAATAGAGGGATAATCCGGTACTGTTAGATGAAGAGGTGTGGGAACATTGGCCTACTGCTGTTCCCATTCAGTTCCATAGATTTTAAATGCACTTATTGTGCTAACCTTGGGCCCGATATTTAACCCCGAAATGAACTTCAAATCACATGTCCACACATCATGAAGACCACTTATTGCTTGATTTTGCTCCTGCTTCACCTCTTGCACTGCCGGAATCCTCATCCATGCCTCTGTTACCTCTAAACTTGACTATTCCAATGCTATCCTCATAGACCTCTCATCTTCCACCATCTGAAAATTTGAATTTATCCTAAACTCTGCTGCCCTTACTCATACAAAAGCCCATTCACCCATCATCCCTGTACCCGCTGCCATTCATGGACCACTGGTCCAACAACGTCACAAATTTAAAATTATTTTCCTAGTTTTCAAATCGCTCCATGGTCTTATCCCTCGCCACTTCTGTATCCTCCACCAGCCCCCAAACCCTCAGATACCTGCACGTCTCCTATTCCAGGCTCTTTGCACCTCCCCAATTATAAAATCACTCCGCTACTGACAGCTGCGCCTTCAGCCAAGGAAGGCCCTAAATCCGCTCCTTAAGCCTTTCCGCCTTCCTATCTCACTCTTCTCCTTTAGGACGCTCCTTAAAACTTCTCTTTGACCAAATTTTATGGTCACCTGTCCTAATATCACCTTGTGTGACTGGGTGTTGAGCTTTCATGTGATGACCGCTCCCATGGAGGTGCCAAATGCAAGTTGTTGTTGCAACAAGCAGACACCGCTGCACAATTACTGAGCTGACAAATTCTCAGACGTGCTTTCCTCTGAAGTTACTTTCGGCTTTTAAGTGTTGCAGACGGTGCACTGACACCGTCACGAGGACATCTGACCTGTTTGCAGATGACTAAATGATCCTGCCCTGGTGTTTCAGCTTTCAGGGTGCCACTTACAGATGGCCAGAAGTCACACCAAATGTCACTGCACACATATCCCCTTCAACTCTGTTTACAGTTGGACATGTATCCTATTCTGAAATATATTTGCTTCCCTTTGTCATAGTAATGCTGCAGAAATCGATCATTCAAACGCAAAAGAAAAATATGACTTGTTCAACATCGTTGAAAGTGGTATCTCCGAGTTGGAAAAGTCAAATAGCAAAAACAAACTTGCATATCTTACAGCACCTTTCATGTCATCAGCTAATCAAGTATTTTTTTAAAGTATTGTCACGTAGGAAGCAAGGCAGCCAATTTGCACACAGTAAACTCCCACAAGCATCAATTATAGAATGACAGCCAGTTAATCTGATTGAACTGACCTTTGCTGAGGGATAAATACAAGTCAGGACATCAGGGAGAACGTCTTTGATGATCTCTGATTAATACCGTGGGACTTTTTATGCCCACCTGAGGCGCCAAACTGAGTGTGGTTTAACGTCTCATTCGAAAAGACAGAAAGTCCGACGTGCAACACAAGAATGCTCCATCCAGACTCTTTGGAGTCAAATCTTAACCCACAATCTTAAGGACTCAGATATGCCATCCATCCAGCAACAGCAAGCTTCATCTGAAGATAGGGGTTTAACATCTATTCCACAGCTTGAGCAGCTAACTTAGACTAATATTCTAAGTGCAGCATTTCGGGAGTGCTGCACTGTTGGAGATTGAGCTCCGCAGATGAGGTGTTAAACAGAGGTTTGATCCGTCAGTCCAAGGATTTGGGAGCTATTTGAAGAGCAGATAATCCCTTCCCCATACCCTGTCAACATTATTTTTGTCCGCTTGTTCCAGCAGATATGGCAGTGTACGACAGGGAATTGTGCGCCCCAGCCATTGCCACCTAAAATAAAACAACTAAGCCATTTATCTCGCTGTTCTGTGTGGGGACTTTGCTCTTCGTAGAATGACCATCATGTTTGCTGACACCACATTTGAAAAGTAAGTAATCGTATGTTAATACATTCCTTCAGATAAATATTCAAAAGAGAAAGAAATTGCAGGGCTATAGGGGGGTGGGATCACTTGGACAGCTCTAACCAAAGAGCTGATACAGGCCTGAAGGGCTGAATGGCCCCTTTCAGTGCTGTCTTTCCACAAAGCAGCATTGAAGTGATGTGATACAGCACAACATTGTTACAAATTCTACTTTTATCTTATACGGGTAGATTTTTGTCCTAACGGTTGAAGGAGCTTTATTTTTACTCATTCTCAGGCCAGCATCTTGCGCCCTCCAAGTGGATTTGATACAACTGAATGTCACACTTGGCCATTTCAGAAAGCAGTTAAGAGTCAAACATACTGGTGTGGTCCTGCAATCGTATATAGCCCAGTCTGGATAAGGACTTCCCGAAAGGGATGTCAATAAACCAGTTAAGACTTTACAACAACCTGACATGTTAATGGTAACTTTTACTCTGCTTTTGTCACAGGCTACCCAAACAGTGGAAATCCTTATTTATAATTTCCCTAATCAACTCCTTTCAAAATTTGAAAAAAAAATCAATCAATTCATTGCATGACTTCTATTTTTCAGGGAAAACGGGTTCATGTCATCATTCTTCATAATCTTACCCTTGGAACCCTGGTAGCATTCCAGTGGTATGCACTGTACTCCATCCAAGGCTAATATAACCTTTCTAACGTCTGGTGGTGGGAACTACGCACAATACTCCATTTGTGGTCCAACCGGAACTTTGTATATCAGGAAAACCTCCACCCTTATTTATCCTAGATAGTGTTTTCCCCACATCGTTTTGAGGTACTTTAACAGTGCACATCTAGCCCAGCCAGTCTTGTCTTCACTGGATCTTGTCTGCTGAGCATCGCAGGGTGCAGAGAAAAACAGGAATGCGTTTGTTGCAGCTTTGCCACACTTAAACTGCAGGTTTGCTTTTTCTAACAAAAAAGTCTAACAGAAATTAAAATCTGAGAGATTTAATTATACATTTTTAATTGGAAGATTGATGGTGGAAGAACTACAATATTATTGGCTTTACTGCCAATGTCAATTAAATAATGCCGCTCCTTCAAGACAAAATATTTCTAATTCAACAATAAAGTGCACCTTAGTGTTCTCTGAAAGAAATAACTTGCATTTTTATAGCGCCTATCCCAACCTCAGAACGTCTCAAGTGCTTTACAGCCAATCACTGAGGTCATCGTAGGAATGTTAAAAAACAGTAGTGGTTAGCACTGCTGCCTCACAGCAGCAGCGACCCAGGTTCAATTCCCGGCTTGGGTCACTGTCTGTGCAGAGTCTGCACGTTCTCCCCGTGTCTACGTGGGTTTCCTCCAGGTGGTCCAGTTCTCCCCAAAGTCCGAAAGATGTGTTGGTTAGGGTGCATTGGCCACGCTAAATTCTCCCTCAGTGTACCCGAACAGGCGCCGGAGTGTGGCGACTAAGGGATTTTCACAGTAACTTCATTGCAGTGTTAATGTAAGCCTACTTGTGACATTAAAATTTTAAAAAAGCGAATAAGCTCCCACAAACAGCAACAAGTTAAATGGTCAGATAAATTCGTAAGATATAGTTAATAAGATCTAGGAGCAGAATTAGGCCATTCAGCCCATCAAGTTTGCTCCGCCATTCGATCATGGCTGATATGCTGATATTTGGGTTTCAGGTGTGGACTAAGGAATATATATTGGTCGGTACATCAAGGAGAACTCCCTAGTTCTTCTTCAAATTAGTTAACATGGGATCTTTAGCATGTCACCTGAGAAGGCAGATTGAACCTTCCTTTAACCTCAGGTAAAAGGTGGTACTCTCTTATAGTGCAGCACCCTCTCAGCACAGCACTGGGAACGTCCACCTGGATTCTGTGCTCAAGTCCCCGTGGTTGGATTCAAACCAACAACATTGTGACCCAGTTGTGAAAGGGTTGCCCCTTTAGAAATTCCCTACAATCAGAGGAGAACGTTCGGCCCATCGAGTCTTCACCGACAACAATCCCACCCATGTCCTATACCCATAACCCCACATATTTATCCTCTTAGTCCCCCCCCCCCGACATTAAGGGGCAATTTAGAACGGCCGATCCACCTAACCTGCACATCTTTGGATTGTGGGAGGAAAGCGGAACACCCGGAGGAAACCCACGCAGGCACGAGGAGAACATGCAGACTCCACGCAGACAGTCACCCTAGGCCAGAATTGAACCCAGGTCCCTGTCACTGTGAGGCAGCAGTGCTAACCACATTGCCACTTTGCTGCTCTTTTGCAACTCTGCAAAAGAAATACCCTTATCCAGACATCATTATAACCACACACATTGGCAAAGGAAATTCAAATGATTTGTGAGGACCTTTGACTAGTCCCATTCACAGGATCATTTGCAGACTCTCAATTATCGGGTTTGGGGTGGGGTGGGGGGAGAGAAAGAGAGAGAGAGAGAAAGAGAGAGAAAATACACCCAAGTGTCAGAGGACATTAATTATTCTCAAACAGCTGATAAGAGTGGTTAGGGTCAGAGCTTGAAGGGATAGGGAGATGATTTGCCTGTGCTGACTTGCACATTCATCCAAATATGAGTCACCAACAACAGTGTGTGTTACATTTCAATTGCTCTTCCAGGCAGCAAGTAGTAAGAGAGGCAGGACCCTATGTTTTACTTCACTCCCAGAATGGGGGCGACACTGTCTTTACTGTCCATCCCTGGTTGCCCAGCACAATTTGCCAGGGGGCTATTAAGAGTCAATTTGAGACAAAATGCTGCAGGAAGTGAGAACCGAGCCCATGAAATTATGGGCAAAATTTTAAGATCCCGTGCCGTCAGGTTCACAGGCAGAGGGGGAGGGAAAGCTACCTAAAATTCTGCAAGCATCCTTCTCACTGCCTACACATCCAGCCTTAATGATTTTTAAAAACTGATTTTACAGGAGGCAGGCAAGGCCAAGGACAACCCGCCTGCCCTCACCCCAACAGAAACTTCTGAGTGACCAAACTAAGGGTTGCTTCCTGCATGGCTGCAATTTTTAGGCTGGCGAAAGGAGGTCAGGGATAGGAATAGCCCAGCAGGTTAGCCAGCTTGGGTCTCAGGCAGGGAGGGAGTGGGATGGCCCCCCCTCCTAATCCAGCCCCCACAACCAAGGTACCCCCACCCATCGGCCCATTGCAACTTCACACCCTCTGGGGCCTTCTCTCCTACCACAGAGCATTAAACTTATTCATTCATGGGGCATGGGCGTCGCTGGCTAGCCAGCATTTATTGACCATTCCTAGTTGCCCGAGGGCAGTTGAGAGTCAACCACATTGCTGTGGTTCTGGAGTCACATGTAGGCCAGACCAGGTAAGGACGGCAGATTTCCTTCCCTAAAGGACGTTAGTGAACCAGATGGGTTTTCTGACAATCGACAATGGTTTCATGGTCATCAGTGGATTCTTAATTCCAGATATTTTTTTATTGAATTCAAATTCCACCATCTGCCGTGCTGGGATTCGAACCCGGGTCCCCAGACATTAGTTAAGTTTCTGGATCAATTTTCGCCCGATAATGCTACTAGGCCATCGCCTCCCCATAAAATGGCTGTGGGGCAGCAGTCAGGAGTGGGAGTGCGTTCTCTGCCACCTTTCTTGGCGGAGGAGCGGGAAATTCACCATCCAAACATTGTACCTGATGAGTAGAATATCTGCAGAGAAACGTCACTCTAAACTCAGGCTATAGGTCAAACATTTGTGTGTTTGAGTAGATAATGCAAGCTGACACTTCTGTGCAAGAGTGCTACACTGTCAGAAGTGCTACCTTTCAGATGAGAGATGAGACATCAAACCGAGGCCGTTTGCTCCTTCTCAGATGGACTTTAAAGATCCAATAGTGCTGTTTGAAGAAGAGCAAAGTTTTTCCTGGTGTCCTGGAAAATATTTATCCTACAGCCAGTGTTAGTGAAACACATTGTTTTTGTCACATTGCTGCTTGCCGAGTACAAACTGGCTGCAGCATTTGTCTCCTGTTACGACAGTGACTATCGGTCTAATTCTCTGGCCATTCTCTGCAGTCAGAGTATTCCTGAGGGGAGTGCAGCAGGTGCGACGCAATGGATTCACAATAAAGCTGATGGGAGTGGGCAGTAGAGGCTGGGTCACTGGAGATGCAGTAAGAAGTTTGACAACACCAGGTTAAAGTCCAACAGGTTTATTTGGTAGCAAAAGCCACACAAGCTTTCGGAGCTCCAAGCCCGACCTGAAGAAGGGGCTTGGAGCTCCGAAAGCTTGTATGGCTTTTGCTACCAAATAAACCTGTTGGACTTTAACCTGGTGTTGTTAAACTTCTTACTGTGTTTACCCCAGTCCAACGCTGGCATCTCCACGTCATCACTGGAGATGGACAGATTTTGATCTACAAGGGTTACAGGAGGCAGGCAGAAAGTGGAGTTGAGACCACAGTCATATGGACCACGATCTTATTAAGTGACGAGCAGGTACAAGTTACTCCTGCTGCTCTTTCTTGTATTGTGCACAGAAGGTTTTCACAAACAGCAATAGTCACAATTGCCAGATAACGTCATTTTTAGCAATGTTTGGCTGAAGGATAAATACTGGCCATTCCTGAAGGGCAATGACCAAGTTGGCACTAAAGTGAAATGGTGATGTTTATGAAATTAATTTGCACTCCTAATATAACTTCGACAACTTCAGCAGTCAACCTCACACCTGCACTGCATTATGGCAATACAGGATCAGCATGTTTTCACCTACAAGGTGCCATCTCAGATTCATTTTAATTGGACATAAAGTTCCCCTGTTACACCTGTGCTTGGTAATTGGTTAAAACAATGCTAAATTAGCAGCTAGTTGCTCGAACACTGCTAAGCAATTTGGTATTAAAATTCATAAATCCTGATAACAGATATGTTTCCACCCCGCCACAGTACCGGAACGACTCTTAAAGTCAGATTTGACATCTCATGTGACTGTGACGAGGGTCACCATTCTTGAACTGTCCTGCAACCTCTGCTACAGTTGACCACACCATCCTTTCTCTATGCCTCTCCACTATTTTCCACTTGGGTGGGAATGCACCTTGGATTCTGATCTATCCAAGTGTAGCCAGAGAACCACCAGCAGTGCTTTCTTTCCCTGCACCCACACTGTTACCACTGGTTTCCCACCAGGAGTTATCCTTGGCCCCCATCCTATTATTCATCAGCATGCTGGCCTCCGCAAAACCATTCAAAATCACAGCATCGGTTTTCACAAGTATTCTTGACTACACCCAGCTCTCCCATGCCACCACCACCTCTTTCGACCCCTTCACTTGTCTCCGAACATTTAGACTGCTTATCCGACCGTAGTACTGGGTGAGAGAAACTTCCATTTAAATATTGGGCAGACCAGAGCCATTGGCCGGGATTTTACGAGCTCGCTCAGACGAGGCTCGTAAAATCCCGCCCGAGGCCAACAGAGAATTCCATTCCAAAGCTGAAGGAGTTTAAAGAGTTAAAAAACAACGAGACTATGGAACGGTTTGACAACAAGCGTGAAAATTTTACAATCAAGGTGCCAAGGTAAGCACAGGGGTGACAAGGTTAACAGCATTCACCGAGAGTTAGGACAAGGGGAGCGAATTCAAGTTTGTGAAGGGTGCAAGAATGTCGGAAGAGTCAAGTTAAATGCATGTTTTATCCCCCATCCCCGCTTCCTGTTCTAGAGAAAAAAAAATTGTGATATGAATTTATCCTCTGTTGGTTGAAAAAGTCAGGAAACTACAAGTTGTCAAATCCCAGCTGTATTCAACCACATTAGCACCTTTGATTAAATGCATAAAGCTAACATGTTGCTGAGTGAGAAGGCTGTAAGTGTGTGAACAGATACATTACTATGTAAATATAATTTCTGACAGATTGTAATTTCTTTTCTCCAAACCAACAGTGGTGTTTTCCCCCCTTTAAACATTAATAACACACTGTCAAAGGTTTTAAGAAAATATTCATGCAGGCAGGTGTTTGTGTAGCCTGCACGCTTTCGGAGATACGTTGATGGTTTTCGTTTGGGGGGAGGGGGGGGATGGGTTGCTTTCTCTTGTCGAGTCCAGGCTAACAACATAGGATCATGTGATTGAGTGACCGAATAAACAGCATCTGGGGACGTTCAATTACAGCCCCTTTTCCCAGCATGCTTGCATTGTAATCTCTACCAGATGAGGCTCTGCATTTTCAACAACACACTATGTACACACAACACCAGAATAAAGGCATTCAACGCAGCCTCCTAATAGGCAGATCAAAGCGCACAAATGACCAGCTGTAAGCATGCTTACTGCTGAATAATTCATTCCTTTCACAAGATTTTTAAAAACACTCAGCAGGACTTGGCAAGCTTTCGCTCCTTCCCCCACCTCGCCCCCTGCCCCCATAAAGTTACAAAATATTTCAGAGATATCTCAAAGCTCACAGCACAGGAAGAGGCCATTTGGCCCACTGTGCCTAGGCCAACTCTTTGAAAGAGCTATCCAGTTGATCTTTCCCCATAGTTCAGCAATTTTTTTCCTTTTCAAATATAAAATGTCTTCGGAAAGTTACTATTGAATCCATTTCAACCAATCCTTCATGCAGTGCTCCCCAGATCAGAACAACTCACTGGGGGTGGCACTGTGGCACAGTGGTTAGCACTGCTGCCTCGCAGTGCCAGGGACCCGGGTTCAATTCCCGGCTTGGATCGCTGTGTGTGGAGTTTGCACATTCTCCCCGTGTCTGCATGGGTTTCCTTGGGGTACTCAGGTTTCCTCCCACAGTCTGAAAGACGTGCTGGTTGGGTGCATTGGCCATGCTAAATTCTCCCTCAGTGTACCCGAACAGGCGCTGGAGTGTGGCGATTAGGGGATTTCACAATAACTTCATTGCAGTGTTAATGCAAGCCTACTTGTGACACTAATAAATAAACTTTAAACTTTAGCATCAAAATAATTCTCATCTCACCTCTGGGTCCTTTGCCAATTACTTTCAGTCTGCGTACCCTGCTTTTCCAACCCTGTCGCCAATGGAAACCATTTCTCCCTCCTCACTCTCTCAATGTCTTTGATGATTTTGGACATCTTTATCCAATCTCCTCCTAACTGTCCCTGCTTTTACCACAACAACCCCAGTTTCTCTAAATCTCTTCGATAACTAAGGTCCCCCCCCATCACTCCAGCAGGGTTTACAACAGCTCCCCTCTAATGAAGGGGCAGCATTGTAGAGTCACAGGGCTAGCCAGCAATTGAGAGGCCGGCGTGCGGGCTACTGCGCACGTGTGGATCTTGGCGCTGACAGACCGGTGCATGCTCAGCGGCCCGCTCAGTGCTATGCTGCCAGCCTCTCTAGCTGAGATAAGCCTCGCCCCCAGCTTTTCATCAAGATTCAATGCTAGGGCACTCTGTGATGCACAGAGTGTGGGAGATTCATTTTGAAAATCCCGTTGAGAAAAAAAATGG
Organism: Mustelus asterias; assembly: GCF_964213995.1. Taxonomy (NCBI): domain Eukaryota; kingdom Metazoa; phylum Chordata; class Chondrichthyes; order Carcharhiniformes; family Triakidae; genus Mustelus; species Mustelus asterias. Next base: position 113,075,761 of record NC_135809.1, on the reverse strand, counting down.
GATTTACTCCAGTTTTTATGCAAATTTGGCAGTTAGAATTTTTTGGGGAGAATTCCACCCATTAGCTACAACCAGCATTAATGGAACACCCTGATATCCGGCCTGTTTTGGAAAATATTGGGTTTTTTTTAAAAAAAGCACGATGCACAAATTTTAGATCTTGCCTGAACTGGTTGAACAAATCTCACTTGCACATTGTGTGGATCAGTAAATTTTATTCACAAACTTTGCACTGGGAGAAATGACTTTTAGCCCACTGTGCTGCTAATTGGTGTTACATTCGCACATAATTTGTTGTACGACACAGTTCCTGCTGTACATGCAAGGTGTAGCTAACATTTTTCAGTGGTGTTATTTTAGGGGTGGTTGGTTGATGGTGAAGTCAGGAGGTCTACATCCCAGGAACCAATTCTTCTGTGCATTAAACTCAATAAACCCGATTCTACACTACTGCTTTTCCTTCTGTCGATTTTATTACAGTACAACCACAGTGTCAAAAATGAGACAAGATAACTGAAAAAAAAAGAGGAAGAGGAAAAGGACTTGCATTTCTGAAATGCCTTTCACAACCCCGGGGGGTGTCCCAAAATGCTTCACAGCCAAGGAAATGCTTCTGAGAAGTGCCACTGTTGTAATTTAGAAAGTAGGAGCACACAGCAAGATCCCACAAACAGCAAGGTTTTTTAAAAAAAAAAATCAATGTTGGTTTTTGGATGAACCTCAGCCAGGGCACTGGGTAGAACACCCCCGTCCTTCTTTAAATAAGTGTCATGGAATCTTTCACACCCAGCTGGGAGATCGCACAGTGGGAGTGTCAGCCTGATTTATGTGCTCGAGTCTCTAGTGTGGTTCCTGAAACCATGACCTTCTGATTTAGAGGCGAGAGAGAGTTACCGCGGTGTGCGCTGGTGCGCTACTGCAATCATGGGTGCTAATTTTCAATTCTCATAGAAAAAGGACCGCATCGATAAAATTGATCAAGGATCACGTGCTGTGAACAATGAGGTTTGCCCAGCTGCCACTAACCAGTTGGAACAGGAGACGACATTCAGCCCCTTGAACCTGCTCCACCACTTAACTGGATCATGCCGAACGTGCATCTGAATTCCATCAATCTGCCTTGGTTCCATTATCATTAATACTCTTACTCTATCAGCAATTTATCGTCCTCCGTTTTGAAACTTTCAATTATCTCCCAACCTCAACGGCAACTTTTGAAGGTGGGGGTGGTGGTGGAGTGTTCCAGATTTTCACCACTCTTTTTATGACAAAGTGCTTCCAGATATTATCCCTGAATGGCCTGGCTATAATTTTAAGGTCATGCATCCCTAGCCCAACGAAGAGGCACTGCCATCGGAAAAATCAAGATTCGTGAACATTAGGACGAGGAAGGAAAAGCACAAATACCAAGTTAGCAAAATGAAAGTTGACTTATTCAGCCACGGTAAACCAGTGTCTGTAATCATCAATTTTGCAGTGGCTGAAAATAAGCTGCACGGTACCATAGCTGATCCGCCCGATGCTGCGTTCCTTTTCAAAAGCACCAGATTGCAGGCGCAATTCTGACACTATTGATTACACTGAAGAGCTTGCAAAATCTTTAAAACTTCAAGTAGAATTCCTCAACCATCCTATAATCTGAACATGTGTTTCCAATCAATTTTTAATAAATATTCCAAAACTTTAATAGCTCAAGTGTATAGAATTAACTGTGTCCTTGTTTGAAGATTGGGGAATCAGAAACTTGACCAAAATTGGTGCTTCACAGACAGAAAGATATGTTCACAAACAGAGCATCCAAAGGCCTCTGAGGTAGAGAATAAAGGTTCACTACCCCAGGGTTAACCAAACTTTTGAGCCTAGTGACCTCCCAAGTGCATCAGGGAACCCCAAGCATTCTCATAATGTTGACACCTCCTTTTTGCCACAAAGTAGGTGCGAACACAGAAACCAAATGTAAATATGTCTTTTCCAGCTACATCTATGCATATATTAGGAATTAGGAAGACGCACAAAGTCACAGATGCATTCGCCAGTTACATGGCCCCCTCACATTAATCCCTGGCCAAGCCACCTTTCCATGGCCCCTTAACATTAACCCCTGGAAGTAGTACCCATTTTAGGAGTCACTAATCTGGTAAGAATTAAAAAGTTCTCTAACTAAAGAAATACCTTTTGTCATTTTTAATGGGAGAACTGATGCTGGAAAGCTGATTCCCGTATCGCGCACACGCACCCACGCATACCCCCCAAGGCCTGCTCAGCAGCCCCCCCCCCCCCCCTTCCCCCACTCAGAAGCCTGCATTGGTCGGCTCCCCTGCCCCAAGGCTCACTCTGGACACTCCCCACCCATCCCACTCCCCAAGTGCCAGCACACACCCCCTTGCACCAGCTCCAAGTTCTGTTCTGAGGCCCTCACTCCCCATCACTCTGCTGGCCGTGCTCATCCAATCAGAGGTTGGCTTCTCCAGAAGACAGCCTTTGATTGGACAAGAGCTGGGCAGCATTTTGCAATGTGCCCGTCTTGCCACGGACCCCTTGGGTTTCGCAGACCCCAGTCTGAGAACTCCTGCACAACTATATAACTAAGTTCACAAGTGGCATTTTCTGCACGCCCCCATGGCATGTTTCACGGCAGCAATGGCAGTTCACCATTGGCCAGTGGCAGGATCCTCTGGTCCCGTCACCATCAACGGGGTTTTCCATTGTATGGGAAACCCATATTGGAGGCTCATCAACGGCAGGACCAGAAGGTCCCGATGGTGGAAGTGGCCGGAAAATTCCAGCCCACATCTTTGTCCTAAATGTCTGAATCCTTTGCCAGACACTTTAGTTTTAATCTTTCCAACTAGGGCCAATAGCCTCCCAGCATTTAAACTCTGTCAAGTCCTCCAAGAATTTGATGTGTTCCAATGAGGTCATCTCTTTTTCTTCTAAACTGCAGAAAGCAACAGATCCATTGTAGCAAATTACTCCTCACTGTGCAGTCGCTTTCTGTCAGGAATCAAATGAATTTTCACTACACCGCCTCTAAGGCAAGTATATTCTTCCTTATTTCCTCAGTTCTGATGAAACATCATCGACCTGAAACAAGAACTCCGTAGCTCTTTACACAGACGCTGCCAGACCTGCTGGGTATTTCCAGTATTTTCTGTTTTCATTCTTTCTAAAGTCAGGAGACCAAACCGTACAGTATTGCAGGTGTGGTCCCATCAAGCTTCTATATAATTGCAGCAAAACTTCCTTGTACTTACTCTAACCCCCTTGCAATAAAGACCAATTTTTGCCTGACTTCTGCATGTTATCAGACACAACCACACGCAGAAAGAATGTTTAGGTAACCACTTTTAGTTACACTTTAACGAGAGGTCTCAGTTTTAAACAGGTAGGAGCTGGAAAAGAGATAAATCCTAATTTAGAATTCCTAGTGATTTGAGAAATCAGTTCCAACTGAAAGCACTGGCCTCTCTCCCTGAATTGAGAGCATAAGCTGTCCAGTAGAGGATCGCATGAAGCAAATGCCAGCTGCCTGACACAAACACTGGATTCATGCTTTAAATTAAACCAAAAGCCAGTGAGGTATTTAAAGCAGACCTGTAGGAAAGGAGAGATGAATAGGAAGCAAATACATAAATCCTCTTGGTTTATGTTCCCTTACTTGTAGAATATCCTGCTGTAAAATTTGCTGGACAGAATGTTCGGACAAATTAAAAGATGTACTTTGATCATGTAGTCATAGAATGATTCAACCCAGTGGTGTCTATGCTGGATCCTTGGGAGAACTATCCAATTAGACCCACTCCCCTGATGTTTCTCTTTAGTCCTGTATATGTCTTCTGTTTATCCAATTCTCTTGAATATTTTTTGAATCTGCTTTCACCGGCCTCTTAGTGAAGCTCCAAATAAAGAAAGATACGTTGCCTTTACTGTAACCTCTCCCAATCCCATAAGCCCCCAAGATCTCTGCACCCTTCTAACTCGTGTCTCTTGCGCATCCCCCATTTCCTTCACACCACTTCCAGTGGCCGTGTCTTCAGCTGCTGGGGCCTACACTTTGGAATTCTCCTCCTACACCTCACTGACTCACTCTGCTCCTTCAAGATACTCCTTTAAAAGTTACCTCTTTGACCAAGATTAACATCCCCTTGTCTGACTGTGTTGAATTCTGACAATTAAGCCTTCTGATGTGCTTTGGGATCAGAATATGGACACATCGGAACAGAGGGAGGCCACTTAGCCCCTTGAATCTGGTCCGCTGTTCAGTTAGATCATGGCTGATCTGCAACCTGCATACGTACTTTGCCCCACATTCTTTGATAACTTTGACAAATTTATCCATCTTAGTTTTAAAATTACCAATCAACAAAGAACAGAGGAACACAGAAAATAGGAGGAGATGGCCATTTGGCTCTTTGAGCCTGCTCTGCCATTCAATATGATCATGGCTAATCTATCTCAATGCCATACTCCAGCACTCTCCCCATATCTCTTGACACCTCGATCTAGAATTAATTGCCACTTGCAGAAGAGAGTTCCAAGTTATCATCCTTTGCAGGTAGAAACATTTCTTAATTTTACCCCTGAAAGACTCACTCTAATTCTCAGGCAATTCCTCCCCAGTACTAGATTCTCCACCAGCAGAAAAAAGTTTCTAGTTATTCTATCTGTTCCCCTTAATATCCTGAAAACTTTGAATAAAGCACCCCTTAACTTTTTAAGTTCAAGAGAATCCCTGGCATGTGTAACCTCTCTGTGCAATTTAACCCTTGGAGTTCAGGTATCCTTTCCAGCAAATCTATGCCACACTCCTTCCAAAGCCAATATATCTTTCCACAGGTGCCCAGAACTACTCACGGCACAGTTTTAAAATGTTAAAAGCGCTATGTCAATACAAGTTGTTGTGTTCTACCCGAGGAAACCTTTGGGGAAATAATGCATAACCAGCACAATTGCAAGGAAAAGCGATGGACTGGTGCATTAGGGATCACAGGACACATCTGAGAGTCTAACAGGCAGGCAAATGCATTACTTCAGACCAGGTGTGTGATCACAAGAGCAGGTGACCAAGGCAAAGGTTATAGAGACTTGAAAAATGTCTACAAGTGCTGAGGTCAATAAAGGTCATCACTGAGCTATAGAAACAACTGGAAGTGCAATACCAAGTATTGAAACAATAATGGCTCAACTCTACTTGGAAGCCCAGTTAGCCCATAGCGGGATTTTTGCAATTTACAGATCAGTAAATTTGCACAAGCTAAAACTGCAAAAGATCATGGGTAGAAAGCAAGAACTTCTATTTACATAGTACCTATCACAACCTTGATCACCCCAAAGTGCTTTACAGCTAATAAAGTACTTCTGAAGCATTGTTACTGCTGAACAAGGCAGCCGATTTGTGCACTGGTGGCTCCCACAAACAGCAATGTAATAACCAGTTTCATCCATTTATTGTGATGTTGAATGAAGGATAAATATTGGCCAGGAAACAGTGGAGAACTTCCCTGCTCTTCTTAAAAATATTGTGAACACTGGCAAGTCCATATGGGAGGACAGGTGGGGCCCTTCAGTTTACATCTCATCCAAAATATGACACTTTCAACAATACGGTACTCCCGCAGTACTGCACCAAAACGCCAGTCTGGATTCCTCTGCTCAAATCTCTGCAGTGTTTTTTTGGCTAATTAAATATTGAAGCAACCAATACGGTGGCTACTTAATCTTAAATGCTTCGAATCAGCTTCTTGAGGCAACTTGCTTATCGTGTTCTTCAAAGCCCCAACTACACCTCTCGAACAGTTGTGTTCCTTTGTTTTTAACAATTTGTTCCTCAAATGCTTCCATTTAATCTCAACGCATTCTGTCATTTTCCCGCACTATCAATGAGGGAGTAAAATTTTTTTTAAAAAGAGAGGGGTTTGATTTCTTTGAGGAAAGAGGATTAAGGTGGAACAAAGCAAAGTATCTTCAAAGTCCCAGAGTCCTTTACAGAGGCTAGCCAGTGACCATGTGGACACTGCTCTCTCTCTTTCTGTTATTTCTTTCTCTGTGGCCACATGACATGCAATGAATTGTCAAGAGCTGCCGCAAGTAACTATATAGCGCGCAAGAAACAATACTTTTCATGTACGTTAATACATGTGACGATAATAAATCAAATCAAAAGTATCTGGAGTTGGATCAAACCCACAATCTTCTGGATCAGAAGTAAGAGTGATACCCACTGAGCCATAACAAATTGTTAAAAACAAAGGAACACAACTGTTTGAGAGGTGTACTTGGGGCTTTGAAGAACACGATAATCCTGGCACATTCCATCTTTCAAGAAAAGAAGCATCGCAAATGAACATTAGCGATTTCGGGAAACAGGGGAGAAACATAGGAACAGGAAGAAAACAAAAACAGAAAATGTTGGAACATCTCGACAGGTCTGACGGCATCTTTAGAGAGAGAATAGAGCCAATATTTCAAGTCTGGATGACCCTTCGTCAGAACTGTGACTATTCTCTCTCCACAGATGCCGTCAGATCTGCTGAAATTTTCCAGCATTTTTTGTGTTTGTTTCAGATTCTAGCATCCGCAGTATTTTGCTTTTATATGGGAAACAGGAAGACACCATTCAGCCCATCAAGCCTGTTTTCCCAATAAATTAGATCATTGTTGATCTGTATCCTAATTAAATCATGTTGCCTTGGCTCCATATCCTTTAATATCCTTCAAAAGGGCGGCACGGTAGCACAGTGGTTAGCACTGCTGCTTCATAGCTCCAGGGTCCTGGGTTCGATTCCCGGCTCGGGTCACTGTCTGTGTGGAGTTTGCACATTCTCCTCGTGTCTGCGTGGGTTTCCTCCGGGTGCTCCGGTTTCCTCCCACAGTCCAAAGATGCGCGGGTTAGGTTGATTGGCCAGGTTAAAAATTGCCCCTTAGAGTCCTGAGATGCGTAGGTTAGAGGGATTAGCAGGTAAATATGTGGGGGTAGGGCCTGGGTGGGATTGTGGTCGGTGCAGACTCGATGGGCCGAATGGCCTCCTTCTGCACTCTAGGGTTTCTATGATTCTATGATTAGCAAAAATCTATCAATTTCAATAAAATTATTAACTGAGCAAGCATCCACTTGTGTGCTAGTATTTTGCACTTCTGTTACAATCCTTATGAAAAATGTTTGTTAAATTCCCCCTTGTGTGATCTGGCACTGGTTTTAAGGTTACGTCCTCTTTGTCCTACCCTTCCCCCAGCCAGTGGAAAAGTTTACCTCCATCTCCTCATATCAAAATCCTAAAACACTCAATCAAAACACCCATAAACCCTTAAACAATTTAAACATTCAAGGACTACAAACACACTGCTGAAAATAACACACTGTATGATGTATGGAACAGGCAACAGATTGTTGTTTAAATCGCAAGGTTCTCACATCCAGCGCTCAAAAGTAATATCTCTTTGGTTGATGTAATGACCAGCAGAAATAATTCAAGACAAGTCAATCACGTGGGTCAGTAATCTATTTGCAAGGACACAGGATTTCATTTCCACAGAATTGGGGAACTCAATCGCCAACACAAACAAAATCCAGGAATCCTATATCATTAAATCAGAAACTGAATTGCTCAGAATCACAAAATAAGCGGCCTAAAAACAGGGGCAAAATCTCACGTAATAAAAAAAGGCAATCTGACTCAGCCAATTAAAAAGGTCCCAAACGTGGATTTAAATGATCCCATGACAATGCTGGAAGAAAAGCAGACACGTTCTCCTTGGTGTCCTGGGGGGCAACATTAATTCCTGAACCAACATCACTAAAACACATTATTTGGTCACATAAAACAGATGATTAACGATGGTTCTGTTTATGAGATCTTGCTGTGTGAAAATTGGCTGCTGCATTTCCTACATTACAACAGTGGCTGCACTTCAGAACTACTGTACTTGCCAAAACAGTTTACAGAAATGAGTTACATCAGTAGCGTTATTCTGTGGACGTGTGAGAGGGAGAGTGTGAGCATGTCTACGCCCGCACGCATGGGTGTGTGCGCGCGTTAATGACCACTACCAGCATCGAGTATCGTTCTGGCAGGATACTCCGTTTATAAAGTTTCCTCCTTCTGCCAGTCCACCAGCTTTGCTCAGCAGTGAAGAAAATGGACGAGAAAGAGCGAGAGATGGAGGAACCACACGCCAGAAATCGAACGCGTGAGAGAGAAGGAGCACATGAGGAATGTGAAGTAAGAAACACAAGCGGAGAGAGCAAGATGGGGATAAAATGACAGCAGAGAGAGAAAGAAAAACAAAAAGGGAGGGAATGCAAGAAAGATATGCTGTGAAGAAGAAAAAAATGATGCTCCATATTTATACCATTCTCCTCACTTGACTATTTCATTTCTGGTTTGTACTGCTGATGGGGGCAGAGTTCAGAGACCACTGCTGGTAACAACAGTGGGGCTGAAAGGCAAGATGCTTGTGCGTTATTCCTCCCTTTACTATTACAGCAACATTTGGGGTTTTATATGCCTGTGGGGTGAGAATGTACATTGTATTGCAATAGCAGACTGAGGAATTTACTGAGGTAAACATGTGAAGCATCATTTGAGACACTGAGAACACCCAAAGCTTGAAGATCCCCTTCTAGGCTAACACATTAGAACACACTGATAAGAGGGTATAGGACCATGGTGGATACATGTGAGATCTTGTTTTCTGTTGAGATGTTTGGGGGGGGGGGGGGGGGGCGGGGGGGATTGGGGGCGGGCACAGTGGGAGGGGGAACACTATGGTTAGCGGGTTTCAGCAATTCTCTGTATTGAGCTGCAGGTGCAAAGTAGACAACTGCATTATCCAAAGCTCACCCTCGGACAGTTGAGGAATAGCTCCAGGCATGATGAGGCTGTTGTGGAGAAAATCACACACAATGGTCGCTGTACAATGGATTCATGAAGCAGAACCACTGTATAAATTAGAATACATTAGAAAAGGCATTTTACAATAGCGACCAGGGAGTGGAAAATGGATCGTAATACCAGTAAGTTTCCAGCAATCACCGTCAAATAAAGATTTGCAGAGAGACCTTTAGTAAATTATCAACTGCCTCAGTCCATTTCTAACAATAACAATCTATTCCTGACTTCAGAATTCTGCCTGGAAACAGTTCCAAGGGATTATTGGACAGGGGCAAGACTTCTAAGCAACAACAGGTGTATGTGTGGGGGAGGGGGGATGGAGTAAGCGCACTCTCTAAATACCACCTGCCCCCTTCAATTTGCGGCAGCTCTTGACAATTCATTGCATGTCATGTGGACACAGAGAAAGAGATAACAGAGAGAGAGAGAGAGCAGTGTCCACATGGTCACTGGCTAGCCTCTGTAAAGGATTTGACTCTGGGACTCCGAAGGTGCCTTGCTGTCAATCAAAGCAGCTGGGACAAGATAAGCTGTTTGTGACCTGACCCCAAAATGCACACATGCTGTTCAGCAGCTGCAGGGCTGTGCGCTTTCCCCCTCTCCTCCTCCCGTTGTCATTCGGAGCAGCTTTCTCTGAATATGAATGACCCGAGACGTCCTGGAGAATATCAATTGCACTCGAGCGTTTCCTTCAACAGCCCAATACTTGGCTTTACAAAATTGCGCTCAATACAAATCCAATTTAGTGCCTTCCCCACAATGTGAAAGGAATTCAAGGGCTGAATCCTGACAGTACCTACAAGAAGAAAAAATTAATTTTTGAAAGAAAATATTGCCATTGCGCTAGAAGTCTTCAATAATGTCTAACACTTTTTTTTCCAGTTAGGTGCTACATTTCTTATCATGTAAAGACTAGAGCAGCAGAATAATCCTCATTAGAACACAGAAAGTTAAGGAGAAACTGTTTCCAGTTGCATAAACGTTGGTGACCAGAGGACACAGGTTTAAGTTAATTAAGCAAATGTAGTAGAGGTGGCACGAGGAAACTATTTTTATTTTACCCAGCAGATTGTCATAGAGGTATACAGCGCAGAAAAGGCCCCTTGGCCCATCGCATCGGCACCAGTCTAAGGCAAACCACCAAACTATGCTAACCCCATTTTCCAGCACTTGGTCCATAGCTTTGTACACCTTGGCAGCGAAAGTGCACATCTAAGTACTTCTCAAATGTTTTGAGGGTCTCTGCCTCCACCATTCTTTCAGGTGGTGAGTTCCAGACTTCCACCATACTTTGGATGAAAAAGTTTTCCCTTACATCCCCTCTAAATCTCCTGCCCCGTGCTTGAAATCTATGCCCCCTGTTCACTGCTCCCTCCACCAAGTGGAAAAGTTTCTGTCTATCTACGTCCCTCATAATTTTATACATCTCAATCATGTCCCCCCTCAGACTCCTCTGCTCCAACAGAAACAATCCCAGTCTATCCAATCTCTCTTCATAACTAAAACTCTCCAGCCCAGGCAACATCCTGGTAAGTCTCCTCTGCATCCTTTCCAATGCTAACACATCCCTCCTATAATGTGGATTCCAGAACTGCACACAATATTCTCACTGCGGCCTAATTTAAGTTTTATATACTTCCAGCATAACCTCACTGCTCTTAAACTCTATCCCTCAGCTAATAAAGGCATATATACCATATGCATTCAAAAGCAAGATTCTGCAGGCAGTGTCGACATGCCTCCAAAAAGAAAAACGTGATACCGCCAAACCTACAGCTCCCTGGTTATCCAGAGGGTGTCTCTGTGCCCTGTTTGAGAGCAGATTTCCACTCCATCTGACGAAGGAGCAGCGCTCCAAAAGCTAGTGGCGTTTGCTACCAAATAAACCTGTTGGGCTTTAACCTGGTGTTGTTAGACTCCTTACTGTGTTTACCCCAGTCCAACGCCGGCATTTCCATATCCAGAGGCATACATGGTACGAGTAAGCAGAGAAAGAAAGCTTATGGCAGTCACTAAAAGCGTAGCACAATAGAAAGCCTGGAAGAGTATATAAAGTATAGGGATGAAGTAAAAAAGGAAAGCAAAGAATGTATACAAAAAAAAATTAGCAGGCAAGATCAAAGGAAACCCGAGGATGTTTTACCAGTACACTAAGAACAAGTGAATAACTAAGGAAAGGGTAGGGCCTATCAGAAATGTATGCGGTGGCTTATGCAATGATGCTGAAAATGTGGATAAGTTCCTCAGTGAGTACTGTCTTCAGGAAGAAGATGGATGATGTGGACATTCTAGAAAAAGAGTGCGAAATATTAGATATAATAAGCACAATGACAGAAGAAGTACATCCTTTAAGGTGGATAAGTCACCAGAGCCAGATGGATTGTACACCAGGCAGTTAAAGGAAGCCAGGGAAGAAATAGCAGATGCTCTGAGGATCATTTTCCAATCATCACTCGATGCAGGTGAGGTGTCAGAGGATTGGAGGTCTATGAATGTTGTATAATTATTCAAAAAGAGTGCAAGGGATTGGTCAGAAAGTTATAGGCTGGTCAGCCTGACTCTGGTAGTGGGAAAATTATTGAAAACAATTCTGAAACACAGGATAAGCTGTCACTTAGAAAGACACAGATTGATCAAGGATAGTCAGCATGGTTTTGTTAGGGGAAGTTAGTAACAAGGAGGATTGATGTGGGTAATACAGTCAATGATGTCTACATGGATTTTAGTACGGCATCTGACAAGGTCTAGCATGGCAGACTGGTCAGAAAAGTAGAAGCTTGTGGAATACAGGAAAAGGTGGGGAGTTGGATCCAAAATTGGCTCAGTGACAGGAAACAAAGGTCATTAGATGTTTTTGCAGACGGAAAGTGCTTTTCAGTGGCATCCCACAAGGCTGTGTTGGGTCCATTTAAGAACATTTAACATTTCAGAAGCATTTAGATGGACACTTGAAATGTCATAGCATACAAGGCTGCAGACTAAATGCTGGAAAATGGGATTAGAATGGATAGGTGCCTGATGGCTGGTGCAGACATGATGGACCAAAGGGCCTCTTTCTATGCTGTAAAGTTCTCTGACTCTTCTGTGTTTGCTATATATATTAATGATTTGGACTAAAATGTGGGAGGAATGACCAGGAAATTTGCAGATCATGGAAAAAATGGCCATGTTTTTGATAGCGAAGAGGATATTTGTTGTCTCCGGAATTATATCAATGGTTTGATTGAGTGGGTGGAAAAGTGACAAATGGAATTCACTCAGGAGAAATGTGAAGTAATGCATTTGGGGAAGGCAAACAAAGCAATGCAATACTCAATGGAAATGGAGTTTAGAAGATTGAGGAGGGATCTTATTGAAACTTACAGAATACTGAGAGGCCTTAGTAGAGTGGACATGGAGAGGATGTTTCCACGAGTGGGAGAGACTAGAACTCGAGGGCATAACCTCAGAGTGAAGGGACGCTCCATTAAAACTGAGGTGAGGAGGAATTTCTTCAGCCAGAAGGTGGGGAACCTGTGGAATTCATTGCCACAGAGGGCTGTGGAGGCCAGGTCGTTGAGGGTCTTTAAAACAGAGATAGATAGGTTCTTGATCAATAAGGGGATCAAGGGTTAAGGGGAGAAGGCAGGAGAATGGGGATGAGAATCATATCAGCCATGATTGAACGGCGGAGCAGGCTCGATGGGCCGAATGGCCTACTTCTGCTCCTATATCGTATGGTCAATAAGCAGGAGGATATTGAGAGAGATTGAGAAAGTGAGACATCTTGTGTGCATGTTCACAGGTCCCTGAAGATGGCAGGATAGGGTGGATAAGGTGGTAAAGAAAACAATTGGAATGCTTCCCTTTATGGGTTGAGATACTGAATACAAAATTAGGGAAGTAATGATGGTACTGTATAAAACATTTGTCAGGCCACAGCTGGAATGCTGTGTACTCTTTTGGTCACCACATTACGTGAAGGATGTAATTGCTGTAGAGAGAGTGCAGAGGAGATTTACAACAATGTTGCCAGGGCTTGAGAATTGCAGCTATAAGGAAAGATTGGACATGCGAGGGTTGCTTTCCTTAGAATGAGGTGGCTAAGGGGTGACCTAATTGAGGTGTACAAAGTTATCAAGGGCCTAGGTAAGGTAGACACAAATGACTTGCTTCCACTAGCTGAGGGGTCAACTACCAGGGAGCATTGATTTAAGGTAACCGGTAGAAGAATTAGAGAGGACATGAGGGAAACTATCTTTAACCATTGGGTGGTGGGCATCTGGAATTCACTGTCTGAATTAGTGGTTGATGCTGAAATGCTCAACTTATTTAAAAAGGTACCTGGATCAGCACCTAAAGTGCTGTAACCTGCAAGGCTATGGATCAGGTGCTGGAAAGTAACATTAAAATGAGCAGCTAGCTTCTTTTTTGGCTGGTTTATTATTTATTTACTATTGTCATAAATAAACTTACATTAACACTGCAATGAAGTCACTGTGAAAATCCCCCTAGTCGCCACACTCCGGCGCCTGTTCGGGTACACTGAGGGAGAATTTACCATGGCCAATGCACCTAACCAGCACGTCTTTCGGAATGTGGAAGGAAACCGGAGCACCCGGAGGAAACCCACACAGACACGGGGAGAATGTGCAAACTCTGCACAGACAGTGACCCAAGCCAGGAATCGAACACAGGTCCTTGGCACTGTGAGGCAGCAATGCTAACCATTGTGTCACCATGCTATCCCATGTGCCACCGTGCCGCCCCCGTAGACATGATGGGCTGAATGGCCTCTTTCTGCACTGTAACTTTTCCATTCTGACATGGTCGCTGAAAGCCAGGATGGAAATGACTTGTAATGTTTTACATGACTATTATTAATCCAGTTTTAAAAACTCAATAGTTACTGCACATCCCTTTCTAGTTACACATCCACGTGCGTACTCACACTTACTTTGTTCTTGTCTCTTTTTCAAGCGCGCTTCACCAATTTATGAGAAATGATAACTCTTAACGCTGTCAGATTTTACATACTGAATAGGCTGAGTCACTTCAACTTGAGTACATAGCTCATGGAAAGATCTCACGGTTTGAGTAAAGTATTTTTGACAAGAGAAAAGCCTGATTCTTTGGAATTATGACACATTTCTGGTCTCCAATGTTATGGAAAGGATAAAGAGGCAGTGGAGAAGGTGTAAAAAGATTTGAAAGGATCATATCAGAACAGAGTGTTTACTTATCAGAATACTTTTCAGTATGTTTATCTATAAAGAGAAGACTGAGAGGTGACCTGATGGAAGTCTTTAAAATTGTGAAGAGGCTTCAGAAAACAGATGGAAAGATGTTTGCGCTTGAATGGAAGAATAAAATTAGTGACTATAAATATACAGTAAGATAGCCACAAATAAATCCAACAGGGTATTCAGGTGAGTGTGGCAAGAATGTGGATCTCACTACCACTTGCTGTAACTGAGGTGAACAGCAAGGTACATTTAAGGGGAAGCTAGATGAATACATTAGGGGGGAAAGGTATTGGAGGATATGCTGATAGGATGCAGAGTGTGGGAGGCACTGGCCAAAAGCAGTTGGAGTGAGTGGCCTGTTTCTGTGCTGTAAATCACAGAATGGTTACAGCACAGGTGGCCATTTGGCCCGTGGTGTCTGCGCTGGCCCTCTGAAAGAGCAGTTTAATTCATATAGTGTTACTCCCCTGCCATTCCCCATTGTCCTGCATATAAAAATCCAATTCTTCCACCAGTCCGAAAAACAACCACTCACTGTTACTCCTTGTTTCCTGTTACTCAGCCAATTTCGTATCCATGTTGCTGCCGTATGCCTTATTCCATTAGCTCTAACTTTGCTCACAGGTCTGTGGTGTCGCACCTTATCAAAAATCTTTTGGATGTCCATCTATACCACATTAACAGCATTGTCCTCCTCAACTTTCTCTGTTGCATTATCAATAAACTCGTGCAATTAATTATGATTTGCTATTATTAAATCTGCTGACTTTCTTCAATTAAACTCTCAATTGCCAAAGGACTATTAATTTTATCCCAACTTATCATTTCTAAAAGCTTCCCACTACCAAGGTTAAAATGACTGACCTGGTCAGTTACGCGAGGGCAGTGGGGTGAGAAAAGGCAACGGCACGTTCAGAACTATTTTCTGAAGCAGGAAGACCATGGCAAGGTGGACAACAGCTTGGAACCTTAGCAGGGGCACTGGGCATTCGTGGGGCAAGGCCAAGTGGCTACTGATGATGTGTGGTGGAGCGGCTGAGGGAAGCAGCAGCCACAGACATGTGTCAGAACAGGAGTGCGAGGAGGTGAAACAGGAGCAGATCCCTGATGGAGAGCAACAGAGGAGTCAAGAAGGGATTTCAAAATGAGGTTGACTATCTTTGATGCAAATTTATGGAAGTCTTAATCCAGTCGATAATTCCTTGATATGCAAAACCAGCCTAAAATAGCCTTTTTCCTATTTTATCCATTATCCAATGTCCGGGCCTCTCTGGTAGAGAGTCTGGCATCTGCACAAATCCTCTCAAGGA
This sequence comes from Mustelus asterias, assembly GCF_964213995.1. NCBI lineage: Eukaryota > Metazoa > Chordata > Chondrichthyes > Carcharhiniformes > Triakidae > Mustelus > Mustelus asterias. The sequence goes on along the minus strand of NC_135809.1, from coordinate 113,060,335 downwards.
ATGGACAATGGGCTGGCTGTCTTGTCATGCATGATGAAGGACTCCAGAGGCTCAAGCCTAGATTTACATTACAATGGACAAAAATCAACAATATGGAGCTTTACACTAGGAGGTCTACAATTTTACTGGAGTGCAAAAGAAGCACAAAGCTTTTCCAGACCTTGTGATTTATGCCGAAGAATTAAAAGCTGGTTAAAGGGCTTGCCTGCCTTCAGTTTCACATTCAGCACAATTTTTATAACTTTCTTTTGTAAACAGTACTGTACAGCAGGAGAGAGACAGAGAGAGATACAGAGAGAGAGAAAGGCCAAGAGAAAGTGACAGAATGAACATCAGAAAATTGAAAAGGAAAAAACTGAGGAAGAGAGAGAGAGGGAGAATGTTTTCATTGGAGCAGAGAAGACTGAGGGGCGACCTGATCAAGGTGTACAAGATTATGAGGGGCTTGGACAGAATGGATAGACAGCAGCTCTTTCCCTTATTTAAAGGGTCAGACATAAGGAGAGGGGACAAGGTGAGGGGCAGGAGGTTTAGGGGGGAATGGGAGGTAAAACATTTTCCCCCCCAGAGGGTGGTAACAGTCTGGAATGCGCTGCCTGAGGTGGTGGTGGTGATGGGTTGCCTCACATCCTGGGGTGAGCACCTGGCATGTCATAACATTCAAGGCTATGGGCCAAGTGCTGGTAAATGGGATTAGGTGGGAGGTCAGGTGTTTCTCACGTGTGCAGACTTGATGGGCCGAAGAGCCTCTTCTGCGTTGTACGATTCTATGACAGAAAAGGGACCACACAACCACGTCAGACTCCGGCGTGAATAGGCCCCGCTCCCCAAACTTTTAATGACATTCACGATTGTGACATCTGCAGTGCACAGAGTGTGGGAGATTCGAGTCTGAATTCCCACTGAAAAAACAATCATGAATTACACCGGTTTTCCTGCCAATTCAGCACTTAGAATTCTTTGTGAGAATTTAGCTCTCAAAGTCTCAAAGAAAGACTTCTCAATGCCACCAGATATCTCAAAGTGCTTTACAGCTAATGAAGTACTTTCTGAAGTGTAGTCACTGTTGTAATTTAGGAAACACCTATAGCCAATGTGCACATAGCAAGCTCCCACAAACAGCAACATGATAATTATGTTTCATTTTTTTGTGATGTTGGTTGGGGGATAAAAATTGACCATATGTATTGGAATGACTCTCCCGTTCCTCTTGGAACTATCTATGGGGTTTTTACATCCATTCAGAAAGAGGGCTGGGGGCTCAATTTAAGGCCTCGTCAAAAAAGTCGGCACCTCCAACAATGCAGCATTCCCTCAGTACCGTGTCAGCCTTGATGCCAGTGCTCAAGTCCTAGTTCAGGGCTTGAACACAGAAAATTGCAACTCAGAGGCAAGAGTGCTAACAACCGAGCCACAGCTGATACTCAGGGTGGATGTTAAAGGTACCACAGCACGACTGCAAGCAGAGTCACGAGTTCTCCTTAGCACCCTGAACATCACAACTAACATCACTGAAACAGATTATCTCGTCATGATCTCACCTCTATTTATGGGAGCTTGCTGTGCGTAAATTGGCTGTCCTGTCTGCGATTATAACGTTGACTACCCCTCAAAATATTCCACCAATTTATTTGGGACAATCGAGGCCGTAAAAAGCACTGGTTAAATCTAACTTCTCTCCTTCCGTCGTCGTACAGATCAATTTCAGAAATGTTTACTGGATGATGCTGTCTACTGTCATCAGTTATGAGCAGAAGTGGAAGAGTAAAAGAAAGAGTACGGTGAGACCAGGTTGTCTGGAATCAATTTCAAAAGTCTTTACATTGTGAGACACTATTAAAGGTTAGATTAATTTTGGTGGATATCCTAAAGGACATTTTAAGTTACCGCCGTGCAGCTAGTGCCCAACATGGGACATGCGGCAGTCATATCTTGGACATTTAAAATCCATTTTATGGAAGGGATTTACACATAATCCCACTTGTTTAAAAAGTGATGCGAATCCACATTAGGTTTAACAAGAGAGAGGTGCTGACAATTACACTAAATATAACTGGGATTATTCTGCCGGCAAACGGAATAACCCGAACAACGTGAGGGACAAACGAATCATTTCAAATTTAAAGCCAGGAAACAAGATTTAAGCACGAGCCCAACAAGAATGAATTTATAAATAGAAATCATGCAGATAGTTTGCAATTTACGGACTGAAATGTTGAAGGTTATGGCGATATGGATGTGGCCACATAGATGGTGTTAGGAGAAGGTTGATGGTAATCGGACTGGAATGATGTTGGGATGAAATGGACAACGTGTACACTGTGCCATAGAATGGAAGTTACATTATTTAGCAGTGTAAGTAATGAGGGCCAAATAAGGCCAACACTCCCATCCGAGTTAGAAAATTGCAGGTTCAAGCCCATCTTCTGAAAGTTGAACACATGATCTAGACTGACACTTTGTGACGTATCAACAGAGTGCAGCACTGTTGGAGATGCTGTTTTTGGATGAGCACAGAGACACCACCCACAGTTTAATTGACTGGCAAAATGGTAGGTTTTAAGAAGAACCTTAAAAGGAAAGAGAAGTTTGGGGAAGGAAATCAAGGGTTTAGGGCCTAAGCAGCTAAAGGTACTTCTACCAATGGTGGAGCGATGAAAAACGGGGATGCAAGAGGCTACAACTGGGGGCACACAGATCTCAGAGGGATTTAGGGCTGGAGAAGTTTACAGAGATAGGGAGTGGGGTGAGTCAATGGAGGGATTTGAACATATGGAACAGAATTTTGAAAGCAAAGTGTTGCCCATTACATCAGGACGGTGGCACAATGATTAGCACTGCTGCCTCACAGTGCCAGAGATCCAGATTCAATTCCCGGCTTGGGTGACTGTCTGTGTGGAGCTTGCACATTCTCCCCGTGTCTGCGTGGATTTCCTCTGGGTGCTCCGAATGGCGTTCTTTTGAACTGTAGGGATTCTATGATTTTCCCAGTTCTATCGGCTGTGTTGGAAGAAGGCAGAGCACCTTACGGACAAACGTCAATTTTCTTTGCGCAATTATTCATCTGATGTATGCATCACAGTAACACTTCAAGCAACTAATTATCATGGATATCTCTAGAGGGAAAAGCACCTGGGTTTCAACTTAAATACCCATCACCCATTCTCTCCCAACAGCTCTGACCGGTTTTCAACTCATATTGATCAGTGCAGTACAGGATGAAAGCATCTAATTAACACGCAGGGAGCTTCACAGGATGTATTTAGCCCTCCGAGCTACCAGACTATGAGAAAAACATCCTCATTCTCACCTGCGCAAAAACACCTCCAGTAATTTCAAAAGGAAGGTCACCTCTGATTCGACAGAATAAATCATCTCCTGAATTCACCTCATTCATGTTGACGTGAAGGTTATCAGTCGAAGAGACTACCTTAAACAGTTGTGTTGTGATTTACTAAAGGTTTGTATGTTTTACATTAATGACCATGATCAAGTTGATTTAAGGACATTGAGATTTTGGAGCACTGGTATTAAAAAAAACTTCCTGTAGTTTTCTAATTCTAGTTTTAAATGCCAATTTACCATGTTCTGATCAATGTTTAAATAAATTATACAGTTATAATACAGTTAGTTACAGATTAGATAAATCATAGATTATGCAGTTACTGCTCAGGTGGCATGGGTAACTTATGGCTGCTTTCACTGCACCAACATTTGCATCCATGATTTCAAGTTGAAATTCCTCCCTAAACCCCTGCCTCTCCTCCCCTTTTGGATCACTCCTGAAAACCTAGCTCTTTGACCAAGCTTTTGGCCCTCTGTCCTAATATCACCTTATGCAGCTTGGTGTCTTTATAGCACTCTTATGAAGTGCCTTGGGATATTTTATCATGTTAAAGGAGCTACAGAAATGCAAGTTGATGCTATAACAAAAATCACTGAGCGATAGGGACGGAGTTGTAGGGTTACGGTAGGGTTATGGAACTAAACTCAACTCAACTCTGACGAAGAATTGGTATAGATTCTGGAGATGGGGCCATGCAAGATGTTCCCATCACAATTATTACCTCATGGGGTTGAAGGTCCGGATGCTGTATTTGAAGCTGTTCCACCTTCACCTGTCCTCGCTAACCCTCCCTTGGTCATGTTCCACACAACCTCCTCTGTCTCTACTCAATCTGGGCCAAAATGTGTCCTCCTTTGCTCGAAGATTTTACAATAACAAACGTTTTTTTTCCCGTACTACTCTGATTGCAGCTTACAAGTAAGCTAACTTTACGACAGATAACTTTCACTTTGTAAGAGAGAACGTATATAGAGATGCAGAAGTCACGTGGCTCTAGTACTGAATGGGTCATGAGTGGCAAGTAGTGAAGTTTGATTTCAATATATCTGGCACTTTTTTAAAAATAAACTCATTTATGGAATGTGGATGTCAGTGGCTAGGCTGGCATTTATTTCCCATCCGTAATCATCCTTGAGAAGATGAAGAGCTGCCTTCTTGAACCATTGCAATCCTTTAGGTGCATGTACACCTACAGTGCTGTTAGGCAGCGAGATCCAGGATTTTGGCCTAGTGACAGTGAAAGAATAGCAATATAGTTCCAAGTCAGGATGGTGAATGGTTTGGAGGGAAACTTCCAAGTGATGGTGTTCCTATGTGTCTACTGCCCTTGTCCTTCTAGATGGTAGTAGTCGTGAGTTTGGAAGGGGCTGTCTAAGGAGCCTTGGTGAATTCCTGTAGTGCATCTTGCAGATGATTCACACTGCTGCCATTGTGTTAGTGCTGGAGGGACTGAACGTTGGTGGTTAAGGTGCCAATCACGTGGGCTGCTTTGTCCTGGATGGTGTGAAGCATCGAGTGTTGTTGGTGCTGCACCCATGCAGGCAAGTGGAGAGTATTCGAGCACACTCCTGGCTTGGTGTCTTGTAGTTGGTGGTCAGGCTTTGGGAAGTCAGGAAGTGAGATACTCACCACAGAATTGCTCACATCTGAACTGTTGTTGTAGCCACAATATTTATATAGTTAGTCCAGTTTAGTTTCTGGTCAATGGAAATCCCAAAGCACTAGAAAAAAACTGCTGGATTGTTATGAAAACCCAACTAACACCCATCAAGAAAGGAAGCCAGCCACATATTAGCTCTGGCATAGACATAACTCCCAACTCATGTCTTGTGCTTGCACCTTAACGCAATTCAAGACAACAGAGGATAAGTTGTAAATACAGCCTTGCCAGTGTTGTCCATATCTCAAGAACTGACATGTAATAAAATATTTCTCCTATTTGTCTCTGCCCTTGATCTATTGGGACATTGGGCCTGTGGGCGGTACAGTGGCAAGCACTGCTGCCTCATAGCACCAGGGACCCAAGTTCAATTTTGGCTTTGGGTCACTGTCTGTGCGGAGTTTGCACATTCTCCCCGTGTCTGCGTGGGTTTCCTCCGGGTGCTCCGGTTTCCTCCCACAGTCCAAAGATGGTGCAGATTAGGTTGATTGGCCATGCTAAATTAACCCTAGTATCAGAGGGAATAGCAGGGTAAATAAGATACGTTACGGGAATAGGGCCAGGGTGGGATTGTGTTCCGTGCAGACTCGATGGGCCGACTGGCCTCCTTCTGCACTGTAACGATTAAGCAGTGATGATTGGGATAACTGGTCAACTTAACACCTGCCAGAGAGGTAGGTGTGCTTGATTAATGCAAGGAGGAAATAATTACATTTATGTAGCATCTTAGAAACCTTAGCATGTCCCAAAGTACATTACAGTCACTGGGAGTTTAGTCACTTTTGTGATGCACAAAACACAGCAATTAGTGTGTGCACAGCAAATTCCCATGTGGTAAGAACGACTTACGTTTATATGGTGCCTTTATATTAATGGAACATCCCATGGTGTCTCACAGGAATGTTATAAAACAGTGTGACACCGAGCCACCTAAGTAGATATTCGGTCAGGTGACCAAAAGCTTGGTCAGAATTTTAAGAAGTGTCTTAAAGGAGGCAAGCGAGATGGAGACAGTGAAGTATAGAAAGGGAATTCCAGAATTTGGGGCCAAGCACAGTTGCTCAAAGGAAGTCTCCAGGCAATCAGGCTTTCCGAAGAAATCATTGATGAAATCGAGAGGGTATTTCAGTGTTGACGGGCAGGTTTCACATTTCAAGCAAGCACTTCTGCACAGATCAAACATTCTGTCAAGAAACTGCCACTCATCAATTTATGTTAAAGTCTGAGAGGCAGTTCAAGTTATAGAGCGGATAAATGAAGCTCAATAGGCAGTTTGAGACTATTATGGTTCACACTCTGCTCCGTCAAAGACAGAATTTCACTACCAAAAAGCACTTTTGAAATACATCACTGATGTAATGTAGGAAACATAGCAGCTAATTTGTACAGCGCAAGCCCCCACAAACAGTAATGTGATGGGGACCAAATAATCTCTTTTAGTGATGTCGGTTGAAGAACCAACATTGGCCAAGACTCTTGGGAGAACACCCTGGCTCTTCTTTGAAATAATACTGAGAGAGCATAAGGAGCCTTGCTTATCATCTCAGATGTTGCAACACTTGTGCAGTTTCCAGCCTCCCATCCATTGACTCTGCCTACACTTCCTGCTACCTCTGAAAAGCAGCCAGCATTATCAAGGACCCCATGCACACCGGACATTCTCTCTTCCATCTTCTTCCGTCGGGAAAAAGATATAAAAGTCTGAGGTCACGCACCAACCGACGCACGAACAGCTTCTTCCCTGCTGCCATCAGACTTTTGAATGGACCTACCATATATTAAGCTGATCTTTCTCTACACACTATGCCTGTAACACGATATTCTGCACCTTCTCCTTCTACTCTATATACTCTATGAACAGTATGTTTTATCTTGTATAGCACGCAAGAAACAAAAGTTTTCACTATATACCAACACGTGACAATAATAAATCTGCACTGGAAGTGTCAGAAGCTAGAAGAAGGAACTAGGAAGAGCAAGGATAGCACAGAGGGAGGAAAGGGTTCAATTCTCAACTAAGGCCTGTTTCGAACTTGGGTGAAGAAGTCTCATAATAGTTCAACTTACTGAAGCGGGATAAAACACATTTGCAAACCCTTCATTACGCAAGGTTTTGAGAGAATGGGATCTCAGCTGCACTGGAATTCTGATGAAAGGTCATCAACGTGATACGGTAACCCGTGTTTCTTCCACAGGTGCCTGACCTGCTGAGTATTTCTCATACATTCGGATTTTGTACCCTATTTCAGTCCATTATCTTTCATCTTAAAGTGTTAATGAGAAGCTTTAGCTTAGTGACGGTGTTTGAACTGGCACCATTATACTTGTCTTTGCTACCCTTTCCTCTGTCTATGCCCTGATCTCTTTTCCTCTAACCTCCTTGAAAGTACCTCCTTGGTAGCAAGTTTGGTACAGACATCCACACATTGTACTCAGTCTAAAAATGAATTGGACAGAATAGCTTTGGGCAAAGACTGTCAGTTCTGTTGCTGTGCACTCAAACGAGCGCAGGTCGATCTCTAATACCTTCAAGAAATGAGACGCAGCAATTTACCTTCCGTGTAAAAATTTGGCAGAAAATTAGTTTAATCTTTAATGTCTACACTTAATACAAGACAGAACAACAAAGAGAAACTCAAGATCCCTTCAGATATGGGCTAAGCAAAACAGCCAACAGTGGACAAAGGCACAATTGTGTGAAGGATGGGGGAGGTTGGTGAATTGCGCAGTGGGGGGCACAAACACATGAAGAGGAAAGCACGTGGTGAAAACACAACCTATGCTGCAGACCACGGGGAAAAAAATTAAAAACTTTAAAAACGTCGGGGAGAGAGGAAATGGAAATTGCGGGAGTTATGGCAGCTTGATCCTCTATCGTCATATGGTCTCATGGCCATCAACAATCACGCTGGGTAGGAAGTACAGTGGTTAGTGTCAGCACTCTAAAGACCATGGGTTCAAGCGATTCAAGCCACACTCCAATAGCGTGAGCACATAATCCATGTCGACACTCCCAGGGCAAAACCGAGGGAGTACAACACTGTTGGAGGTGCCACCTTCCAGATGGGATATTAAAATCAGGTCCTATCTACCCTCTCAGGTAGGCATGATAGAACCCTTCTTCAATATTTCGAGGAGCAGGTTAGGTGCTAACGCCAACGTCCTGAGCCTATGTTTATATGTCAAACAACATCACAAAAAACTTACCTGGTCATTACCACATGGCTGTCTATGGAATCTTGTGTGCAAACTGACTGTTGCATTTCATACATTACAACAGTGACTACATTTCAAAAAGCACTTAATTGGCTGTAAAGCACTCTGACATGTCCTGAGGTCACGAAAGGTGCTGGAGAAATATAAATCCTTTTCCACTTGGAAACGTGCTGCTTCACCACCATGAACTCCTTCATAGCCCTCCGGAGCTACATCCCTCAATTATCTCCATCTGTGTGTGTCTAACTTCTAAGTGTCAGCTTGGCTGAGTTGATAGCATTCAGACAAGATCATAGGTTCATGGCTTGTAGTCACAATCGAGGGTGAATTATTGAACAGCTGCATAATCGAGGACTCTGTATTCAACTCGGAAGAAAACTGGTGTCCTTGTCACCATTGATCTGTTGATCAGCAAGCCAAATACCCAGGCATTTACCTTCTTATAGTTTTATAGTGTTCAAATTAATTTTCCGAACAATGACTACATTTCAAAAGTAAATATGTTAGCTGAGACATTCTTCAAGATGCCCTGGGGGTGCAGCAGATGCAGATAAATGCAACATCTTTCTTTCTTTAAAAGATTCTTTATAATCTGCTCTTTCCCTCCATCCTTGTCGTGCATTCAATTCTTACTGCCCAGTGATGCACTCAGATTTCACTCTGCCTGTAATGATAATTACTGAATTTACACACCTTTAGAAATGATTAGATAGGCAGACTTACTTTGGCGTTAGTGAATGGTTTAGAATACAGAATGACATGGTGTTTGTTGGGGGGGGATGGTTGGTAAATGAGTCAGCTAATGTCCAAATATGTTAAGTTTTAATTTCCCCAAGGCTTTATTAAAGCATGGTGAATGCCTTTTGCGACAATAAACAAATTTCTGAAATGTTTAACTAACTGGCAAAAGTTCACATTCACATCCTGCTGAGGTGAATGGAATAATTCTGCCACACATTACAGCATGATAACATACTGCAAAGCACAGCAGGGCGTTATAATGTACGGGAACACATGAACGCACACACGATCCAAAATATAATCATTGAGATTTCAGTACTTTCAGGCACGAAGACAGCTGACCATCCACAGCCTCTCCATTCAAGGAGGACAAAAAAGATTTGCTTTTACATAGCATCTTACACAAATTCAGGATATCCCAAAGCAGCTTGCAGAAAGTACTTTTGACAAGTAGTCACTATTGGCATGTAGGAACAGGACAGCCAATTTCTGCACAGCAAGCTCCTAGAAATAGCAATGAGCTGATGACCAGATTTTAGTGATGTTGGTTGAAGGATATATTTGTCAGGACACGAGGGAAAATTCCCTTGCTCTTCTTCAAATAGTCTTGAGATCTTGTACCATTACCTCAAACCATTTCAACTTATCTAGATCTAGCTGCTACTTACAGTTCCTCATTGCTTAAAGATCTTACACTCATGAAAGGGTCTTCTTGTCCCAAACGATGAGACAGCATCAATTACGGCAAAGTTGTGGACTCCATTGAAAACAGAACAGTAAAATGGTTGAATCATCGAATTGAACAGCACAGAAGGAGGTTATTCTGACATTGTGCCTGTGCCAGCTCTTGGAATGAGCTACCAATTAGCCTCACTCATCTGTTCCTTTCCCATAGTCCTACAAAGTTTTATTGTTCAACGTCTCATCATAGAATGCCTACATAACAGAAGGAGGCTATTCGGCTCATTGAGTCTTCACCAACTCTCCGTCAGGGCATCATAGTCAGGCCCAGGCCCAGCCTATCTCCATAACCCCACGCATTTACTCCACTAATCCCCCTAACGTACAAATCTTGGGACATTAAGGACCAGTCCACCTAACCTGCACATATTTGGACTGTGGGAGGAAACCGGAGCACCTGGAGGAAACCCACACAGACACAGGGAGAACGTACAAACTCCAACAGTGACCCAAGGCTGGAATCGAACCCAGATCACTGGTGCTGTAAGGCAATAGTGCTAACCACTGTGCTACTCATAATTTTGAACACTTCTACCAAATCTCCCTTTATCCTTCTCTGCTCTGAGAACAAACTCAGCTTCTCCAGTCTCTCCACATAATTGAAATCCCTCATGCCAGATACCATTCGAGTAAATCCCCACTACATCCAATGGTTTAACATATTTCCTAAAGTGTGGTCACTTGTGCCCAAAATTGGACACAATATCCCAGCTGAGCTCCAATAAATGTTTATACGCTTTAACATAATTTTCTTTGCTTTTGTACTCTATCCCTCTATTAATAAAGCCAATGATCCCATATGATATAATAGCCTGCTCAAATTGTCCTAACACCTTCAAAGATTTATGCAATTGTGCCCACCTATGTCTTGCTGAAGCCTGTTACTGTCTTTCTCATAGGTTACCTACAATTTCAACTTAGAAAAATGAAGGAATCCAACCCCTCAAGCCTATTCCGCCATTCAATGAGATCACAACACTTCAAATGGTGACATCTACATATTCTGAAATTTGGGATAACGGATTAAAACAAAAGGAAAAATCTGTTGAAAAGTTCAATGGGGTTGTAGCTTTTTCCAAAAGGAATTGCTGAAAGTGTTGCTGCATGGCTTGCGAGCGGCAGTGCAATGCCAGTGCAATATGGAGTCACACACATTTTTGAGAAGAGCTATTGAGTTTCACTGCACAAAGTGAATTATCTCCCTCCCTCATGCAAGAGGAACTTGCATGAAAAAAGTCACATACAATCCAGGCTGGGTACACATATCGATGACCACTGGAATGAGTTACTCTTCACATTCACAAAACATGAAGCACAGAAAACACACGCGGGTGCTCCACAGAGATTAAACAGTGTCCAAAAGTCAGAGGAGTTCAAGAAAGTGACAGCACGAGGTCAGAACACAGTTTTAAAGGAGACATTTGAGATTAGTGAAATATCAAGTGGATGGAGGTCCAGGGAAGAAGCTCCAGAGCATAGATCAGAAACTTGCATTGGACTGGTCAAGAATGGAGATAAAGTTCAGAAGACTTTGAATACATCAGTAGCACTCACTGTGTACAATCATAAAATCAATGCAACGAGGCGCGGGGGTGGGGGGACCTGAGGTTAACAACGGCACAGCAGTGATATCTTAAAAATGTTTGATATAAGAGATAAAAGGTTTCACTGTAACATTAAACAGGGCTTTATTAATTTTTTAAAACACAGTTTTTAACCTGTCAGTGGTATTTGACTTCAAATCAACCATAACCACATCAATCCAAGTTTAAACATATTAAGAGAAATCTCTGGATCAATACAATCCATTCCCTGACATTTGCGGTCAGGCAGGAAGCAGATGGAATTAAGACTGGGCAGTTAAGATGACTGCTTATGGCAGCAAACATTACTGTCAGCAAATGAGGGTTTACAAGATGTAGGAAAAATTAAATGGGCTTCTGGGACAGAACTGCAAGGCTTCTCCCTTTTCAGATGTCAGCGAGGAGCGCTGAAGTCAACCCCGGCAAAGACAGGACGTAGAAAGGTAAAGTAACCGGTTGTGGCAATTATAGTTTTTCTTTATATACATACACGTGCTGAAAAGGGAAATAATAGGAGGAGGATAAACAAGGAGGGGAACAGAGAAAGGAAAAGAAAAACAAACCAGCACACACACAATTTGCATTTCCACCGTGCCTTTCATGTTCCAAAACATTTTACAGCCAATGAAATGTAGTCAACTGTTGTAATACAGGAGATGCGACAACCAATTTGCACACTGCAAGCTACAAACAGCAATATGACATATTAGTAGATGGTCTGTTTTTTTAAAGAAAGGAAGTGCTTGTTTATGTTTACCTGAGACAGCAGACTCAAGCTGATGTCTTATCCAAAAGGCTGCAACTCCAAGGGAGCAACGTTTCATTAGCCTGGATGAAGTGCTCCAGTCTCTACAACAGGACTTGAGTCCACAGCCTTGGCAAAAGGGATGGGAGTGATACCCACTGAGCCACAGCCGACAAGGCAGCGCGCGTCATTGGGATAGTGCAGGAGCGAACAGCACTAAAGGACCACAATGAAAAGATAAAATCACCAGTTACAACTACTGGAAATTTTAAGAACAAGTCTGGGAAAGCACAAGCATTTCCAGCTTGCTGTGATGATCAGCCTCACTCAAAAAGATATCAACCATGCTCTAGCCTCCTTCCACCCTATCAGCCCATTGACGTGGTGGAGGTTACCTCATTGAATATGTTTAAATCACGGATAGATGGATTCCTGATCGGTAAGGGAATTAGGGGTTATAGGGATCAGGCGGGTAAGTGGAACTGATCCACTTCTGCTCCTACTCCTGCTCCTATTTCTTATGTTCTTATATCCTTCTATTCCTTTCTCTCTCGTGTGTTTATCCAGCTTCCCCTTAAATGCTCACCTCAACTCTTTGTGATAGTGAGTTCCATCTTTTCACCACTCTCCCAAGTAAAAAGAAGTTTCTCCTGAATTCCCTATTGGATTTATTCGTGAATACCTGATTTTTATCTCTCCTTTATTACTGGACGTACCTTCCCTGTGCCTACACTTTAAAACTCCTTAACAATTTAAAAACCTCTGTCAGGTCACCCATCAGCCCCCGCTTTTCCAGAGAAAATTACTCATAAAATTGCAGGTCAAATCCAATTTTGTCAACTACTGCCCAAAGTCAAGTGATGCAAGATGTCATTGACATTAAGCAGCATTTACTCAGCAATAACCTGCACATCGACGCTCAGTTTGGGTTCTACCAGGACAACTCAGCTCCAGGCCTCTTTCAGCCTTGGTCCAAACATAGACAAAAGAGCTGAATTCCAAAAATGAAATAAGAGTAACTGCCTATGACGTCAAGGCAGCATTTGACCAAGTGTGGTATTAAGGAACCCTAGCATTACAGAAGTCAATGGAAATCAGGGGGAAAACTCTCCACTACTTGCAGTTATACCTTGCACAAAAGAACATGGCTGTGGCTGCTGGGGGTCAATCATCTTAGCCCCAGGACGTCGCTGCAGGAGTCCTTCGGGTTAGTGTCTGGGACCCAACAATCAATGACATAGCTTCTATTATAAGGTCAGAAGTGGGGATATTTGCTGATGATTGCACAGTGTTCTGTACTATCCACAATTCCTCAGATACTGAAGCAGTATGCAGCTAGACCTGGGCAGCAGTCAGGCTTAGGCTAATACATGGCAAGTAACATTCACCCCACACACATACCAGTAAATGACCATCTCCAACGAGAAAATTTGGGCATCATCCCTTGACATTCAATGGCACTACCATCGCTGAAACCCTCACCATCAACATTCTGGGGATTACCATTGACCAGATACTTAACAGGACTAGCCACATAAGTATTGTTGCTCATGCGCAGGCCAGAGGAAGGGAATTCTGTGGCAAGGAACTCATTGCCTGACCCCCGAAAGCCTGTCCACCATCTAGAAGGCACAAGTCAAGGAGTGCGATGGACTATTCTCCCTTTGCTGGGGCGAGTGCAGCTCCAACAGCATTCAAGAAGCTTAACGCCATCCAGGACAAAGCAGCTCACTTGATTGGTTCCCCAGACTTTGAAGTCAGAAAAATTGATGTTGTGTATTATGTTATTTGGCTACTAATCCAGAAAGATAGATCTAATAATTCGGAAAACTTAGTTCAAATCCAACAATCACAGTTTAAGAATTTGAGTTCATTTCCGCCCCCCACCCCCCCAATCTGGAAACAAAAAAGCAGATATCAGTAGAAATAACCATGAAGCCGAGTGATCATAATGTATTTTGTGAAGGAAACCTGCTGCCTTGCCTGGTTTGGCCTGTATATAACTTCAACCTGACATCTGAAGTGACCGAGCCAACAACTCTCAGCATCAAGTCGCAATGCGAGTAACTCAGAATGGACAACAAATGCCTTTTCAGTGATATTCATATTTTGAGATTGAACACAGGGAAACTTCAGTACAAATAGATTCTGATGTCGCAGATCTTTTGGTGTAATTCAGATTAAACTCATGTTAGTTGATTTAATTAATAAACCGTTATCTCGTAGTTGGGAAACAATGGGAGCTTTCGTGACTGCACCAGAATGTCTACTGCATCATGGAGTGATTAGATTTTTCCTCACCTCCTGAGTGCCCCTCTGTCCCATCACTATGAAAACAACAACCAAAGTACGGAGGGGATGTATTGATAATCACTGACACTTTACAGCACAGGAATTGACCCGAAATGTTCCCATGCTGATGTTCATGCTCCACACAAGCCTCCTCTCACAATCAGCATACCCCTTGCTTCTTTTCTCCCTCATGTATGTATCTAGCATCCCTTTAAATGTATCTGTGCTATTCACCTCAAGCATTTGCTATGGTCGGGTGTCCCACATTCTAACCACTCTGGGTAAAGAAGCTTTTTCTGAATTCCCTCATGGAATTATAAAGGGGCCATCATCTCTTGAAGGCCTCCAATTTTGCTCTCCCTTACAAGTGCAAGCATTTTCTCTACATCTACCCTGTCACTCCCTTTCGTTATCAGTCTCTGGGTAAAGGCTATATTTGACATTTCAGAATACAACATGCTTAATAAAAGTTGAATTTAAGTCTAACGTGCATAATCATAAACAGTCAATGGCCTGAAGGAAACTGACTGGAATCAAACTGAGAATCACTGTAGCACCTGAAGCATCAAGTTCAATGATTAATACAAATATAATTAACATTTATGTCGGGCAATACTCTGCACAGAAATATTAAACTGTTTTGATAACGTCACCAATAGAATTATCACTGGACCTTGTCCGAATTTACAATTGCCAAGTCTGAATTGAATGTATTTTTTCTATTCTTTCATAGGATGTGAGTGTCACTGGCAAGACCAGCATTTACTACTCATCTATTATTCTTCAAGAAGATGGTGACAAGTCCATTTATAAAACCACGATTGTGGATCTTGGGCAGGTACACCCCACACTGCTGCTTTTAAGGGAGTTCCGGGTTTGTGAATCAGCAACAGTGAGGGAATAACGGCAGAATAACTCCAAGTCAGCAAATAAAAGTAAAATACTGCAGACACCGGGAATCTGAAATAAGAACCCAAAAACAAATGCCGGAAAAGCTCAGCAGGTCTGGTCGTATCTGTGGAGGGAGAAACAGTGTTAACATTTCAGAGCTCTGAAGAGGAGTCATACAGGCTCAAAAAGTTAACTCTTGTTTCTCTCCTCACAGATGCTGTCAGGCATGCTGGGTTTTTCCAGCATCTTCTATTCTTAGGTCCAAGTCAGGATGGTGTGAGACTCCTTTTCTTATTTTTTCATGGAATGTGGGCAAGGCCAGTATTTGCTGGCATCCCTAATTGCCCTCGAGGAGGTGATGGTGAGCTGCCGCCTTGAACTACTGCAGTCCCTGTAGTGCAGCTGGGAAGGGAGTTCCAGGATTTTAATCCAATAGTGAAGGAATGGCAAGAATCACTGTTGGAGCAGAAAGACTAAGTTCAAAGCTTAATACAAATATAATTAACATTCATTTGGGCAATACATTATTAAACTGTTTGATGATGTCACCAACAGGTTTATCACCAGGCCTTATCCTGATTAGTTCCAAGTCGAGAGTTTCATAGAATCCCTACAATACAGAAGGAGGCCATTCAGCCCATCGAGTCCCGTAACCCCACATATTTACCCTGCTAATCCCCCTGACACTGTCAATTTAGCCTGGCCAATCCACCTAACCCACACAGCTTTGGACTGTGGGAGGAAACTAGAGCACCCGGGGGAAACCCACGCAGAAACAGGGAGAACGTGCAAACTCCACATAGACAATGACTCATGCCGGGAATTGAACCAGGGTCCCTGGCCCTGTGAGGCAGCAGTGCTAACTACTGTGCCACCGTGCACCCACAATGGTGTGAGACTTGGAAGGTCAGGGGGGGATTAGCAGGGTAAATATGTGGGGCTACGGGAATAGGGCCTGGGTGGGATTGTTGTCGGTGCAGGCTCGATGGGCCGAATAGCCTCCTTCTGCCCTGTAGAGGGATTCTATGATACTGCATAATTTCTTCTGATCGCGCCTTTGGACCTTTTGCAAATTATCTTAAATAGCCGGCTTGGGTAGGATAGGTCAAAAGCTTCCTGTATGATTCTATGGTCTATGGTTCAGAAATCCGTGGCCTTGTCTTGAAAATTACCCTTACATTTTACAATGGTTGCAACTTCTATCTGAGCATTAGTCAACGAAACAGATTCTGTCAGCACATACTCCATTTTAAATGAGTTTAAAAATTTAAAAAAAAGCTACTTCCCTACCGACAAAAAGGAAATCACAAATCAGAGTTAAGGTGCAGCTTGAATGCAACAATTTCATCACCGTAGTACCTTTCAGAACTGATCAGAAATCTTACGTGGCCAGCATTTCCTGGTCGATTTAGACAGTCACTTGGGACCAATTAATAGCATCCGCCAAAGCCTGAATCACTATCAATTAGGTAGAACTAACTATATCATCAACCATATTACTACAGAACAAGTCTATTGTGTTGCAATGTGTCTTGTAGGAGGCCAAGATCAAATGGATCAGCACTGACTCAAGTCAAATGCCAGAACAATTTCAGCGAATAATGACAGGACTAATATCAAAGCTATTACTAAGACCCAAAGGAATCATAGGCAAACAGCGTTAATGGGCTAAGAATGGAGTAAATCCACTGGATCAAAATCAATAATTTCTTGATTTTCAGAACTCGTGCTTCACTATACTGCGACGAAAACTTATTGCATTTATATGGCGCCTTCAAATAATAATAAAATATCCCAAGGTGCTTCACAGGAGAATTACCAAACAAAATGTGACGCTGAGCCACGCAAAGTGATTTTGGTGAAGATTACCGAAAAGCTTGGTCAAAATGGTTGGTTTTAAGAAGCGTCTAAAAGGAGAGTGTGGTGGAAAGGCAGAGGGACCTCAGGGGGGAATTACAAAGTTTAGGGCTCAGGCGATGAAGGCTTGGCCGCCAGAGATGGAGTGATTAAAATCGGAGAGGAGCAAGAGGCTGGAACTGAAGGAGCTCCGATATCTTGGGAGTGTTGGAAGAGGTTTCAAGATCAGGGAGGGATTTGAAAACAAGAATGAGAAAGTCAAAATCAAGATATAGCTTAACTGTGAGCAACTGTAGATTGCTGAAGGGGGGGGGGGTACTAATGGAACAACTTAATGATTCTACCCAATTAGACGACACCATTCCAAGCCGATTAATACTGCTTGTTTGTAATTCCTTTGGGACCTAGAAATAACTTTGGTATTAGTTCCGTCATTATTTTCTGAATTTGAAATGGATTACGGAAAGTAGGACATCGATAGCCAAAACAATAATAAAAAGCAGAAACAGGCTTTTAACTATTATTTTCCTTCCCCCACACCTCACCCACCAACCTCCCCACCCCTCCCACCCCCACCCTAAACCACTCAAATGAAGAATGGAACTCAGAACATCACAAGTCTTGCGGTTTATCACGCAAAAAAAATTGTGAGTGACGTTTACTCTGAATGAATAGATTGGAACAGAACGATAAACAAAACCTGATCACTGTTTAAATTTCATTTACAAACACTTCCTCGCTACTCTTTGAATTTTGGGAAGAGTTTTCTAAGGCTTATTTTTTTGGCATGAAAAACATTATCTACCCCAGGTTGGGTCAACTTTTGAACTAAAGCTAAAATGACAGAAAGAGGGAAGAAACTGCCGTTTCCATAGCACCTTTCACAACCTTGGACATCCAAAAGAATTTCACAGCCAATGAAGTCCAGTCCTCTTAGTAATGTAGGGAAATGAGGCAAACAATGAAACAAAATCTCACATGCAACAATGTGATTAACAACCACATAATCTGGTGCTGGTTAAAGAATCCTTTTTTTGTCTTAATTCATGGGATGTGGACACTCTGGCAAAGCCAGGATTTATTACCCAATCCTGATTGCCCCTGAAAAGGTGGCAGTTAGCCATCTACTTGAATACAGCTAACTGGTTTGCTAGGCCATTTCAGAGGGCAGTTAGAGGTCAACCTTGCTGCTGTGGGTCTGGAGTCATATTTAGGCCAGACCAGATAAGGGCAACAGATTTCCTTCCCTAAAGGACATTAGTGAACCAGAGGAGTTTTTATGACGATCCAGTGATTTCATGGTCACCATAACTCACACTAGCTTTTTAGACCAGATATATATATAATTAATTGAATTCAATTCCCCAGCTACCATGGTGGGATTTGAGCTGGGTAGCCCTCTGGATTACTAGTCCACTAACATATCCACTATGCAATTATAAACTTCATGAGAGTCTGTCCATCTTTGAAATAGTGCTGAGAGGTCTTTTATATCCATTGAGGGGACAGAAAGGCAGCTCAGTTTGTAATCTCATCTAAAAACATGAAATTATTTCTGATTCTGTCAGCAAT